>NC_135598.1:3915000-4223125 GCF_965152235.1 Eretmochelys imbricata | reverse complement strand
TGCAGGTCAGGTCCGAGTTGCGAGAGCAGAGCTGTGTGTGCGAAGCTCACGTGCCTGCATTGTGCTTAGCTCTGGCTAGGGCTTTGGGTCCCTTGCTTTAACAAGCTTTGAAGTCACCCACCATTCCAGTTTAATCCCATGGCTTTGGACGCTCTGGTCACAGGCCGCAGGGCGAGGGTGGCAGTTTTTGTCAGTGTTTCTCTGCAAACATTGAAACGGCACAGCCTGAAATCTGCTCTCTGTGTTGTTCCAGCCAGACGAGTGAGGGGAGCTGGATTGAACCAAATATTTGCTGTTGACAAACATCCTCCTGGTCTTTGCAGCCCTAATGCTAATGCATTGCCTCAGAGCCCTGCCCAAAACAGCCTGGCTGCAGTAACGCTCCCGCTGTAAGCACCCAGCTTCCCCACAGATCCTCAGGCAGTGTCTGCTGGGACCTACTCCCCCTCCCCTCACCTAGAGAGCAGAGACCTGCCCCTCCCTCACCTCTGGGCCTCACACAGAGCAGGGACCTGCCCCTCCCACGCCCCGGGCATTACGCACAGCAAGGACCTTCCCCTCCCCCACCACAGTCATCCCACAGAGCAGGGATCTGCCCCTCCCCCAGGCCTCACATCAAGCAGGGACCCACCCCTCCCCCACCCCGGGCATCTCACAGAGCAAGGATCTGCCCCCTCTCCCCCGCCACCCTTGGGCATTTCACACAGCAGGGACCTACCCCTCCCCCAATCTTGGGCATTGCACAGAGCAGCAATCTACCCCCTCCCACCCATCGGGAATAAGGGCCCATGTCACTGCAGTGACAATGGTGCACTGAATGTGGGTCACTGGCCTGGCTCCGGGCACAGGCGTGGGGTAGGGTCATCCAGAACAGCTCTCCAGCACAGGACAGCGGCTCATCTCCCCAACCCAGGACCGAGACATGGTCAGTCTGAATCTGGACTCCAGCAGGGTCTGGAGGCTCAAAGTGGGGGAAACGGGCCATGGTCCTGGCTGGCACCTGTCAGCTGCAGGAGCCAGCCCCAGTGCCCAGCCCTGCAGGAAACCCGGAGCAGAGCGAGACACCTGACATTGCTGGGGTGCTGCGAAGGGCGCCCTGAGACTGGCCCTGTCTACAGCCAGTCTCCCCGGCAGGCAGCGCTGACAGTAAAGCACTGTATTTATTGTGTTTATTACAAGCCAGAAGATGCGGGGGATGGGGGAGCCTGAAAAATGCAAGCAAGAGACCTGTCATGTCTCAAGCCCGGCAACAGTTTTTTGAAGTTGTGCCGGTAATGAGCACCATAAACCCTAATTGAAGTCGTCAGCGTTGCCTTGTGTAGGGACAGCTCCCTCTCCCGCGGAGCGTATCTGTCAGCAGGGCACTGCCGGGCCTGGGCGAGGCAGGCTGCTGAGACAGGCCTCGGTCACTGAACTCATGGGCTGGGAAGCCCACCCAGCCTTTCCCTGCTCATGGTGCCCAAGTCTGGGTCTGTCAGGGATGGGGCAAGAAGTTTTGGGACAGAGCTGGCCAGTGACAAAGGAGCAGGGGCAGAGAGCTGAGCCCTCATAGAATATCAGGGTTGGAAGGGACCTCAGGAGGTCATCTAGTCCAACCCCCAGCTCAAAGCAGAACCAATCCCCAACTTTTGCCCCAGATCCCTAAATGGCCCCCTCGAGGACTGAACTCACAACCCAGTGTTTAGCAGGCCAATGCTCAAACCACTGAGCTATCCCTCCCCTCCTCCTGAGCGCAGCGCCCCCCCCACCCCGCCCTGAGCAGTTCAGGCCTGCATGATGGCCATGGAGGTGCTTGGCCAGGGAGTCTCAGATGTCTGCATATGGCGGGTCACAGTCTAGCTCAGAGGCTGTCTCCTGGCTGTGCCTCATCCCACAGAGGGACCCTCACAGCCCATGCCACCCACCCCACTCAAGGGTCACTCACAGCCCCAGCCCCCACCCCACCCATGGTCACTCAAAGCCCGTGCCCCACCCAGGGTCATGCATGGCCTGCACCCTTTCCAGCCCCAAGGTCATGCACAACCCCTGTCCCCTCCCCACCCCGGGGTCACGCATAGCTCATGCCCCCTCCCCACTTGGGGCTCCTGCACAGCCCGCTGCCAACCAAGGGGTCACATGCAACCCACCCCACCTCCCCACCCAGGGGTCATCAGACGTTTGAACCAGCAAACCTGCCAACACTTGACACCGGCCATGGCAATATGATGGTCGTGGGTGGCCGAGGCTGGGGGGGTGGGGCTGAGGGATTCGGAATGTGGGAGAGGGCTCCAGGCTGGGGTAAGGGGTTGGGGTGCAGAAGGGGGTACGGGCTTTGTGCTGGGGGTGTGGGCTCTGGGGTGGGGCTGGGGATGAGAGGTTTTGGGTGCAGGAGGGGGCTCCAGGCTGGGGGGTGGGGCCAAGGGATTCAGAGTGTGGTTGAAAACCGGCTGCCTGCCAACCCTACGCAGGCTCCGTGTCCCATCGGGGTCACCCGTTCATTTACAGATCAGGATGGTTTTAAAGGAGGAAACCTCTTGCAGTATATTTTTTCGGAGGTGGGGGGTGCTCTGAGTCAGAGGCATTGTGCCCCCTCCCTGCACCAGGGGGGAGGAGCACACTCTGAACTGCAGTGACCATGTCCTGCTTGGGTCGGCTGGGGGCTGAGCTGGACCCCCCCTGCCTTCAGCAGAGCCTGCTCCCCTATTTTCACATGTGCCTGCTCCCCTATTTTCACCCGGCGTGAGGGGCCAGCCACAGCCCCCAGGCCTGCTCCCACGGGCCACACTGAAATCTCCGCCTTTGAGCAGGTCAAGGGCTATTCCCATCCTGGCAGGGGCTTTCCTTGGCATACCAAGCCCCCTGCCGCCCGCCTTTGTGTTTCTCCACAGTAGGTTTTCCTGCTGCTCTCCTGTTGCTTTGATGAAAGCGCAGCTTCATTTGTGTTTGTGCTGTGCCAACCTTAATCACTTACAAAGATTTTCCTGGGGCCCCGTCCATTAAATCTGTCTTCTCTCTGGCTCTCTGGAGCCACAAGGCAGGGTCGCATCTTGCTGCTCTGCGCCTAAATGAATAGTGGCTGAACACCCTTCAATTAACTCGGTGTCGGAGTCAGTCCGAGGCAGCTCGCCCCGGGCAGAATTAGGTGAAACCCCGATCGATGGTGTTGCCTCCATGCAATCGCTGAGCCACTGCGAAGAGCGGAGCCATGCTTCAAATGGGGTTTGTTGCTCACTGAACTACACAGACCCAGATAATTTCATTACGTTTGCTTGAGTTCAGTCAGAAATCACAAACAGGGCATAAAATATTCCTGGAACTGAGGGGGGGCAGCCTCTTTGATCTGAGAGGAAGAGAGAGAACCACATTCGTCTCTCCAGTGACTCGTTGTTGGAAGTGGGGTTACTCCATATTTACGCCAGCACCACTGAGATCAGTTTGGCCCTAAGTCTGCTGAAGTCAGGGGAGTTACTCTGGATTTACTCCATGGTAGTCAATGTCTGGCCCTAACTCCACTGAAACCGGGGGTGCGGGGGCAACCCTAGATCTGCCCCCCTGCAATGCCTAATAGGACTCAACAGTTCTGGAGCACCAAGCCAGGGTAACACTTCACAACCAGTGTCTAGTGGAATCAATCAAGGAATCAATTCTGAAGCACTTAGAGGAGAGGAAAGTGATCAGGAACTTTCACCAAGGGCAAGTCATGCCTGACTAATCTAATTGCCTTCTATGCCGAGATAACTGGCTCTGTGGATGAGGGGAAAGCGGTGGACGTGTTGTTCCTTGACTTTAGCAAAGCTTTTGACATGGTCTCCCACAGTATTCTTGCCAGCAAGTTAAAGAAGTATGGGCTGGATGAATGGACTGTAAGGTGGATAGAAAGCTGACTAGATTGTCGGGCTCAATGGGTAGTGATCAATGGCTCCATGTCTAGTTGGCAGCCAGTATCAAGTGGAGTGCCCCAAGGGTCGGTCCTGGGGCCGGTTCTGTTCAATATCTTCATAAATGACCTGGAGGATGGTGTGGATTGCACCCTCAGCAAGTTTGCAGATGACACTAAACTGGAAGGAGAGGTAGATACGCTGGAGGGTAGGGATAGGATACAGATGGACCTAGACAAATTGGAGGATTGGGCCAAAAGAAATCTGATGAGGTTCAACCAGGACAAGTGCAGAGTCTTGCACTTAGGATGGAAGAATCCCATGCACTGCTACAGACTAGAGACCGAATGGCTTGGCAGCAGTTCTGCAGAAAAGGACCTAGGGGTTACAGTGGACGAGAAGCTGGATATGAGTCAACAGTGTGCCCTTGTAGCCAAGAAGGCCAATGGCATTTTGGGATGTATAAGTAGGGGCATTGCCAGCAGATCGAGGGACGTGATCATTCCCCTCTATTCAACACTGGTGAGGCCTCATCTGGAGTACTGTGTCCAGTTTTGGGCCCACGCTACAAGAAGGATGTGGAAAAATTGGAAAGAGTCCAGCGGAGGGCAACAAAAATGATTAGGGGACTGGAACACATGACTTATGTTGAGAGGCTGAGGGAACTGGGAATATTTAGTCTACGGAAGAGAAGAATGAGGGGGGATTTGATAGCTGTTTTCAACTACCTGAAAGGGGGTTCCAAAGAGGATGGCTCTAGACTGTTCTCAGTGGTAGCAGATGACAGAACAAGGAGTAATGGTCTCAAGTTGCAGTGGGGGGAGATTTAGGTTGGATATTAGGAAAAACTTTTTCACTAGGAGGGTGGTGAAACATTGGAATGCGTTACCTAGGGAGGTGGTGGAATCTCCTTCCTTAGAAGTTTTTGAGGTCAGGCTTGACAAAGCCCTGGCTGGGATGATTTAATTGGGGATCGGTCCTGCTTTGAGCAGGGGGTTGAACTAGATGACCTCCTGAGGTCCCTTCCAACCCTGATATTCTATGATTCTATGATTCTATGATTCTAGTGCGTCCTGTGAGGTGGGTATGGCGATGCAGAGGGATTATTGTATTTACCACTCATTTCCAGCTGCTTCTGGAGTGGGACACAGCAGCTGTTTTCTACAGTTTCTATAGAAACCCGTTTACGACAAGAGGTGAGTGCAAGAGCTCTGGGTACTTGCTCAAGTCAGAGCTAGACCAAACGAGATCCCTGAAACCAGTAGCTGCTCCCTTACAAAGTACACGGTGGGATCTTTAAGGAGTGCTGCAGAGCTCAGTTTCACATTCCCACCAGCAGACAGCACCTGAATTAACAGCGCCGACTACTGCAGCCCCCAAAGCACTGAAGTTTCCTCGAATGTCCCCGTCAAGCTCCCTGCTGCTTATTTAGCAAGAGCTGGCAGACTCCCAGCACAGGGCGCTGTGGTGACGTGGCTGTTGGGAGCAACTGGAATTAGTGGCATTAGTGGAATTAGTAGCATGGTGAATTTTGTGGCTTTGCTCATCTCCCTCGCACTCATCTGAGGCTCCTTTTATAAACTGGAATCTCTCTTCTGTGTTGTCACACTTTTTCTAAGAAAAAAAGGAGGACTTGTGGCACCTTAGAGACTAACAAATTTATTTGAGCATAAGCTTTCGTGAGCTACAGCTCACTTCACTGGTGAGCTGTAGCTTACGAAAGCTTATGCTCAAATAAATTTGTTAGTCTCTAAGGTGCCACAAGTACTCCTTTTCTTTTTGTGGATACAGACTAACAGGCTGCTACTCTGAAAATTTTTCTAAGGGATTCCAATCCCCCCATGTCCCACCAGCCAACATGTCAGGCCAGGGATTCTCATTGCTCCTTTCCACCCGCATTCTCTCTCCTACTCCCCATCTCTCTTTGCTGATGCTGCCGCAGAGCCAGCACCCAGCATAGGCTGTCTGTTTGCTGCCCACACTTAGCATGGTACGTCCCCAGTACAGGGCCAAATCAGAGAGAGAGGGAGTAGAATCTGCTTCGATACAAAACTCCTCTGGTAAATAGCAACCATGGCAAAGTCAAATGATGCAAGCCCAGCCAGAGATGAGTGGCTCGCCGTATGTCTCCTGTGTTTGAAAAGTCCTCCTCTCTAAACATGTGTAGACCACACCCCCCATCCAATGATCCAGTGTGTATTTATGAATCCAGCTCCCATATTTCTGGGGAGGCACACGGCTCGAGTGCATCTCGTGTGCGGTTTTCAGGAGAATCTGAAAGGTCAGCATGTCACATACTGAAGCGCGAGCTGGAAAAGGTGGCAGCTCGAGAGCCGAAGGCAGGCAGCTGTGCCCTGGGAGGTCTCCATCACCCCCTGTTCAGGTTCTGTGCCAAGAACAAATGCTGAAGCCAAGCTGGCAGGTTTGACCTCTATTTCCTGAACAGAATGCACAATTTGTCACACATGCAGTGTCTTGCCTAATGAATTACCTTTGCATCCAAGCCGTGGAAGTCTCTGTTCCCAGCAGATGGGTCCCTCCCACAATCATTCTGCAAAGGGAAGAACACTGAGGCCCAAAGACAATTCAAAGAGAGACATGCTGGGATGGAGGAGAGCCCAGAAATCCTGCACAGGCAGCAGAGCGGGACGGGAGCGATGCTAGCTGGTCAGCTCAGTGTTCCAAGGTTCAGCTGTTGCATGTAAACTCCGTGGAGCAAGAGGTCTGCCAGCAGCAAAACAGAAGTGTGGGTGGCATGGTATGGGGGAGGGTGTCACTTTTGTGGAGGAGGCAGGGCTGGCCTTATGGATGGGTGCTGTGAGCAACCACCCAGGGTGCCGTGGTCAGGGGGGTGCTGTGGCCACCCCCCGCACACACACAGAGCCAGCCTAAGGCCCCTTTAACCCTGAGGGCTGGGCCCAGAGCTGGGAGGGGGAGGGCTGCGGGGTGCTACCAGCTCATGGGCTTCTACCATGAGCCAGGCTGCAGCTGCTAGTCCAGGTATGGGACTTTCTCTTCCCCAGCACAGGCTGTTCCCGCAGCCGGGTCAGACCCACCTCAGTGAACCTCTCCCAGCTGCAGGAAGCTCTGTGGCTGCTGGCTGGGAGGCCAGCTCTGAAGGCAATGCCGCCACCAGCAGCAGCACAGAAGTAAGGGTGGCAATACGGTGACCACTGCTATGATGCCCTTGCGACCTCCCCACAACCACCTTTTGGGTCGAGACCCCCACAGTTACAACACTGTGACATTGCAGATTTAAATAGCTGAAACCGTGAAATTTAAGATTATTTAAATCCTAAAACAGTGAAATTTACCAAAATGGACCGTGCATTTGGTAGGGCCCTATACATTATGTTTCATTACGTTTCCTGTGGGTAATAGGAGTGGGGGACGGCTTGTGAACTTAAAATACCCAAGTCTTGCCTACGGAGTGTGGATGCTAAAGATCACAAGAGTAGCGGTTTGGCCTGCTGCTGTACACAGGTAGTTTGCTGCGCTCAACCCCAGAGGCAGCTGCATTCCAGTGGAGTAGTAGAGGTATTGGGCAAAGGAGGGATCGCTCAGTGGTCTGAGCATTGGCCTGCTAAGCCCAGGGTTGTGAGTTCAATCCTTGAAGGGGCCATTTAGGGATATGGGGCAAAAATTGGGGAGTGGTCCTGCTTTGAGCAGGGGGTTGGACTAGATGATCTCCTGAGGTCCCTTCCAACCCTATGATTGCAGAGGCGGCTTGCACCAGGCTCCTTTTGGGCCGAAAGCTTCTGGACAAATATGAATGATTAATGTGAGTTTGATGGACTAAATGCTGCTAGCGCTGGGCAAGATCTTATCTGCTACCCATCTGTTCGAGTCTGGCATACTGGGAGGGGAAGGCACTGCCTGGGAGCTCTGCCAGGAGGGATGTCTCCCGTCATTCTGTCATGACTCTGTGATTGTCTAGAGACAGACGGGGAAATTTTGCTCCGCCAGAAGGGAAGTTACTGCACAGCAGCGGCCAGCAGCTGTCCAGAGGCAAGTTTGGAATGGGGAGTTCACAGTCCAGCAAGGGGTGTTCAGGGTACCCATCCCAGAGGAAGCTGAAAGAAGCATTCATCAGTCACAGGAGAGTAAAGGGGCTTCTCGCACTAGCGTCTGGGGCCAGAACTCCAGCCTGGTATTGCTCTGATGCCAGAACATCTGGCCTGGCCAGAATGTGGGGAGCAAGAACACGAGAGTGGAGAATGGTTCTGTCAGCTCATGGCTGAGAAATGCTATACAATAGTATGGTGAGAGGTTTGGGCCCCTGGTGTAGTGCTGAGGATGGTCAGGCTACCTGCTCTCCACAAGTCCTCACTGCAGGAGGGCAGGCTCTCCAGCCCTGAGGGCACGTTAGCTACTTTTCATAAGAAATCTCAGCATGCTCTCGCTCTATTTCTCTCAATTTGGGATCCCTGGGATGAAAGCCACTGTCTCCATGTGACTGATGGCTGCCTCTATTGCTGATGCATGTTGTAACAGTATTGTGTTTTCCTTAGAAGTCTGTACAAAGGCCTCATTCATAGGGGAAAAGGTTACTGATCTGGGCTGTACGGGCTGCATTAGTCATTCCGGTTGGCACTGGGCACTGCAGATGGCATTTTCCTCCTGACCTCACAACCAGGAGCATTTTCCTAGCATCCACTCTCAGACTTTCTTCTGCGTTCAGAGGGCTGTCCTCCTTTGTGGTCTCCATGTGATGAACTTCAGGAGGTGACTTCTCTCTGGGTTGCACAGCTTCACCTGCTCTGCATGAGGGGTTTAATGTGCAAGAATAGGCAAGGTTCCTAAATGGAAAGTGTATTTGTGCATTCAGTTCAGCATCTGTGGCTCATTCAGCCCTTGCTCAGAATGTCAGGGGGGGCCAGTCGCAGTGGGATAGTTAGTGATGATAATACTTTCTCATAAAGCACTAAATTGAAAACACTCCCTTGTCTCATACGGATCATCAAACACCCATTGTATGTGAGCTCCCTGTGGACGTGACCCTATAGCCTGCTCCCCATTGCCAGCACACCTGATCATACAACACTGTTATAAACAAGCAACAGTATGGCTGTATGGGGATGGAAAAACAACAAGCATTAGTTCCTGCTAGGCTATTAGCCAAGAGGCCAACCAAAGCTTGGCCAAAGCAATAGGTCTTACAGCGCACCATGAAGTTCACCATGGGCCATCAGGAGACAGCAGATTCCAATGCCGCAGACTCACCCACTGAGAGTTTAACCCTGGGAAATGCTACCGGCTGATCAGAGTGTTATAGCTGCAATTGCACTCCCATGAGAGGATGCTCAGACAGGAAGTAGACTTCCTATGCCATCTGGAAGCCATAGAACACAGGGGAAAAGGATTTTATTCATGATATTTCCTCATCTCCAAGAAGAAAGGAGGTGGGATCTCAGACAGCTGAAGGTCTTCATCCACCCCTTGAGGTTCAGAATGACCCTGGCCTCTGTAATCCCCTTGTTAAACACAGATGACTGGTTCACAGCTGTTGATTTAAAGGATGCTTGTGTCCACATAGACATTGACCCGGCACACAGGAGGTCCCTACAGTTTTTTGTGGGCCTAGTCCTTACCAATGCAGAGAACCCCCCTTCAGTCTCTCTATGGCACCCAGGGTATTCCTGAAGGTGTTATTGGTAGTGGCAGCTCGTCTGTATCATCAGTGTTGTCAATGTTCCCCTTCCATGGCAGCTGGCCTCTAGCAGTGAAGTCATACCAAGAAGTACGGATAACAGCCTCGCCCCTGCTCAGCTTTTAGCTGCATGCTTAGCTCCTGTGCAGATTATAGGCTTTATTAGAGCAACCCCATATTCAATCCGAGCCAAAGCATTCCTGACTAAGGACAGATTCCAGGCTACAAAGGATCGCATTGCTCAACATTGGCTGAGCCCTCAGACAATGATATGAACCTGCCTTATCCTCTTCAGTCCCATGGCCTCATGTATATATCTGACACCCTTTGCAAAACTCCATCTGTGATTCCTACAGGCGTGGCTGTGGCCAGGCTAAATGCTAAGCAAGCACAGTCTGGACAAACCAGTTTCACTCCCCCACAGGGTACGTGTGTGCAGTGAGTGGCTGTGAGGCTCTGAGCCCAGTGTAAACATTATGGCTCGGGCTGGAGCTGGGGCTCTGAAGCCTAAGTAGTGGGATGGGCTTTGCAGCCCGAGCTCTGGTCCGAGACGCAACTTAAAAGCATGGTCTATGCTGCCCCGCAAGTCGGAGTCTGTCACCCCAAGCTCAGAAGCTGCCTGCTGCTGGCTGTGCAGATGTACCCACGGAGTTCTGACTTCGCTCACCTGGGAGGCAGTGTGCCTGGGGGAGGGAGGAAGGGAAGGGGAAAAGATTGATTACACACACCTCCCAACAATGGGGGGGACATGTGTGTGAACATGTAGCACAGGGTACTCAGACCCAGTTGCACATAAACCTTCTGGACCTGCATGCAGCAGGTGAAGCCTTCACATGATTCCTACCCTTCGCTCCATCCTTGCCTGTCCAGGCCAGTTTATTACATGAACAGACATGGAGGGGCGATGTCCACCCATCTCTGCATGGAAGAGCTCTATGTCCGGACCTGGTGCACTCACCACCAGATCACCCCCTTGGCAGTACCTGGGTTTGGTTTTAGTTTGGTTTTGCACCCCCTCGGCAGCACCTCTTCCTGGGGTGCAGAACACGCTGGCAGACAGCCTCAGCAGGCATTCTTCCAACGACCACGAATGGTAAGAACAGAGCATCTTTCAGCAGTGCAGATTCCCACTGCGGGATCCCGTTGCGTCTCAAGAGAACAAGAAAAGCTCAGTGTCTGCCCCAGTGAGGCTCCAGGCCACAGTTCTGAAGGGGATGCATTTCTAGTACAGTGGTTGGAACCACTGATGTATACATTTCCCACTGTCACTCTCTTTCATCAACTCCTGGGGGAGATCAAACAAGATGGAGCATTGGTGAGCATAGTTGCTCCTTGGTGGCCAATGCAGTTCTGGTTCCCCTGCAGTCTCCAGATGTTCTCATGGGCATGTTCTGCTCTTCCCAGGCTCACTGATGTGGGACAAAGGCAAGATCCGCCCCCCAACCTTGCATCCTTCCATCTAACAATGTGGCATCTGGATGGATGGCAAACCTAGAAGGGTCATGCTCAGAGGCAGTACTATCCATCCTTGGCAGCAGCAGAAGAGACTCCAAGAGAAAATGCTACCCAGCAAAATGGAAAAGATTTCCTAGCTGGTGCCGGCATCATTGGACTTACAGAGCATGAAATACTTCAGGACATCTCCTAAACTGCTTGTCTCCTTTGCCAAATGCATAGGAGGGGAAGCTATCTCCTCAGAGAGACTTTTCAAATAGATTTCAGGTTGCATCCTAGTTGGCTACAAATTAACGATGACTCCTCCTCCACAAGTTGTGAGGGCCCACTTGACAAGATCTACACCAGTAGTCTCTCTTCCAAATGCCCCTCTTCTGATTTGCAGAGAGGCAACATGAAGCTCTGTCAATACTTTTGCAAGCTTGTACAGCGGACACATCCTTCAGCAGAGCAGTCGTCCAGTCTGTGATACTGCCGAGGTTCTCACAGCCTCCGACTCAGTGAATGCTGTTTGTGAGTCACCTCGAGTCACATACACATAGGGGCCATCGCTCAAAGAGGAAAACAAGGTTACTTTCCTTTTACAGTAACTGGAGTTCTTTGAGCTGTGTGGTCCCCATAGGTGATCTGCTTCCCATCCTCCTTCCCCTCTGCAGCTGACCCTTACCGGTTTGCAGTAGAGAAGGAACTGGAGAGACGGTCGGACCGCACAGCCTCGTATATCCATTGATCGGAGCACGAGGCGGAGAAGGGCGCCAGTGCGGACGAACACACTGCTAGTGAAAATCTTACGGTCTCAGATGCATGGAGCACACGCACACCTCGAGTGGAAGGCACATAGGGACCGTGCCTCTGGAATAACTCCAGTTACTACACAAGGTAAACAGCAGCCTTTCCCACGACATCTCCAGGCCTAAGGAATTGGATCAGAAGTAGCGTCCTGGCAATGCAAACAGAAGTAGGGAGCACATGGACAATAAAAGGATGGTCTGGGAGTCAGCTTCAGCCCCACTAACAGTGATGCGGAGGGCGACCATTTTGGAAAAGGACAAAACTTCAGAAGCTCAGAGGCAGAAATCAGAAATTCAGGGGAACCCTTTAAAAAAAGCCCAGATATCCCGGGACTCGTGATGAAATTGCAGGAATGGTTTTACGGGCAGTGGGAATGCATGAGCCTATGTTGTCTCGTCCGCTCCGAGATGGACATGGAGGGACGACTGAAGTGTCTCCTGTCATGAATGCAGAGCCCATATGGTCTCCCCGATCACTGGCTACTCCTCTGGCCAACTCAGCGCCCCTGAGGTTCAAGAGATACGCCGAAGAGAATAGACAGGCCTGAGGACTCCCAGCAAGCCACCCAACGGGCAGGACACTAGAGCCAGGAGCAATAGCGAGGAACTTAGGAGACATTACAAAAATCAGTCTCAAATAAGTATTCAAATGATTTCTTCCCCCTGAGCTTTGTCAGACATAAGCCTCGGCTACGGTGCAAGTGATTTTATTCCTACGCCCCTCCCTCTCCTTGGAGCAACCGCAAGCTGAGAGGTACCTGGCCAGGAACCAAGTGGGACTGGGGACGGATCCAGAGTCAGGTCAGTGGGCAGCTGGCTTTAGGGATGTGGTGAGTAGATTCTAGGACTCCGGGATGGGTGGGTCCAGCTCCAGGGCAGGAGAGGGAGAAGGCTGTAGGTCAAGAGGATGGGAAGAACCAGCAGGAGCAGGGAGATTGCATTTCCAATGCAATGTATTGCCCTGCAACAGAAACACTGTCAGAACGTGCCATTGGGCTCTGGACTGCGATATTATAGATGTTGTTTCTCTACTAAATTAATACAGCATGTTCTGTTCATGGATGCTTTAAGCTGAATGACAGATTGGGAACATACAGTAAAATTACCTCCAGTTGCATCACTTGGCATCCTGTGTATTCCAGCAAATACAATAATGGGGAAGGTGAATAATCAGTTAACCACTTCGCCTCATACTTAGTGGATGAAGCTCTCCTGGGTACCTGCAATGGAAGAACTACTGGAAAGGAGCCCGTATCCATTGCTATTACAGATACAGTGGCTCACTGTGACTCAATATTCTTGCACAAGGGCTATCTATTGCTAAGCATATTGGTCTTTCTGCCTGTGACTGCAGCTGCCGGGGAACATTGTTTTCCCAGTGTAAATTACCAGGAAAATGATCAGTTCACAGCTTGGACTGAGGCTGTCTGGGCTAGCTTTGATGTTCGTACAGCAAGAGCAAGGAGGAGTCCTTGTGACACCTTAGAGTGCCACAAGGACTCCTCATTGTTTTTGCTGATACAGACTAACACAGCTACCACTCTGAATACAGCAAGAGGTGAGCCAGGACACTCCCCTAAGTGACAGAACACACTGCTTTGAAAGTCAGGAAGATGATAGCCATAACTATCAAGGCATTCACTGTAAAGATTAAGCGAAATCTGCATAATGCTCATTCGCATAATGTTAACAATTGGGCACTGTTCTCACCCACTCTGGTCCCAACTGCAAACTGCTCAGTCTGTGCCCCCTCCCCTTCTCTGCCCAGCTGCTAGAGTAGAAAACAAAGCAAGGGACATTTCATATGGGGACAGAACTGCATGGGCTGATCACACCTGCCTTTGTTGGCTGCTTCCATACTTTAGCTAATTGTGGTTCCAGCTGCTAACGGCTAGTGGTGGGCCATCACCTTCACTTACCAAGCTATCAGTTAATATAGTTTCTATTATTTTTGGCACTATACAGAGACACAAGCACTGATCTGATTGGCTAAGGCCCTTCTCTGGTCCCCCTCACTGGTATCTGAGCACCTCACAATCTTTAGCCTATTTGGCCTCTCAGCACCCTAATGAGGCTGGGCATGCCAGGGAACTGCAACACAGAGAGATTAAGCGACTTGTCACAGGTTACACAGGCAGCCTATAGCAGAGCAGGGAGCTGAACACTGGGTTCCTAAGTCCCAGGCTACTCCCCTAACCACTTTCCTCAGCTGGGGGAAAGGGTTGGGAGAAATTGGTGAAAATCTTTTTCACGGAAATTAGTGTGAACATTTCTGACCCTGTGGTTCACGTGACTTTGCACCCCGCTGCACTTTCATTTTTTGCCACGTTCGGGAGGACTGAACCCAAAGTCCTTTGGCAGGAAAAGGCGCCCTTGCAAATTTTGGCACGTTGCTGCAGAAGGAAAGGCTGCCTCCTCCCTAGGGGCCTCCTGGCTGGATGGCAAGAGCTCAGAGCACATGTAACACACATGTAACACCATGTACTTAGCCCTCCCAGTGCTCCTGGACGTGAGTCATGGAAATCTCACTTCCCCCATTTTGGCAACGGGCAAACTGAGCTCAGAGTCTTGCCTGAGATCTCTTTGTAAGTCTGTGGCCATATTTAAAACCCACATCTCTTGTATCTCTGCCCATTGTAGCATCTAGACAATAGCAGATGCAATAATCAGTCCCATGCAGAGTTACTCTGGGCTGGTTCCAATCAGGCTGTGCGATGCAATGTCACAAATGCCCAACCTGGTTCACGTGCGTGGCAAAGGGACGTCGTTTGTTGGTGGTCAGGGGGAAACAGTGGGAGTCCAGTAGGGAAACCTCCTCCATTTGCAAAGGAAAAAGAATTCAAACAAAAATGAATTTGCAAGAGCAGAGGTGAGTTGGAGTCTTTGCTTTAGTAGAAGCACAAAGTGACTGTTTTGCTCTTTTCCCACAACTTGACCTTAGGTGACTGGACAAACCCAGAGTGTGGCACTCCTGGAAACTCCCCAGGCACCCTCTGTCCCTCTAGTGCCTAAGCTGTGGAAATGCTCAGCTCCTAGGATGCATGGCCTCTAGGTCTTTGGGAGGATTGCAGCTCCTTAAGCCCTTTCCTCTGCTGTTATTGTCTCTCCATTTTTTAAGTAAATGACTAGAACCTACTGACGCTGCAGCCTTGAAAGTGACTCAGGCTGGATGCTAGTAAGGGTCCATTAACAGATTGATGCAATGAGATATTCATGGGGCTGTCATCACTGAGCTATGCTGTTGGACCCACGCAAGGCTAGGCGGCTGGTAAGGGCAGGAGTACAGAGAGATGCTATGGGGCTTTCTGGAACAGCAGGGCTCTGTTCTTGACAGGATTCATGCAGCTTCAAGGCTTCAGCCAGGGCTCCTGAACAGTTACGTGGGTGCGGCTTGGAAAAGCAATAGGCCCTTTGTTTCTAGGGGCAAAGGCAGCCTGGTGCAGTGGCCTATATGCCGTGAGTTAGTGTTGTCAGTCGAGGTCTCAGTGCTCAGGTACCTGCAGTGCAGTTGTCCCCTTTGCTAGCCATTGTGCAAAAGAACCTGAAAAAACAGAGGTTGTAAAGCGCTGCTAGAGAAAACCCTTTACGATGCACAACAACAGGGTCGACAAAACACAGGCCCGGTTCTGGAGTGCCATCTGCTGGCACCGTATCTATTTACCTGTATACTGGTAGCGCGCACTCCTGTAACCAAGATCTATAAAGAAAGTGGGCCATGGAGACTGCATTCCACCCCTAGAAGGTGACATTCCCCGGGCAGGGGTAAGAGGCAGCATGACCATCGCTTGTTCATGTTCTCTAAGGACACAGGATTTCCACCTGCAGATCTGTCAGCCTGCACCACACCCCCTTTAACGTGAGGAAGGATAGGTTCAGTTGCTAAGACCTAAGTCTTGTTTGTTTAGGAGTATTTTACCTTTAGCCTTCCCCTCCAGTCAATGTCAAGTGTTGAAATATTTCCCCATGCTCTATCCCAGCCATTCCAGAGGGCAGGTCAGCACCACCATACCTGCCTGCACTGTAAAACGAGCTGTGCAGCCCAGCTGACAAGTCACTGGAAACCACTTCCTACCTGGGGATTTGTTCCATCTTTTCTTTCCTTCCCTCATCCCTGGCAATTAGCGGGGGAAGGTTTCAAATCCGATGGGCTCCCCTGCGGGACACAATGCACCTGATCCTTCGTCACATTGGATCATGAGTGTGATGTGGAGTTTATCTTGTAAATGTAGCCTTTTCTCATCGCAGCGCTTGCTGACTGGAGCTGCTGGGGCAAGAAGCCATGCTCGCGCTGTGAGTGCCATCTGCAATATCACGTCACCGTCATGTCAGCCTCAGGGGAAACCTTGATGGAGAGCAATGTGGAAATTCTGGCTGTGTATCTCCTGGGATTTCATTCTTAGCTGGGAGAGAAAGGCTCTGATTGATGCTCAGAAAATCCTAGCTAAGACATAACTGATGGGTCCCCATCTGCATTCCCTGAGCACGTTTCTTTGACAGCATGTGAGTAAAACGAGCTGTTTTCTTTCCCCTAGGTGACATTGGCGGTCAGATGGGACTGTTTATTGGTGCTAGTATCCTAACAATACTAGAGCTCTTTGATTATATTTATGAGGTAAGATCTCCCCTTCTGTGTTCCTCATTCCACCGCTAAGGAGTGTGAGTGCTGTGTGATTGAGTGAGTCTGGGCACTGGGAACTCTGCCCTGTGGACAGACACCCAGCCAGACTTGGGTGCAGGGGAACACCTAGCGAGAGCCCCAGCTGTGTTGCTGCCCAGGTGCTTGTAGTTTGGCTGAGATTCACTCCTGTTCAGAAGCTTTGTCTCAGGGGGTGACGCTCCCCCAGGAGCCCCCTCCCTTCACCACTTGCCTTTGTGCCTTTCTCACAGTCATCTGCATAAAATCATCATCATCATCTTTGAAAGCATCTTGAAGTAATCCGGAGCTGCAATCCTGTGGAGAGGTGGGAAGTTGGGCCGTTCTGCAGCTCTGAGCCTGACATGGTTGGGTTGGCTTGGGCCAGCATGGATTCATGCTAGGTCTACCTTGGGCAGCCCTCTCTACACCTCCATCAGGGAGGCTGTGTCCTCGGTCCTGCCATGGAATGGCCAGTCCTGAAGCAGGCAGCTCCCTAGGGACCTAGGAACTGATAGACCGGATCAGAACCAATGTCCTCTCTCCAGCAGTGGTTGGTACCAGCTGCTTCGAGGAAAATCAATGCCATAATGGGAAATTATGGCATAACCAAGCCCTGGTGGAAGTTCCTTCCTGACCCCCACTTCAGCATCCACCCTGAAGCAGGAGGGCTATGTACCTTGAGTATTTTTATCCCATCTCATGTAAGTGACACATCACATCAATTCTGATGATCAAACCAAGAGCAAGGAGTAGCATTGCACAGACTTTTGTAACCCTGGTGCCTGTCGCCTCCCTGCTTCCTAGTCGTGTGCCAGATGTGCTGCTGGCCATGTGCCAGATGTGCTGTCCAGCAGCCCAGAGCTCTGGGGGTGCACTTGCGGTGCGGCAGGAAGGGATCTGCTTCCCTCAGTATCAATAGCATTACCTGGCAAGCCCAGTCTGCAGCCGTGAACACGCTGAGAGCGTGTTCCTCCCACACACCCTGCTGCAGCACGGGCTCTGCCGGCACTGTCCCCTCTCCAGGGCAGTTCACCTCAGCAATTTTGATTTGAGCAGTGCCGCCTGCTGGTCGTCTCGGGAATTAGCTCTCCAGCTTTGGAGCGCCCTCTGCAGGATGGTGTCTTGCCTACCGCTGGCCCCCATGTCCCTCCTGGACCCCAGTGCTCCTTTACTTTGGGGTGCTGCCCCCTGGCAGTGCCCCCACACACTGGGTTTCCCCTCCCAGGGGAACCCCCACCCTCTATCCCCATCTTGCCTCAATGACTACTGACAGTCACTGGGGCAGACTGCAGTCTGTAAACCACTCATCACGGGCAAGGGGGTTTGGACCAGCTGCCTCTGCCTAACCCCAGGCTACAGCTCGTTAGCCCCAGTACTTCTCTAGGCCTTGCACAAGGCTTGCAGCCTGGGGGGTTACCAGGCTGGAGCTCCCCAGCACTGCTCTACTCAGGTACCCTTTCTCTCTGAGGCAGCCAGGTCCTTCTCTCTACAGCTAGAGAGAGACGGACCCAGCTCCTGGCTCACAGCCCTTTTATAGGTCCAGCTGTGGCCTGATTGGGGCATGGCCCCGGCTGTGGCTGCTTCCCCAATTAGCCTGGCCTTTTCCCTCAGGAGCAAGGTAACTGCCCGGCTACACTCAGGCTGGAGTCAATGTTTGAAAATACTTACCAGAACTCTGCTCCAGACAGCTTCAGCTGAATTTAAGCCCTGCTCTTTCCTTTATGAAAGGGGCTCTTAGCCTCAAGGGGAGCAGAGAACGAAATAAAAATAAAAGTCTTTATGCCCTGGAGTTTTCACCTCCCAGTCACAGGTTCTAATCCAGCCTCAGGTGAGAGTGACTAAAAGCTGCCGTTGGCTGGCTGCTCAGAGACCCGTGGGAGATAAGAACACCGAGGCATTTTACATCAGAGGCCTACTGAGTTCCACTTTGGGTTATTTCTTTTTATGAAGAAAAAAACATAACCAAGATTCCCCCTTGGCATTACTTCTCTCCTCCTTCACCCTGTCTGTTTGTTCTAGTGAATATTGTGCCGAATCAACAGCTCAAATCCAATACCATTATCCCCATTTTACTGATGGTGAAACTGAGTCACAGAGCAGGGAACGTGATTTATCCATGGTCATCCAGCAGCAGATCCAGGAACAGACTGGGTCCAGGTCAAGTGCTCTGTCCACTAGTCTACACTTCCTCGAAGATGAAGTGCCTGTCTGGTTCCCCACAGGAAAGCAGCCACCTTGTTCCAGAGAGAAGATGGGTTTGTGATTGTAACCCAGGCCTGGGAGTCAGGACACCTGGTTTCTAGTCACGGTTCTGTCACAGACTCGCTGGGCAAGTCACTTGGTGGCTCAGTCTGACTTGTTAACACCTGCAGAGGGAGCTGAAATTGTGGTGTGAACATGCCACACACGTGTGCAAAGCGTAGTTCTTATCATCACAGCACCTGGCCCTGCTCCGCGTCCCACTGCCCAGCAGATGCCAGGGATTAGAATAGGCCATGGCAAGGCTCCTGGATGGGGCAGCGTGTAGAGGAAGCTTTCACTGCACCCCATCTGGGGTGGGATCAAGGATTTTGGTCCCCAGGGCTGTCAAACCGGAACTCAGGTCACTAGAACAAACAAAGCAAGAGGCTGGAGGGGGCCGAACCAACTCAAAGGGAGAATCTTGGCTGGTTTCTTTCATTAAAAGAAAAAAGCAGACTCCGCTGAGCCATGAAATATACCGGAGTGTATGTGCAGCATCCAGAAACTGTGGCCGGGCCAGCATGGAGCAGCTCCCTGGAGGGAGGGTCATATTGTTTCGTGTCTCTGCCTGCGATGAGCACTTCCCCTTTTTAATATCACTGGTGCCTTGGTTGAATCAGCCAGGCAGAAAAAGACGGAGCACTCGCTTTTTTTCACAGGAAGTGCAATTTGTGCTGCAAATGAAAGAAGTGGAGATATTTCCAGACACGCAAGTGGGGGGTTGAGGTTTGATATTTCATCCACCCTGGGGACCTGACGGACCCACATATAACATCCTCCGCATCACATCCCCATATTTAAAATGGGAACCCAAACATCAGGTGCATCAGGTCTGGAATGTTTCAGCGAGAGTTTGGGGCGGTGGCTCTCAGCCAGGGCATGAGTGGGGTCTGGAAGGAGCTCACATGCCAGTGGCTCCATCACCAGGGTGATGAGCATGGGACAAGCGACCCCACTACTGAATGCCACCCAGCCCAGCTGGCACTTCGCCGCCCTCTCAGCTCAGAGGCTGGATAGGCCAGAGACTCAACTTACGGTTCCTTGCTACAGGGGTGTCCATTCAGCACCAGGACACACTGATGGAGGAAGCTAGCCCAGACTGTGCTCAGCCGTCGCACCTTCCATCCGTCGAAGCACCCTGCAAGGATCAGTCAGGCCTCTGTGTGAAGGAGAAGGGACAATCTCCTCATCCATGTTTTACAGATGGAAAAAAAGCAGGCACAGAGGATCAAGTCCCAACTCTAGGTCCCAACGCTAGGATAGAACCCAGGTGTCCTGATGCCTCATCTGGGCCCCGCCCAGTCCAGTCAAAGCCATCAGCATGTCTCCCCAGGGGGAGCTTTAACTCCCCCTACCCTGAGTCCCCCATGTTTCACATCCCCAGTGCCACCCAGGAACAAGTGGGCGTCCCAGGCCCCAGCATCTGCCCGTGTTGCCAGCTCCTAAGAACAGCGAATGAGTTGGGATGTCAGGCCACATCGCGGTGGTTTCAGTTTCCATTTCGCTGAGACTGGTGATGAGTCGTCACAGAGCGAGGGAGTTGGCCGGCCCATATGTGATGGGCATGCATGCTACCTCAGCCGGACAAGCATGATATTTCCTAGGGGCCAGGCCCAAGCTGGCCTTAGTGTACACAGCAGAGGGAGGATTTGGTGGATAGTTTCAGCTGGGGAAATTTTCCCTGCATTTCAATCCTTCCCACACCCTCACCGCTGCCTTCCTTTCATCCCGTCTCCCTCCATGGTCCTCGGAGCAATGCCCTGCACCCCCATAAGCTTCCCAGCCCCCGCACTTCTGCATGCACCTGCATCATGCCCTGCTGCCCAAGGGGGCACCCACTGCTTTGCACTCAAGAGACAAACTGGGCCCCTGGCTTCATCCTGCTGTGGGGCACCAACGCTGGGAGATCATTTCAACCACCAGCCATGCCAGTTCACACCGTAGCCTTTAGAAGGGGGCAACTGGGCTTAATTCCGGAGTCTCCCCCACTCTGCCACCCCATCCTCTGGGACTCGACTGCCTCTTTCACCTCCTCTCAACAGGGGGCAGTGTAGTCCTAGGGGCAGGATGCCGGTGTGGGAGCCAGATGTCCTGGGTTCTAGTCCGAGCTCTGCTGTAGCTTTTTTGCCTGACATGAGGGGAACACGGGCCAACATGAACCCGCAAAACAGGCCTTTGTCATGCACAGGCCTCATACTGGCCTGATTTCACCCAAGCACACGCACAGCTCCCCTTGAGTGCAGTGTGGATTCAAGGCAGGGCATGGGCCTCAGTTTTCCTCTGGCTGTGAAATAGGGATAATGATACCTGCTTTACAAAGCATGTTGTTGATATGTTCACCCCACACAGCACAAATCCTAGCAGGCTGACTTGTGTCCAGACCTGCTGTGGGACAAATGGAGTCTCTCCCCTGGCCAAGGGTGTATCAGATATGACTGGGGAGACAGCCTTTTCCTGCCTCGGAAGGGGAATTTCATAACCTCGGAGCACTTTCACTTAGAGCTGAGCAAACAATAGGGTTTCCAGTTTGGGGCCAAACCACAAACTCTAAAAAAAAGTCCAGTTTGAGTTAAACCAAAACACATTTTTTCATCAAATCAAAAAAATGCAAAATAAAAAAAATCATGTTGAATTGACTGAACTGTTTCACGTTGACGCGACTCTAATTTTGTTTAAAGTTTTTCATCTGGATTTTGGCCTTTTCAGGTGGCTATCACCCTTTCTGTTTTGGGGGCGGGGAATTGGCCACATTTGAAATCGAAACGCCACCTCAGCGCAAAACACTGAAATATTTCAACGTGGAAGCGTGTTGACTCTTTGGGAAGGAACATTTCCCCAACTGAAATGATCCACCAAATGCTGTGTCCGGCTCCAAAAAATTCACTTTTCAGTGAAGAAAGAATTAGGTGAAAAAATTCCCCACACCTCTAATTTCATTAACAGTTCATAATAGCCCACTGCAGGGATCTCCCTACTCAGGCTTTGCACCACATCCTTCACAAGCTGATCTACAGGCCAGACCTGGCATCTTAAAACTCTGTCTTGGGACCCTAAATCCAGAGAGAAGCAGGCACCTGCAATGGAGTCACTTGAACAGAAAGAAGAAACTGGCTCGTCAGTGATGCAAATATCCCCCACTGTCCCCTTGGGATGGCCAGCCATAGGGAGTATGCTTCGTGGAGTGTGTGCAGCCAGAGGGCGCATACTGTCTGGTCACAGAGTGTGAATTTACAGACAAGGGATCTGCTTTGAGGGGGCTACAAATGCATGGAAAATGCCCAAGTTTAGAGAAGTGGAAAATGAGCTGTGTTTTGGAGTCTGGATTAGACATAGTGGCCCAAATCTGCATCCAGATCGATAGCAGAGCTGCAAGGCAGGCAGGGAGCCACAGTTGCCCTGATTGAGGTCAGGACAGGCGCTGATGGCTGAAAGCTACTTCAATCAAGGTTAAAAGTTAAGGGGATCTGCCTCACTCCAGAGCAGAGCGAGGGCGAAGGGCAGCTGGGGAATCTCTTTCGCTGGCGATATTACAAGCTAGACTGGATGCCCGGCTACCAGGAATGGCTGAAGGAGAAAGGAGTCAAGCCTTCCATGGGGCTGAGGGTTGAACAGAGGCCCCATCACTAGCCTGGCCCTCCCCAAAGAGGCTGAGGATTTCAAGAAAGCCTGAGGGATTTCATTTCCCAGCCGACTCATTTCCCAGCCGACTCCGACTCCCAGCCATTAACATTAGTGATCATTTCCCAAGGTTGCGAACGGCACTGTACAAAATGCAAACATCGCAGCAGGCTGTGTCCTGGTGCACTGACAGCCCAGGAGAATCCAATCTGATTCCTCACATGTGGGGCTTGCGGTAGAAGTGGCCTTCTGGAGGGATTGGGCTGAAGAGAGGATGGGAGCCTGGAACCAGGGGACTGGGAAATGGCTCGTGGTTGTGGGTCTGCATGGATGAAGACATGACAGTGGGGGAAAGGAAACAGGCTTTGAGACTGCCAAGGCTGTGAAGGAATATCATAAAAAGACAAGATCTGAGCTGTGAAAGGGGAAGACATGAAGTTTGAATTCAGTCCAGTGAGCAAGTGTAACGCCAACAAACCCCGCTTGTTGGGGGGCGGGATAGAACTGGGGACCTCTGGAGCTTAGTGCATGAGCCTCTACCGCATGAGCTCAAAGCCAACTGGATGTTAGCTCAGGCTGTAGAGCAGACTCATTTTCTCTCTCTCTAAGTGGTCTAGATGCCACTAGATGGGACAGAGCACCACAGCCAGGAGGTGTGGGGGTTACATACTTCCCCTAGCTAAGGAAGCGCTTCCCGAACCTCAGGGACTTCCCCTTGAAATCCCAGACAAGCCCCCACTTGTAATGCTATAGCCCGGTTGGTGGCAGGCGGGATAGAACCTCTGGAGCTTAGTGAGCTAAAAGCTAAAAGCCAGCTAGAACACCATACCCAGGAGGTGTGTGGGTTACACAAGCAGGGACTAAATCTGAATGGCTTCTCTCCATTGGCACCAGCTATCCTAAACCCTGTCCAGAATCCGAGAACACGCAGCTGGAACTGGGACTTCCCCCGGAGGAATGGCAAGTTGCAGAATAAGAGCACCAAGCAGATGTCTTAATTCGGGGACCACCGGCTCCCTGCATCTGTTTACCCCTCTCCAGCACTTCGGCTCTGCACTGGAGAGCTGCTGGTGAGCGCTCAGGTCCTGTCAGGGCTGGCGACTCGAAAAGCTGCCATGTCAGAGAATTGCCCCATCTCAGCAGAGCTAAGCAGCGTCAGGGATGGAGGAGCGCTGTCAGCCCTGCATGCAGCAGAACAGCATAGAGTCAAGAGGGGCCGGCATGTGCTCCAAACGTACGTTTGCTATGCTGCTCCTGGCTGCCTTCATCTTTAATGCAAAGCAGCCTGCTGATTACAGGTCCCAGCATGCTGTGCTCCTTCTTGGTCAGCCTGGGGGAGGCTATTCTAGTTATCTAGTAAGAGACATTCACTGAGAAGCTTGTGTCTCAGTGTTAGACCTGAACGAAGTCCACAGGAGAGGGGCTGCAATGGGAAATGTTCAGGAGAGTCTGCAAGAGGGGTTTACACACCATGTGCTCCTGGCACGCTGCTCTTGGGTCTCATTGCACGAGGGGTGGGTGTCAGAGCCAGGGCCCAAGTGCTTGTATTGCAGACTTAGAGCCAGGCTGCCCTGGCATGAGGCTGTACTCAGGCTGACCCAGGAGACTGGGCACAGACGCAGCAAGGGAAGGGGTACAGGGTGTCCGGGGGGTGTCAAAATGCCTGGACCTGAGCCTTCCCCTGGCTCTGGAAGGCTCCTTGCGCAGATCTGGCTGCAGGACACAGATGATCCAAGAGTGCCAGGTCTGCACCTGAGAGCAGAATGAGTCTCAATCTGCCCCTGGCATTGGGAATCTGTGAGTTTTAAAGGCACTTGGTGTCGCTTTCTGAGCTGTGCCCTACCTTCTATTGGATGCCAGGCACGGAGGCCCACAGAGGCTAAGTGACTTGTCCAAGGTCACACAAGAGAGCTGTGGCAGAGCAGGGAATTAGTCCCAAGTGCTTGGCATCCTACCCGACAGCCTTAACCATAAGGCCACTCTTCCCCTCTGCTCCTGGACCTAGTTTAACTTGACCATTTAACCAGCTCACTCTCTGGGTATGTCGCCATGTGCTCCTGTCCCTGCTACATACACCCACTTTTCCCTACTCAGCTTGCTTGTTACATCAGCTGGATCCTGCTGCCTGTCGTTGGACTGAGCAGCACCTTACTCTGAAACAAGCCAGAAGACTCTAACGCACCACTGATGGTTAAGCAGGAACAATTGCGATGCAAGCTGCTACACAAGCAGCCCTTGATTTCCAGCCGGGCTATTCACAGAGTAGAAAAGGCTATTGAAAAGTCACCCAGTGGTGGCACCCGAGCCCGGCGGTCTCTAGTGGTGTGCAACACGGATGTCGTGAGGAGGCACATTCATTTAAGCAGCATTAGTGGTACACTTCCACTGTAGTAAAGGTGGCAGAATTGGGCTTTTAGACTCTAGTCAGTTCAAGCCAGGGACTGCCCTTATTTTGTATATGCCAAGCGCTGCGCAGAATGCGGCCGTGATCCCGACTGGGGACGCTGGGTACTACAACTCCACAAATAATAATGTATCCCTTTGACAATATAGCTGTGGTTTGCCCTCAACAGCAATTCACAGGGATAACTTAGTTACAAGAGGGCTCCTCTATTGGCCGCTGAATGCAGAACATGACTGCGTAAGAGAGGAGTAAAAAACGGAAGTGCAGGTTTCCGATTGCAAACAATGACTATCTTCTGTGGGCATGTGCGATGTCATGCCAGTTAAATGCCAGGACATATGTTGTTTCACTTATTAAACAAAAAGCTTTTCCGATATTTTAGTGACAGGCAGAGAATACTTTAGTAAAATAGTTTTGACCATTTTAGTAAAATAGTTCTTAACATATGCAAATATTTTAGTGAAATAGTTTCTTTTGAACATATGCCTTTTTCAAATGTCCTGGATATTTTAGTCTCATGCAGTTTGGGGCAGTCAAATGGCATTTTCAAAAGCACCTAAATAATAAGACCTAGCACTTAGATTGTGCTTTTAAGCAGAAGATCTCAAAGCACTTTACAGTGTCCTTATGTTATAGGTGGGGAAACTGAGGCACAAAGAGAAGATGTGAATTGCTCAAGGTCACCCAGGACTCCAGTTGCAGAGTTGGGAATAGAACCTAGGTGTCCTGAATTCTAGTTCAGTGCTGTATCCACTAAGTCAGACTACTTTCCTTGGGTTTGACATATATGGCTTATTGATTTTCAGTCAGCCTTTGGCCCCTGACTTGCTTAGGTACTTTTAAACAATCCCATTTTAAGGCCTGGTCTATGCTAAAAAGTTAGGTCAGCCCAGGTACATTGCTGGGGGGGGGGGTATGAAAAATCCACACTGCTGTGAGATGTAGTTAAGCCAACCTAAGCTCCTGGTGTAGACAGCGCTAGCTTGATGGAAGAATTCTTCCATCAACCTAGCTCCTGCCTCTTGGGGAAGTGGCTTATGTACACAAATGGGAGAACCCCTCCTGTCAGCACAGGTAGCGTCCACACTGAACCGCTACAGCTACCGCTGTAGCATTTCGAGAGTAGACAGGTCTTAAATGTTATTAAAGAGGTAGTGATGCATTTGCAACGGAAGGCAGGCAGTTCTACTGACAGAGTCCCTTCTGAGCAGCCATCCATATTTGGCAGCATTATTTTGCAATAAAATATAATGAAAAACACAAGCATAAAACTTATACCGGCTTTGGAGTTCAAACATACTCTGCTCCCTGGTTTATATCTCAATCTGTGCATGCACAGAATTTGATTAAAATCCAGTCTCTCTTTTGGATTCTTTGATAAGAAGGTAATAAGAATTCTCTCAAATAAAGTTTCTGGTGGGAGGCGGGGTTCCATTCATAGAAGCTGGAGAATATTTTTCTCTTGCCAGGTTTTTTTCCTTTGGCAAACATTGATTTCTTGGCGTTATGAATGGAAATGACACTTTATTCTGTGAGACCTCTGCACAGTCGCATTGCACATCCCAAGAGTGTTATACACTGAGGCCATCTGGAAGAACTGTTAGAGATCAGTAACCTTCATTGAAAAAGGGGAAATTGACCTGCAGAACTCTTCCAGAATACCCTTTCTGGAATAGTTATTCTGGTATAATTTAGCTATTCTGGAATACCTCCCTTGTATGAACACTCTTTCCCAGAATAAAAGTGAGAGTGTCCAGATAACTGTTCTGGAATAGCTATTACCAGTCAATTTCCCCTTGTAAATGTAACCCTTCCACCCATCGGAGTTGGCAGCAACAAGGGCCAGGTTCAATATCTAGGGGATCCATTCCAGTAACGCAATGCAAACCGGCTCGAGCTCCCACCAAGTGACCTGGGACAAATATATACCACCCCCTCTGGGCGCCTCCAAGAGGCAATACTTCCCCTCTCGCAAGCACATAGTCTGAGTGTAGCAAAAGCCTTTTAATAACAGAGAGAAACAATGTGGCATTATGTTGGGGAAACACCACCAACAGGATTCATAACACAACCCATGAGCAAAAACCCACCCCAAGGAAATTGGGGCATGCCCTTTCCCTTTGGTTCTTGAGTCCAGCAACCCCAAATCACCCAAAGTCCGAAAAATCCAACGACCCAAAAGTCTCTGTCCCTGGTCAGGGCAGCCCCAGAGTTCAAAAGTTTATCTGCAGAGCTTTTACCTCCCAACCTGGGTGGAGATGGGGGCGGGGGGGAGAGAGAGATAAGGGGCACCTTACATGATCTGAAGCTGACTGCCCCACAGCTCCATAGGCCTTTGCTCCACTCCGCTCCACCAGCCGCCCCACAAACTGCTTCGCTCGGCTCCGCTCTGTGGCCCACAAGCAGCTCCCACCATCCCACAAACTGCTGCACCAGCCTGCCCACAAGGCACTCCAGCCATCCCCCAACCTGCTCCACAATGTATCTTCAGGCTTCCCCACTACTTAACACAACACTCAGTGATTTCAGCTCTTAGGTGAATTCAGCTTGTAGTAGGGGAGCCTCAGTGCTGGTGCACTATTAGCCCAAAGTAAGATCAGCAGCCTGTAACTAGACTCCTAATAGAATCAAAATTAGTTCTGATATTCCACAGTGGAGAAAGGAGGAAGTGCAACTAGCATGTAAGGCCCTCACTAAGGGGCCTATACCACCAAGTATTAATACTTGTCCCCAGCCTCTCTCAATTCACAGAGTTTTGGAACCCATGACCCTTGCCTAGCGAGTGCTATTTAGTTGATGGTGAGTCCCTCCATCATAACAAAAGGCCAAGTACAGTTCCAAGCACAGTTCCCATAATCAGGGTAATAACAATTTATTCTTCCTGCCCCAATAACAGAGACACTGGGGATCCCACAGCAGCCAAAGTGACCATTTCGGCAGCTATGGCCTCATTCTAGGCGGTGTGGGTGTGCCTATGCAAATGAGATCGGCCCCTGAAGTTCTTTTCCACAACTTGCCACACCTCACCACCAGATGTCAGGGTGGAGCTCATCCTGACACTGCTTACATCAAGAAGTCCCTATATTCTGGGGTTAGGACCCTTGGGATATTTTGGGGCTAGGATCCTTCACATAACACAAGAACCAGTGGGTCACCCATTAAATTAACAGGCAGCAGGTTTAAAACAAACCAAAGGAAGTATTTCTTCACAAAACACACAGTCAACCTGTGGAACTCATTATCAGGGGATGTTGTGAAGGCCAAAAGTATACACGGGTTAAAAAAAGAATTAGATAAGTTCATGGAGGATAGGTCCATCAGTGGCTATTAGCCAAGATGGGCAGGGATGCAACCGCATGCTCTGTGTGTCCCTAAATCTCTGACTGCCAGAAGCTGGGACTGAATGACGGATTGGCTCACTCAATAAATTGCACTGTTCTGTTCCTTCCCTCTCAAGTTTCAGGCACCAGCTGTTGTCAGATGATAGGATGCTGGGCTAGATGGCCCATGGTCTGACACAGTGTGGCCATTCTCATGTTCTTATGCAGATAGGTTAATCCATAATAGTCCACTTGCAATTTCCTTTGAAGCACCTGGTACTGGCAGTCAGAGATAGAACAAGACAGACTGCTTGTCTGATCCAGTGTGGCAGTTCCCATGCTCCTGCCAAAGTATCTTTGCCCATCCACCAGCATCCTCCAGGGTTTCATGGCCTCTCTGGAAATAGGCCTTCTTGCTAGAGCTGCTCAGGAAATGTTTGGGGTGTTTTTTCAGGGAAAATTTTGGATGAAAACATTATGTCAGAATTTTTCTACAACACGTTTCGGGTTCACCTCGAAAGCCCAACGTTCTGTGGTTTTCAGCAACTGAAAAATGTCAGATGGGTGGGCAAAAATGGGGAGGGGGGGGGGAGGCTTCTAGAAAGTTTTCACCCAGCCACCTGAGACTTTTCAATAACTGGAAACATTTCACTCGGGACGGCCATTTTCCACGGGCATTTCTGCTTTGATAAAATAGCTGCGTTCCGTCAGAAAACTGCTTCCTCTTCCCCAATTTTTTCTGTCGAGGGAGGAGACTTCCTCCCCCCCAGAAATACTGCAGATCTCCTGGGTCCTCTGTGCAGAGAACCTTTTTCTCTGCATAGCCTCCTTCCACTGGCTTCTCTGGCAGGCCTGAGGGGGGGGGAAATGTGACCCCCCCCCCGGGTCCCTCCTCTTTTGCTTTAGCCTGTCCCCTCTCCAGCCACGGAGCCACAACACTGGTGCAGGATCTGGGCCTGCTGGGCATGGTGCTTCAGAGCCAACTTATCCCCCTTCCTCAGCCTCCACTAGCTTCCTATGGCCAGAGAGCCTGGCCCTTATGCACTTTCCTCATTCAGTTGCATCAGCTTCAGTTCGGTCAAACGTGGTGCTCCACAACCTGTCAGTTTGCATTCCCAAGCAACTGGATGCAGCCATCTATCACAGCCTGCCCATGCCTGGCAGCGTCCGTTCTGTGAGGGCGCCAGGCCAGGGGACTGCCCCAGCGATTAGGCATCTCCCATGAAGTCCTTCTGCTCAACGCAACATTTGCAGCCTCCTAGAACCATGCCAGTGCTGCTGGAGCCGGATGTGCAGTCAGCCCCTGGCCCCCCACCCGGCTCATGAGGGCAGCAGGGACAGGGCCCATGTCTCCCAGATGCCTTTGCGCACTCAGCACTGAGGTATGGGGTACACAATGGGCCACAAGCCAGATGGGGGGTGGAGGGGATGGGCGGCCCATTGCAGCTCCCATCCATAGAAACATATCACCTGGAGTCAATCTTGCTGGGAGGGTCTGATGCCAGCCCACAGTCCCAGGAGCTGCACTGGAGATAGATCTGGCCTTCCACATTCCCATGGAGACGTCAAGCTGCCCCCAGGCCCTTTAGGGAGTGAATCCCAGAGAGTCTTGGAGAGTGAGTGGCGTGTCCTGCCTGTCTGGGTGCTGCTACTGCTCAGGGAGGGGAGCTGTGACTGGCTGTGCTTGCCTAAGGTAACCAAGTCTGCCTCTCTTTCAGCTGATCAAGGAAAGATTGTTAGACCTGCTTGGCAAGGAGGAGGAGGAGGGGAGCCATGACGAAAACGTGGTAAGGATCCCCATCAGTACCATCACCAGGGGTCTCCATACTGTCCAGCTGCCAACCCCTGAATGGGCTCAATACTACGGGAAATCCCATAGATAGGGAGGCAGAATGGCCAGCCCTACCACCAGGAGTCAGGCCCCAAACCTCAGGAGATGGCTCTAACAATCATGAGGTTATTTTTGAATTGGGGCGGGGGGGTCTTTTTAATTGCTTTCTGCTTTTTGAGCATTTGCGGGGGTCCCATTTTCCAGCTTCTCTTTGAAACCCTGAGGACTAGAACCTCACTTTAAAAAAAAAGAAAAGAATGAAAGCTGAGATTCCCAGTCAGGGCTTTAAGAAAAACACCACATACTGCAAGACTTGCGATAAAATCTCCAGAGTTGTCAAGAGTGAATGTGCAGAAACTTCAAGCCAGGTAGACAGATCGGGTTTGGATAAGATAGATGAAACGAAAGAAAAACTGCACATTCTTTCATAAAGCATTCACTCCAATCAATGAGAGACACTGGAAAGAACTTTCCAAGCAGCGCTCTTTGAAACACAAGAAAACAATTTTGTTCAAAATGTCAAACTTGTTTCTGTTTCACAGGGTTTGAAATTGACCCATTTGTCTATTTTTTTCATGCAATTTTCCACAGTACTGTTAACTGGCATTTTTCTTAAAACGTTATCTCCGAAACGCGTTGTCTTGCTGAAAACTGAGTGCTCAGTACCTGCTTTTTCTATGAGGAGTTTGGAAATGATTTCTATAAACATGGCAATCAATTGTCAATACAAATATTAATAAAAACGATCATGGGAAATATTGCTGAAAACGGACAATTTCAATCCCGTCGACAACTTTTTGAAAAAAAGTTTCAGTGATATTGGGTGGGGGGGATTTTTTTCGAGGGGAGTCATTTTTCAGCTACGACAAAAAAAAGCATCTTGTGCAAAACCAAATTGAAGATCTATTTCGGAGCCAAGTTTCCAGCTCACCCCTAGCAGGACCTTCCCCTCTGTGCCCACAGTGCAGGGCTTTTGGATGGCTATGGCCCAGATCCTCAAAGATATTTAGGCACTTAACGCTCCATGATTAAATGGAGGCTCATGTCTGAAAAGGTGGGTCTCCCTATAACAGCTCTGTCCAGCCTCAAATCCAGTCCCTGGGTGTCCTTATGGAATGTAACTGCATTTTCCAGCCCTCTTGATGATTTAAGGGTTGCTGTGTGGTCCTCTGCTTCTGGGGAGTCATTTTCCAGCCCTCTTGCTGATTTAAGGGTTGCTGTGTGGTCCTCTGCTTCTGGGGAGTCTCAGCAGCCTGGATGGAGAAGGGAAGGAGATGCAGGACCAAGCCAACCCATTTGGAATCTGACCCGTTCCGATATCTCCCTGGGGTTTTCTGATTCTCAGCCCATCCCCAGTCCGTGGAGAATCCAGGGGAGCATTGAGCATGGGAAGAGTAGGCACATGTCAGCTCTGAAACTCACCTCCTTGCTCTGTCTCTAGGACCCAGGAGAAGTTCAAACTACTTGCCAGCCCTGTCCATCCTAGCAGCAGGACCAAAGGAAGAGCTGGGGGGGGACTCATGGGCTGACCTTCTCCCCACAGGTTGGGCCCCATGCTGGCACTGTCCATTCAAATCATTAGCGTTGATCTGGAATCTCCCATGTAATTTTTTTCTTCGGTGGAAAATGCAGTTTCTGCAAAATTGAAATGTTCCACCTGAAGAGTTTCCAGTTTCGCTAAAATAAAAAGAAGAGAAATAATGAAAAATAAATAAAAATAACCCACCCTGGACCTCATTCATTCACCCTCACTTAATGGCAAAATGGGGAGGGGGGGGTAACCCCAATTGGCCATTTGAAAAACGTTTCTGTTTTTCACAAAACACAACATCTCAATTGGAATGGAAATGTTCACCTTGCTTTGAAATTTCCTCTCCGCAAATCTGACAACATTTTGCCCCAAATGGCGGGGCACTGTAAAATTTTTTGGTTTTGATTAAACCCCGTTTTTTCCAGTGGGAAAATATTTAGGTCCTAAAATTTCCACCAGCTCTGCTGTTAAGGGAAAGCTCCAAATGCTGGCTCCTTGCAGCCCTGTGCAGAAGCTGTGTGTGTCAGAGATGCTGCGTGTCCCTGGTGCTGAGTGAAGAGAAGGGGTGGGTCCTATGGAGAGATGCCCAAACTGGCGTGCCAGGGACACTCTGGACTGGGGATATTTCACTAGATGGGGGAAGTGAGAGGAAATGGAAGGTTCTGCTCTGCCACAATGCACTACAAAGCACAATGTGAAGCTCCCCCACCCCACCCCACCCCCCAGCTGTTACCCACTGCCTCTAAGGGTCTGGCTACGTTGCACTGTAAACGTGGATTCAGACTCAGGTTTGAGCCAAACCCCACCTCCGTCTACACAGAAATCAGTCTGACTTGGGTGAGGAACCCCTCTGGACTAAGGCTCACGCACCCTGCTGGGGTGGGTGGGGGTGGGGGCGGCAGGGGTCAGAGCCCGAGTCCTGCGGAAATGTGAGTCCAAGCGTGGATACAGCTCAAGCCGCAGACTCGAGTTCAGCAGATCTGTGTAGTGCAGTATGGATGCGTTAACACAGCTGTGAGACCCGGATCCAGCGACTGTAAACCCAGGGTCACAATGCCGTGTGGACGCTCAAGCGTGGGTTTGGAAACACTGAGTCCACAAGCCCCAGGTTTAAATGAGGTGTAGACATACCCCAAATTCGAGCCTGGAGGATCTGACATGCTCATGGGGCAGCAGGGTATACCCCGTCCCCCCCCCACCTGACTTCAATAGCAACCCCTGGCAGCGCGAGGGCTGAGAGCCGGGAGCGGCTCAGCTGCGCCTGCCCCCTGCGGTAACCCTGTTGCTCTCCTCCCCCAGAGCACTTGCGACCCCATGCCAAATCATTCCGAAACCATCAGCCACACTGTGAATGTGCCCCTGCAGACGACCCTGGGAACGCTGGAGGAAATCGCCTGCTGACACCTCCCCGCGAGCTCCGGAGTGCCAAGACCAACCGAAAGAAGACTGCACAGGAAAGTAGGGACCAAGCTCATGTTTGCATCGGGGGAAAAGGAAGAAAATCGCTATGCATTTAAAAAAATAATATATATCTATATATAACTGTATATATATTATACATCTCTGCCAAAACCAAGCAAGCGGCGCCTTGGACTTGACTAGCATCGTCCTTTCCTGTGGGGGGGCTCGTCTTTAGGATCTGAAGACACACTCTTTTTTGAACTGTACAGACCAACACAGACACTAACAAAACCACCATTTCATATACTGCCGACTGTATAAAGCACTTGCATGCCGATACTTTTTATGGCAATATATTCCTAGCTGTCTTTCTAAGCTCTGTTCCTCTGTACAGGCTCTGATTTCACTACCAAGAAGGAATTTTGCGGGCCCATCCATCCCTGAAAGTGCCGTTAATTAGGCTGTATTAGAATAAAGAAACAAACAAACGTGCAACTCTTGGACTTGCCTTACCTCCTTGTTCTTCGTGTCAGTTTGCTAGGCCGGGTCCCCCAAAGGCCTGGTGGAACTACCGTCACCTAGAGGGAAGCGGCCTAGGGACCGCATCTGCAGTCTGACTCCCTGACCTGGATGGCTCTCGGATGCCCACGCCCGTGGCTACTGTGTTGTGCTCCTCGGTCTGTAACGCAGCTTGTACAGTCTGGTTTGGGGGCATGTGGGCCGGAGCGGGCATGGGGTTTATTTTTCATTCCTTTCTGTTGTGCTTTTTCCTTGTTCTCCTGACTGATATTAAAGCTGGTCTTGTGGAAATGGCCAGGCTGTGTCATTTCTGCCTTGCCTCCTGACCCGTTCACCACTGCCCCGGCCTAAGGGCGGACAGAGCAGCTGGGATACCCCTCAGTTGGCTGTTTTGGTGGTCCCCTGAATTTGGCCCCACTGCCTTTCCCTGGTGGGTAGAGAAAGGGGGCAGCTGGGCTCACCCTCCACTGCCCACCCCTAAGCTGCTAACAGGCTGCCAATCCAGCCTCTTCCTGCTCCATCAAACAGATGAGCAGGGCCTTGCTCTTCTTCAGCCTGTGGGCACATTGGGGATTGGCCAGTACCCTCCACCCCGTCCCCTTCCCGTGTCATCTCCAGGGTGGGCTTTGTTCTTCCCCAAAGCTGGGAGCAGAGCACCCCCTCCGTTCTGGCCATGGCAGCTGCTCCCGCACCCTGGCGCATCAGGGGACATCAGAAGTACCACACAACTGATTGGGACCAGAGCGCTCCTGGGGCTGTTGATTTTATTCCTGACCCGTGCCCCACCCCCGAAGCCACACACATATTCCCAAACAAACCCCGTGGCTTCCCTCCCAACAAGCCCCAGCACGGCTATGAGATTGCCCGGGCCTGCCCTAGCACAGAGTCTAGCCTGTCAATGCCACTGCAGGAGAGCAGCTTGGAGTGTCCAGTGTCAACCTCCCACCCTGCCCGCTAGTCAGCTGCTCTGAAGCGTCTCTCGGATTCAGACTCCTGGAAGCACTTGCTTGGCTATGATTCTCTTTGCAGAGGAGCTGGAAGCAGACCCCCTACTGGGGCCTCCTGGGTCCCCCTCCTGTAGCCTTCCAGAACGCAGCCCAAACCTCCAGACAGTCACCACGGCTCCTCCTGACACTGCAACAGACTTGATGCACTGGCAGTAAATAATGCACCGAACCCTGCTTGCCTGGACCTCCAGCTCCCTTCAAGGCCCCAGCAGGGTCCTTTCTTGGCAGCCAGATGCTGTGAATAGAACAAATGACACAAATGTCAGCGAACGGCAGTATGACGGGCCAGCTCCTCAACTGGTGTGGATCAGCACACCTCAGTTGGCTTCTATGGGTTTATGCCAATTTACACCACTTGGGGATCTGGCCCTACATGCTTCCTGGGTCTCAGGCAGGGCCGTCCCTTGGACAGCACCAGCATTGGGTGTATTTAGTGGGTATTTAACTATTTCTAATCAACAAAGAGTTTTACCTTTTCCTAGGTTTCAGAGTAACAGCCGTGTTAGTCTGAATTCGCAAAAAGAAAAGGAGTACTTGTGGCACCTTAGAGACTAACCAATTTATTTGAGCGTGAGCTACATCTCACTTCATCGGATGCATACTGTGGAAAGTACAGAAGATCTTTTTATACACACAAAGCATGAAAAAATGGGTGTTTACCACTACAAAAGGTTTTCTCTCCCCCCCACCCCACTCTTCTGCTGGTAATAGCTTATCTAAAGTGATCACTCTCCTTACAATGTGTATGATAATCAAGTTGGGCCATTTCCAACACAAATCCAGGGTTTAACAAGAACGTCTGGGGGGGGGGAGGGGTAGGAAAAAACAAGGGGAAATAGGTTACCTTGCATAATGACTTAGGGGGGAGAGAAAACCTTTTGTAGTGGTAAACACCCATTTTTTCATGCTTTGTGTATATAAAAAGATCTTCTGTACTTTCCACGGTATGCATCCGATGAAGTGAGCTGTAGCTCACGAAAGCTTATGCTCAAATAAATTGGTTAGTCTTTATGGTGCCACAAGTACTCCTTTTCTTTTTACCTTTTCCTAGAAAGTACAAAATTCCATGCCTCTCCCTGACCTCAATCCCAACCCCAACTTCATGTAGATTGGGGAGCAGCATAAATTCTGGCCTCACTGCATTTCCAGTGCGTATGGATTGCAGGGATGCAGCCTTGAGATGTCGCTAACACGCCCCACCAGATGAGACGGTGCTTCCCAGAACATCCAGCACCCGGAGCTGTTCGCTCTGGAAAATCATAGAATTGATTGAAAGGCTTGTGTAGTCTGTTTCACAGCCCCCTGTTTCTGCAATCCTTATGCCCACCTCTGTCTGGCCATTTTTTGTTTTGTACGTCAATGACACCGCCGCCCGTGACAGTCATGTTTGTTAGTGACCATGCGTTCGAAGGGAACAGTGTACCTTGTCAAAATGATACCGTGTGCTACAGCTTTACACCAATAAAGAGAAACAAAACAAAAGTTCGTTTCACAGAGATCTGAGCTTGGCTGTTTTTATTAGCCTGGACAAGCGGGACTTGGGACAGAGCACATGGGATGGGTTTGTCTATTTATTAGCAGCAACAGCAGGGGCATGGGCAGTGCTGGGAAGTGTATGAACCAAGTGACTGATTTTGCATCACGTTAAGGAATAATGTCTTTTTATCAACACTTTGCAAAGCACACCCCCAACCTGGAGAAGGGATGGTACATATCAGTGTTCCCTCTAAATTTTCCCATACATGTGCACAATGCATTTTGTTATGTGCACCAATACGGAGGTGCTGTGTCACGCATCACCTCCATACTGGTGCATATAACAAAATTCATGTGGCAGGGGTGGGGGCCAAGGAATTCAGAGTGTGGGAGAGGGCTCAGGGCTGGGGAAGAGGGTTGGGGGTGCAGGAGGGTGAGGGCTCCGGCTGGGGGTGCAGGCTCTGGGGTGGGGCCGAGGATGAGGGGCTCAGGGCTGGGGCAGAGGGCTGGTGTGAGGGCGCCGGCTGGGGGTGTGGGCTCTGGGGCAAGGCTGGAGATGAGTGGTTTGGGGTGCAGGCTGCCCCGGGGCTACAGCAGGGAGAGAGGACTCCCACCCAGCTCTCTGTCCCCACAGCAGCACCTAGGCGGTGGGAGAGAGGTGCCTTTCCCCTGGCCACTGCAGCTCCGGGCGGGGGCTGGGTTGGGTTGGGGCCAGAGGAGGGGCTCCTCTCCCTGCTGTGGCGGGTCCGGGGCTGGGGGAGAGGCATCTCTCTCCGCTGCAGCCCTGAGCACCAGTGCAGTGCTTAATAGGCTGCTGCAGAATCGCGCAGCTTAGAGGGAACTTAGGTACCGTTCTACTGCAGGTACTTCCAAGGCCCATCACCATTGCAGCTGAGCACCTCAGAGAGGCACAGAGAGGTTAGAGTGACTTGCCCCAGGTCACCCAGGAAGTCTGTGGCAGAGAACAGAATTGAACCCAAATCTTCCACGTGAATGCCCCAACCACTGGCTCATCACACTGCGCTTCTCAGCCCAACAGAGCACTGTTATTGCAATGACTTGTGTGTGAGCCTTAATACACAGGCTTGCAGAGACACAGAAGGATCATGGACTGATTAGGGCGCTACCTAGGCTGCAAGAGACCAGAGTTCATGTCCCAGCTCCGCTACAGACACCCAGTGTGACCTTGGCCAAATCATGTAGCCTCTCTGTGCCTCAGTTCTCCCACTGTAAAATGGGGGGAATAGCCTGCTCTACCGCAGTGCAGTGCTGTAAGGCTCAATACATTGCAGGTTGCGAGGAGCTCAGATCCTACGGGGATGGGAGACAGGTAAGCACCATAGATAGATAGACAGCAGCATAGGGGGAGAGTGGTTTGGGAAGGACGGAGTGGGCTAAAGAGGAGGAACAATGACAGTGTGTAAATATATCACCTGCTTTCGAGTAACTGATAGCTCAGAAGAAAGTGATCTACAATATTTACGGATCAACGTCCTCACAGGTAATGCACAAGACGGCGTATGATTTTGTGTGTGCTATAAAAGGCCAAGTCACACTAGGGAACAGTTTGGCTGGCTCCTTAAGCCCCTAGCTATAACGTGTAAGAGAAAAAGCTGTGTGATCATAGCAGTCTTCAGCCTGAGTGGCACACACTGGAGGTCTCTTGCTGCTGGTACTAAAACATCCTTGGAATTTCTTAATATGACAAATAACAATTTCCTAACTCAAAACGTGCTGCATCCAACATGGAGGAATTCTGTATTAGCCCTCATCTTGGCAGATAAAGAGAAATTTATCACAGAATGGAAAATTAATGGTGCTCAGGTGCAGATGATCATAACTTGATCACATTTGTGATGTGCAAACAGAATAAAGTCCAAATCACCAATATACACTTGATGCTTTAAAAGACCCAGTTTCATAAAGCTGAAAGCTATTTTGAGCCAAATTAGCTAGAAGGAAAATGTAAACAGAAAAATATGAATGATAATTTAGGAATTGTTTAAGAACATTTTACTAGATGTCCCAAAAGCCACAATTACACACTTGAGAAAGAAGTCCACACTGGTTAAAAAACTGACAGGCTTACAAGGGAAAGTGAAAGCAGCTATAAAAAATGAAAACAAAAAAACAACCCAGTATATAATAAATAGAAGAAAGGGAAGATGAGAGTAATAAATATAAATCAGAAGATAGCAATTGTAGAAAATTGATATGGGAAGCAAAAGGACACAAGGTGAAATTTATGGCCAGCAGAGATAAGGACAGTAAGGAGGTTTTTTAAGTATACTAGAAACAAAATTAATGCTAACAATGGTATTGGTGGATGGAAATTACTAGATGGAAATGGTAGTATTATCAACAATAATGCAGAAAAGGAAGAGGTATTAAATAAATATTTCTATTCTGTATTTGGGGAAAAAACAGATGGTGTAGTTATATCATATGAAGATGACACTCTTTCCATTCCACTGACTAGTAGCTGTGGAGAATATTAAACAGTTGTTAGAAAAATTAGACATTTTAAAGTCAGCTGGTCCAGATAACTCACATCCAAGACTATAAAAAGAGCTTCCCAAAGAGTTCATTGCATTGTTAATGTCGATTTTCAATAACTCTTGTAGCAATGAGGAAGTTCTGGAAGAAAATCAATGCTGTACAAATATTTTTAAAAAGTGAATGGGATGACCCAGGCCTGTCAATCCTGGGCAATATAACGGAGCCTCTGCTTGTTAGGGGGCTTATTCCTTCACCCACTTCCTACTCTGGTCTTTCTCGCATGAACAGAGAGCAACAATACCTGAAGTCCAAAGATGCAAACAATTCAATGTTTATTGGGATGAACTTCCAGCAAGCATGATTCCAGTTTCCTTCCTTAGTGTCTCCCTTCCCAGCTCTGACACCACAAAGCCTTACACGTGTGTCCCTGTTCCCATTCCTGCCCTTAGCCAAACATGATTCCAATTTCCCCACCCCATTCCCTGTTCCCATTTCCCCCTTTAGAAAAACATGATTCCAATTTCCCCATCCCCATCCCCATTCCCTGTTCCCATTCCCCCCACCCCCTCCTCCACACACACACACACCCACTTCCTGACTGACTGCAGACTATATAGTAAAACTTGAGTTCGGCTTAGCTATGCCTTAACCAATCATTTTCATGAAATTTAACTAACCAATCCTAACATATTGTAACATGATTATGTAACCAATTCTATCCCACCACCTTAATTAGTTTACACCCAGCAAAATTAATTATACAGCAGACAGAAACAATCACAGAACCAGACAGAGATTATGCAGACAAACAATAGCAAAGTGGGAACTATAATGACAAAACAATACAGAGGTGAGGATTTCACATCCCAAGTGAGTTCTTGCCAGACAGGATGCTCTCAAACTAAGTTTCCTTTTACATTTTCCAGGCACTTCCCTTTCTCTGGAGGGGATCAGCATTATCAGGACAGGATTGTATCCTAACAGCCCAATAGCACCTTATTTCAATGTGACTAGTTTGGAATGTGAGGAGGTGACCGGTCGCTTCCCAGCTTATGGCTGCCTCTGCTGCTTAACCATAGGCCTTAGCCTAAGAACTGGGCCTCAGACTTCACAGTAAGAGAAGGCCCTTACACCGGCAGACAGTGATTTTGATTCTCTCTTTTATACCTCTATAACTAGCGAAGTGATAAGAATACACCTAAATTCTTAGAGTATAGGCCTTTATAGACAGGCCTGAATATCTATATCCTAACACTCCACCCCTTTTTTTTCTTTTGGGATCCTCCTGCCCAGGTATCCCTGGAAAAGCATAGGACATATGGCGACACATTTCCTGATAGGGCCACGCATCAAGGTGGAAGGTGTCGTGTCAAGGTTCCTCCCCCACTCTGAACGCTAGGGTACAGATGTGGGGACCTGCATGAAAACCTCCTAAGCTTATCTTTACCAGCTTAGGTCAAAACTTCCCCAAGGTACAAAATATTCCACCCTTTGTCCTTGGATTGGCAACTACCACCACCAAACAAATACTGGTTACTGGGGAAGAGCTGTTTGGAAACGTCTTTCCCCCCAAATACTTCCCAAAACCTTGCACCCCACTTCCTGGACAAGGTTTGGTAAAAAGCCTCACCAATTTGCATAGGTGACCACAGACCCAAACCCTTGGATCTGAGAACAATGAAAAAGCATTCAGTTTTCTTACAAGAAGACTTTTAATAGAAGTAAATAGAAATAAAGGAATCACCTCTGTAAAATCAGGATGGTAGATACCTTACAGGGTAATTAGATTCAAAACATAGAGAATCCCTCTAGGCAAAACCTGAAGTTACAAAAAAGACACACAGACAGAAATAGTCATTCTATTCAGCACAATTCTTTTCTCAGCCATTTAAAGAAATCATAATCTAACGCATACCTAGCTAGATTACTTACTAAAAGTTCTAAGACTCCATTCCTGTTCTATCCCCAACAAAAGCAGCATACAGACAAACAGAGACCCTTTGTTCCTCTCCCTCCTCCCAGCTTTTGAAAGTATCTTGTCTCCTCATTGGTCATTTTGGTCAGGTGCCAGTGGGGTTACCTTTAGCTTCTTAACCCTTTACAGGTGAGAGGATTTTTCCTCTGGCCAGGAGGGATTTTAAAGGGGTTTACCCTTCCCTTTATATTTATGACATGTCGCTATTCCATTTGTCCCACTGCCCCTTGTGTAGTATAATGCCCTGCACCTTCTCTCGTACGGGCATACCACACCTATTCCAATTAGTGTTCCAGACTTCCCATTAGAGTGGGCCTGAGAAGGTTAGGTCCCGGTTGTCTAGTACACTGCAGGGTTTGGAGGGCTTACTACATTACTTATAGGTTATCTCCCTATGCAACGTAACACAAGTACAGTTAACAATACAAAATCCACAGCACCACCGAGTCCTGACCACTGCAGTATGGTCCAACATCCGAGACACCCCCAAAACACTGCCTCTCCTCCTTCAACAGGGTCATGATCTTATGTGTCCAGTTGCTGGCAGTTGCAACAAGCCACCCCTGCAGGTTTTGCTTGCTTTTGTCCATATCATAAGTCCATTGAATGTTCACAGAGAAATGGGATATTGTCCAAACCAGCTTGACCACTTGGTATGGAATCAGGCAGTAAGCCCTGGTTTGATTATTCACAGCAATAAGATTCACAGATCCATTTGTACACCAAAGTCCAGATAGCAGCATATAGATGGGTGAAGTTTGGTTTGGGCTGGTGTAATTGTGCCCCCAGTAATATGTACATTCCCAGCAAAACACCTTATACACAGTACACCCAATTGTCCACCCCTTGCATAGGCCATTGATCCTGCTTCTCCATAGTCATAGGAGAAGGGCACATCCAAACATCTTCTGTTGATCTACACTATTTTTCACACCCCTCCATTGATTCCCAGTGAGCTCCTCCCTTTCTCATTATTTCCATAGGGCTTGTGAGGACCACCTTAGTTGCCATTCCATTTCCAGGTGTTAGGCGGCTTATTCCTTCACCCGCTTACTTCCCTGGTCCTTCTCGCATGAACAGAGAGCAACAATACCCGAAGTCCAAAGGTGCAAACAATTCGATGTTTATTGGGGTGAACTTCCAGCAACCATGATTCCAGTTTCCTTCCTTAGTGTCCCGCTTCCCAGCTCTGACACCACAAAGCCTTACCTGTGTCCCTGTTCCCATCCCCCCCTTAGCAAAACATGATTCCAATTTCCCCACCCCCATTCCCTGTTCACATTTCCCACCCATACACCCACTTCCTGACTGACTGCAGACTACATAGTAAAACTTGAGTTCGGCTTAGCTATACCTTAACCAATCATTTTCCTGAAATTTAACTAACCAATCCTAACATATTGTAACATGATTATGTAACCGATTATATCCCACCACCTTAATTAGTTTACACCCAGCAAAATTAACTATACAGCAGACAGAAACTATCACAGAACCAGACAGAGACCATGCAAATAAACAATGGTGAAGTGGGAACTATAATGACAAAACAATACAGAAGTGAGGATTTCACATCTCAGCTATTGATAAGTGAGTTCTTGCCAGACAGGATGCTATCAAACTAAGTTTCCTTGTACATTTTCTAGGCACTTCCCTTTCTCTGGAGGCGATCGGCATTATCAGGACAGGATTGTATCCTAACAGCCCAATAGGACCTTATTTCAATGTGACTAGGTTGGAATGTGAGGAGGTGACCAGTCGCTTCCCAGCTTATGGCTGCCTCTGCTGCTTAGCCAAAGGCCTTAGCCTAAGAACAGGGCCTCAGACTGTCACAGTGAGAGAAGGCCCTTACACCTGCAGACAGTGATTTTAATTCTTTCTTTTATACCCCTAACTAGCCAAGTGATAAGAATACACCTAAATTCTTAGAATATCGGCCTTTACAGACTTGCCTGAATATCTATATCCTAACACTGATATGGGACTCAATTAATGCAGAGAGGTACTATAATTAATGCCAATCAATGTGGGTTTATGGAAAATAGATTCTATCAAACTAACCAGATTTTTTTATTACATTGCATGATTGGTTGATAAAGGTAACTGTGCTAATAACTGTAATAACTTAGACTTTGACATGGTACCACGTGACATTTTGATTAAAAAAAACTCGACTGGTATAAAATTAACATGGCACACATTAAATGGATTAAAAACTGGCTAACTGATAGGTGTCCATGTGTAATTGTAAATGGGGTATCATCTCTGAGTGGCTGTATTTCTAGTGGGGTCCTGCAGGATCAGGTCTTGACGCTACACTATTTAATATTTTTATCAATGACCTAGCAGTAAACAAACTCTTCACTGAAAAAGTTCCCAGCTAACATAAAAACTGGGAGAGTAAGTGGTACATAATGAAGAGGACAGATTGCTGATACAGAGCGATCTGAATCGCTTGGTACTTTGGGTGCAAGCAAACAATATGTGTTTTATTCCTAGATGTGTAAATGTCAATGTACACATATAGGAATAAAGAATGCAGGCCAGACGTACAGGATGGCGGACTCTATCCTGAGAAGCAGGGACTCTGAAAAAGACTTGGAGGGTCATAATGGATTATAAGCAGAACATGAGCTCCCAGTTCGACACCATGGCCAAAAGGGCTAATGCCATCCTTGGATGCATAAACTAGGTTATTTTACCTCTGCATTTGGCACTGGTGGAACCGTGTCCAATTCGGGTGTCCAAACGTGAAGAAAGATGTGGCTAAATTGGAGAGAGTTCAGAGAAGCTACGAGAATGAGTAAAGGATTAGAAAACCTGCCTTATAGCAATAGACTCCAGGAGCTCCATCTACTCAGTTTAACAAAGAAAAGGTGACGGGATGACTTGATTGCAGTCTAAGCACCTACAGCAGAGAACAAATATTCGGTAATGGGCTCTTTAACCTCACAGAGAAAGGTCTAACATGATCCAAGGTCTGGAAGTTGAAGCTAGACAAATTCAGACAGGAACTAAGGCGTACATTTTTAAGTGAGGGTGATTAACCATTGGAACAATTTCCCAAAGGGTTGTGGGGGATTCTCCATCACTGGCCATTTTTAAATCAAGATGGGATGTTTTTTCTAAAAGCTCTGCTCTAGTTCAAAGAGGAATTAATGTTGAGAAGTCCTGTGGCCTTTGACGTGCAGGAGGTCAGCAGAGATGATTACAGTGGTCCCTTCTGGTCTTAGAATCTAGGACTCTCTTAACGCAGAAGAGCCCTCACTTGGTAGGAGGCAGTGTTTCCTAGTGGTCAGAACATGTCATTAGGATTCAGGGCTCCTGGGTTCTACTCCCAGCTCTGACATCAGGCACATTGTTTCTCCATTCTGTGTCTCGGTTTCCCCATCTGTAAAATGGTGCTGATGATGCTGGCATCCTTAGAGGGCTACTGATGGAAAGAGCTAGGTAGTTTCGTTCCATTATAGATCATATAGCTAGACCCGATAGGTGCACCTAATTTACAGGCAATTTAACAGACAATTTAAAAAAATTTAAAAAGGCATAAAAACCCTCTTGTTTGTGCTCTTAGTGCCCACGTTTGGAAATTAAAACCAGACACATTCTCTGCAAAGTCAGAGCAGCCTCCAGCCCTGCAGCTTGTGCCTTCACCCCCAGGGTCCCTGCTGTCTTTCCGTGCTGGAAGCTCTGAAGTGAGCCTCTGCTCTGCCTCCCATGAGGGTACCTGGGACGTGATCAGTTCTGTGCAACCCTGGAACCAAACCAGCTTTCTGCTGCACTGCTGGCAAAGGAGAAGGAACACTCTTGGTTTTCGCCGCACCATGCTGACAGCAAAGCCTTGAGAGCAGGTGCTCGCTGCCATCCCATCTCTGGGGTGGCAATTGCAGCAATGTTCCTCCGTCAATCTACGGTCCATGGAGGGAGCTTCACCAGCGCAGACATTACCGCAAACAAGCTCACCTGTGTCCTGTCTCAGAGCAGCCTCCTGAAATGCAGGACTTCCCCCCAAGTTGCGCTCTCTGCCTTCATAGCAGAGATGTAGCCTTGAACCGTTTTACTTGTGGTAGAAGTTGTGATTAGCTTGACGGGGTGCTCCTGTCCTGCACAGACAGACTTTCTGTCGCTCCATGGCTATGTCCATGTAGTGCAACTGGCATAAGGTGGCTGCACATCAAACCATAGACCCGTTCTGGTGTCTCCTCAGAATCATCTCTGAACCAGGAGACAAATCCCAAGCATGCTGGATGCTCCAACTCTCTGCGATGAAGCGAAGATTTGCAGTGGCTCAGCAAACCCACACTCTAGCATCCCTCAAAACTCAACTCAGCCTAGTGCCATGATCCACGTCTCCTGAATTATGATTCATATGGTTCTTCACTGCAGGCTAGAGTTTTCCCTTCATCACACCCCGCACTTCCGCCACCAAATTCCCATTTCAAGCCACTGCCCTCACTGAGAGCTTTGTCATACCAGAAGCCATAAGGTTAATTGGTGGTTTGGAAATTTCCCCTCATTAGCTCTGCTGGTCCTTGCATCTTGGAGCTCCCTTGTTATCGTCAAACTCCAGGGTCCCCCAAGTTGACTCATTTCAGCAGCACACAAACCAGAGAAGCATCTTCTTCCACATGCCACCTCCCAGCACCTCCAGGGGTACAGGGTCCAAGCTGTATCAAGCCATAGGAGCAGATGGAGAGCGCTGTTGTAACAATTTCACTGCCGATGAGGCAGCCCCAGAGCTGAAGGGCTTCACAAGCCCACCCTGTCTGACTGGTGCTCACCCTCATTACGAGCTCAGTGTGAAATTTCCTTTATTGTCTTTTCCACCAGCATGTTCACTGGGCTGTGTCCTTTGCTTGCTGCTATGTAGCCTGCTCCCTCCCATCAGGTTGTTCTGCCAAGAATTCCCCTCTGGTTTGAGATGCTGGGAGACAACATGCTATACCACAGAATTGCACTAAAGCAGCCCTGTGGGCAATGAAAAGAGGGAAACTGCACCATGCTGTTCAGCAAACATGTTTGCTTCTGGCTAGGAAGGGTTGTTAGGGGGCTTATTCCTTCACCCACTTACTTCCCTGGTCCTTCTCGCATGAACAGAGAGCAACAATACCCGAAGTCCAAAGGTGCAAACAATTCGATGTTTATTGGGGTGAACTTCCAGCAAGCATGATTCCAGTTTCCTTCCTTAGTATCCTCCTTCCCAGCTCTGACACCACAGAGCCTTACACCTGTGTCCCTGTTCCCATTCCTACTCTTAGCCAAACATGATTCCAACTTCCTTACTTAGTATCCTCCTTCCCAGCTCTGACACCACAGAGCCTTACACCTGTGTCCCTGTTCCCATTCCTACCCTTAGCCAAACATGATTCCAACTTCCTTACTCCCATTCCCTGTTCCCATTTCCCCCTTTAGCAAAACATGATTCAATTTTCTTACCCCCATTCCCTGCTCCCATTTCCCACACCCCCATGCCCATGCCCATGCCCACCCCCACCCCCACCCCCACCCACACCCACACCCACTCACTTCCTCATTGACTACAGATTATATAGTAAAACTTGAGTTCTGCTTAGCTATACCTTAACCAATCATTTTCCTGAAATTTAACTAACCAATCCTAACATATTGTAACATGATTATGTAACCAATTATATCCCACCACCTTAATTAGTTTACACCCAGCAAAATTAATTATACAGCAGACAGGAACAATCACAGAACCAGACAGAGATTATACAGACAAACAATAGCAAAGTGGGAACTATAATGACAAAACAATACAGAAGTGAGGATTTCACATCCCAGCTATTGATAAGTGAGTTCTTGCCAGACAGGATGCTATCAAACTAAGTTTCCTTTTACATTTTCTAGGCACTTCCCTTTCTCTGGAGGTGATAGGATACAATCCTGTCCTGATAGTGCCTGACAGCCCAATAGCACCTTATTTCAATGTGACTAGTTTGGGATGTGAGGAGGTGACCGGTCGCTTCCCAGCTTATGGCTGCCTCTGCTGCTTAGCCAAAGGCCTGAGCCTAAGCACAGGGCCTCTATCTGTCAACAGGGCCTCTATCTGTCTGAAGGCCCTTACACTGGCAGACAGTGGTTTTGATTCTTTCTTTTATACCTCTGGAACTAGCCAAGTGATAAGAATACACCTAAATTCTTAAAGTACAGGCCTTTGCAGACAGGCCTGAATATCTATATCCTAACACTCCACCCCTTTTTTTTTTCTTTTTCTTTTGGGATCCTCCTGCCCAGGTATCCCTGGAAAAGCATAGGACATATGGCGACACATTTCCTGATAGGGCCAGGCATCAAGGTGGAAGGTGTCGATATTCCATTTGTCCCACTGCCCCTTGTGTAGTATAGTGCCCTGCCCCTTCTCTCGCACGGGCATACCACACCTATTCCAATTAGTGTTCCAGACTTCCCATTAGAGTGGGCCTGAGAAGGTTGGGTCCGGGTTGTCTAGTACACTGCAGGGTTTGGAGGGCTTATTACATTCCTTATAGGTTATCTCCATATGCAACGCAACATAAGTACAGTTAACAATACAAAATCCACAGCAACACCGAGTCCTGACCACTGCAGTATGGTCCAACATCCGAGACACCCCCAGAACACTGCCTCTCCTCCTTCGACGGGGTCACGATCTTGTGTCCAGTTGCTGGCAGTTGCAACAAGCTGCCCCTGCAGGTTTTGCTTGCTTTTGTCCATATCATAAGTCCATTGAATGTTCACAGAGAGATGGGACATTGTCCAAACCAGCTTGACCACTTGGTATGGAATCAGGCAGTAAGCCCTGGCTTATTCACAGCAATAAGATTCACAGATCCATTTGTGCACCAAAGTCCATATAGCAGCATGTAGATGGGTGTAGTTTGGTTATGGGCTGGTGTAATTGTGCCCCCAGTAATATGTACATTCCCAGCAAAACACCTTATACACAGTACACCCAATTGTCCACCCCTTGCATAGGCCATTGATCCTGCTCCTCCATAGTCATAGGAGAGGGGCACATCCAAACATCTTCTATTGATTTACACTATTTTACACACCCCTCCATTGATTCCCAGTGAGCTCCTCCCCTTCTCATTATTTCCATAGGGCTTGTGGGGGCCACCTTAGTTGCCATTCCATTTCCAGGTACCACAGTAGCTATTGCACAGATGCTGGCCTCCTAGTTGAGCATTTTGCATTCCCATACACATCTTCCCCCACAAGGACAGCCTTTTGAAGCCACCCCTACCCATATCATGAGGTTTTCTGTTCATTAAAACACAACAATGCTAGCAACAAGACAAACACCACAGACAAACAACACAAAACATAGATCCATGGTATTCTGAGTTATTCTTCTGCTGACGCCAGCTTGCTTGTAGAGTGTCTGAAAAACAAAAGAAACAATTTCCACCCCCCTGGTGGGGACAGATTATTGCTTAATAATAATACCACTTTCTTTTACAAATTTCCTTGCTACTTGCAGGAAAAACAGAAGAATTACCTCCAGGCTGTCCTTATTTTGTTCTATAGTCAGGCTAGTGAATTACCTCACTCACTGGTCATTTATGAAATTCATGGGATGGTGTACCTCAGTTTCCCCTCTTGTACAACAGACCAAGTTTGCAATAGTTTCTCTGCTGTACCAACCTTTAAGTTTATTCTCAGGTAATAGCTGAGACACAGCTTCAGATTTTAGCACTGTACACACACACACACACACACACACACACACACACCCCTTAAGGTTAACCTGTCCCCCTTATTTTCAGGCTTGACTTGTTTTTTTCACCTCCCTTTCCTGAAGGGCCATAATCTGAGTCTTCTAGTAGCTTGTTTGCTGACCGGATGTATTCATTATTTGCAGCTCCTTTGTGCCCATCAGCTAGGTAATTTGCATTTACACACAGAGGCTTACTAGCTTGCTTTTGGATCCAAAGCTGTTAGCAGCTCAGACACTGTCTTAAAAGGGAAGCATTTTACTTCCACCAGAGTTCTGATTACTTTCCACTTTCATCTCCTGCTCCAAAACACACAGATCTGAAAAAGAAAGCACAACCTATTGTGGCTCCTTTTGGAGCCCTATTAGGATTTTAATGAAGTACCATTTTTATTTGCATTTCTTTTATCCTTCTCCAATATACACCGCACACGTCCTGGGAAAATGCAAATTCCTTCCATATAGTTTAACCTCCATAACATCATATTAGCCAAATTAATTTTACACAAGGTATAACTGCCTCCCCCATGCCCACAGAGTTTTCATGCACACCCACCAAAGCAACAATCTAATCCCCCAGAGCCATCCCAAGGCTCAGTGTTCCCATCATTCCTCCCCTTTTCCTTTTCTTTTACCTGTGCACACACACACAAAATTCTGTTTTGCCTAACATCCCTTACACTGTGATTACTCTTTTTTACACAACTGTACCCCAATTACACTTCCATCTTGTACAACTAGACACAACCAAAAGCAGCCAAGTTAAGTTCCAATAGAAACCCCTTCCATCCTTTAGTGATTTTGATTACATTACCCAATAGTCAAATAATTTTGCTCAGATTCTCTCTCCGCCTGCTGCCTGCAGCAGCCCCTTATAGACCATTTCTGTGGGAAAAGGGCCCATTTTCCCTCAGAATAGCTGTAAAGGCTTCTGTGGACAGAAGCATAGTGGTGGTAGTAGCCACTCTACCTGACCCCCTTGGATAATTTAATTACCAAGCTTCCATCCAATGTGACTGCACAGAGTTGCACATACAGTTACATGTATATAACTGGGTTTTATCATTAAACAAAAACTTCCTTCTTGACATCTCACATAAGTATCCAAAGTACCTTCCATTAAAACTTCAGAAAAACAAAAGAGTGTGGAAAGGCAGGTTGCACTTTGAAACTTCTATTTTTTTTTTCCTCCACTCCCCCAGGACCAAGTCTCAGATCCAGTCTCTAAAGGTGGTCTGTTAACTCTGCTTTTGACCTTAAACCCTTTTGTGCCAAATCATCTTTCACTACCCCTAACTAATTTACAACCCTTCAGCAGCCCTTGCTGAAGCAGCACCAAACTTGAAAGATTACTGGCAGCTTCCCATAATACTGCCCTTACTTCAAACCTCTCAAGCAGACTGAAGTGCCTCTTTTCCCTGGGAGGCATTCAGTCCCCATGGGCAGGGACCTTCTTCCCCTACCCATATACCAAGGAGGGTGGGCTCCTCAGCCACCCCCCATACCTCTGGGTCCCCTAACACTTCCTCCATTTCCTTTTTAATCTCATCCCAGGTTGACCCCTGTACCTGGTATGGGCCCTGGTCCTCCCTTATCCATTTATCCAAAAAATCCTTTACCCTGGCTTGCCAGAACCCGCAACTACCATCACGAGAGTTCGCGATACCCCCTCCAAGCATCTGCGCGGACTGTTGGGGAGGGGGACTTACAGGCTGCCACTCACCTATCCAATGCGATGCATCCGAGTCACCGGCACCAAGATGTTAGGGGGCTTATTCCTTCACCCACTTACTTCCCTGGTCCTTCTCGCATGAACAGAGAGCAACAATACCCGAAGTCCAAAGGTGCAAACAATTCGATGTTTATTGGGGTGAACTTCCAGCAAGCATGATTCCAGTTTCCTTCCTTAGTATCCTCCTTCCCAGCTCTGACACCACAGAACCTTACACCTGTGTCCCTGTTCCCATTCCTACCCTTAACCAAACATGATTCCAACTTCCTTACTCCCATTCCCTGTTCCCATTTCCCCCTTTAGCAAAACATGATTCCAATTTTCTTACCCCCATTCCCTGCTCCCATTTCCCACACCCCCATGCCCATGCCCATGCCCATGCCCACCCCCACCCACACCCACTCACTTCCTCATTGATTACAGATTATATAGTATAACTTGAGTTCTGCTTAGCTATACCTTAACCAATCATTTTCCTGAAATTTAACTAACCAATCCTAACATATTGTAACATGATTATGTAACCAATTATATCCCACCACCTTAATTAGTTTACACCCAGCAAAATTAATTATACAGCAGACAGGAACAATCACAGAACCAGACAGAGATTATACAGACAAACAATAGCAAAGTGGGAACTACAATGACAAGACAACACAGAAGTGAGGATTTCACATCCCAGCTATTGATAAGTGAGTTCTTGCCAGACAGGATGCTATCAAACTAAGTTTCCTTTTACATTTTCTAGGCACTTCCCTTTCTCTGGAGGTGCTAGGAATACAATCCCGTCCTGATAGTGCCTGACAGCCCAATAGCACCTTATTTCAATGTGACTAGTTTGGGATGTGAGGAGGTGACCAGTCGCTTCCCAGCTTATGGCTGCCTCTGCTGCTTAGCCAAAGGCCTTAGCCTAAGAACAGGGCCTCAGACTGTCACAGTAAGAGAAGGCCCTTACACCAGCAGACAGTGGTTTTGATTCTTTCTTTTATACCTCTAACTAGCCAAGTGATAAGAATACACCTAAATTCTTAAAGTACAGGCCTTTGCAGACAGGCCTGAATATCTATATCCTAACAAGGGTGTCTGGTGAATCAGACATAAGTCTGGGAGGCAGGAGACCTGAGTTCTATTTCAGCTCCACTGTGTTGCCTTGAGCACCACTTCTGGGATCTGTGCCTCAGTTTGCCCACCTGTGAAATGAGGACAATGATTCAGGCCCTTCAAACTCTCTGGTTGATGAGTCAAGTGTTGTCTCTGAGCTCTGGGGATAAAAGCACTGTAAACATGCAATGAAATACAACAGTTCAAGAACAGGAACGTTTAAAGGAGATTCCAAACAATCCTTTCCTAGGTTGATACTCTATGCTCTGAGCTCCGTCTCTCCTAAAACTTTTTCTCCATGGACATCAATAAATCCCAGCAAAAGCTCTATTTGAAGGGCTCAGAACACATCAAAGGGTTAGGGTTGGGGTGTGGCATGGCCAGAGGCAAAGGTCCAAGTCAACCTATGACCATCAAGAAGGCTTTAAATCTGAGAAACCTGACATTTTCCAGGCTGACAGGCAAGTAAATACTTAGGAAGACACGCACGTATGTCATCAGTCTCCAGAAAGGGTTAAAAGAGAAGAAAACTGCAGCAACTGCTGTAGGATTTGTATGTTTCACTAGAGCAAATCACAGCCCCAAGTTCATCCAATCTCCGCAAGGCGCTTCTGAAGTTAAAGAGCCCCTTTGAAGCCTTTGCCAAAGCCTTAATTATACTAATTGTAAATCCCCAAATGACTGTGAAATTCAGAGGTCAATATTGCTCGTACCATCTCAGGAGTGAGATCACTATGGAAAATGTAGGCAAATATTAGGCATATTCAGAAGGAATGTGTCAGAGCCACTGCAAGGTCCGTGGCAGAGGGCGGCTGTGAATCTAAAGAAGCTGCCATGAGTCTAATGGGAACATTTTCAAAAGTGCCTAAGTACTTTAAAGTCTAAATAACATTGACTTTCAATGAACTGTAGGCTACAAGATTTTCAAAGGCATGTAGGGACCTTATGCCCATGGGAGTTCGGTACCTAAATACCTTTGAGGAGCTGGGTATTTAGGAGCCTAAGCTCCTAAGTCACTTTTGAAATGGGACATTGGCTGTCAAGTTCCATGGGCACTTCTCTGGGCTCAGAGTAAAATTCCCATTGTCAGATGTGCTCAATGCCAACAGATTTCCAGGCAGCCACAGCACCAAGGGGGTGCCGACCTCTGCTGACCATCTTGGCCAGTTGTGTCACAACAGGGGCTGCTGGGCCCTCTGCAAATTCCCCTGTACAGGCCCAATCCAACTCTCGCTGTCTCAAGTCCATGGGAGTCCTGCCGTCTCAATGCACGTAACTTGTGAGCTAAGGGGAAAGGAAAGTTACAAATGATCTCCCTCTGACGTTCACCTCTGATGTTGACCCAGTGATTGAAGATCGGGGCTTCAGATTGGAGTGGCTGACAATGCAAAATCACTGTCATTTAATCCATCTAGGGCTGCAGTCCCCTGGGATGGTGCAAACACATGCTCTTGCATCAACTAGAAACATGCATTCGGGGCTTGATAGCAGCTACACATGGATCAGGGCAATATGGATTCTGGGTCTCTCCAATCAATGGTCTTGCAGCTCACGCAGACAATGGAAACACTGTCCTCTGCAAAGCACCATGGTGCATCCAGTGAAACCACTGGGGGTGAAATGGAGCCACCTGACCATAGGATGGATCCTGCAAGGGGGCAAACTTCTCTGCTCTGCCCCAGGACAGAGAAGTGGGAGACTAGTTCCTTCGCCACAACCCTTCATTGCTACGGAAGTGCAGAGGCAACCAGGGGCTTTTGATGATGTTGGTTTTCATTATGTGCTAGGACATGGGCCAAAGCCACCAATTCATGCCTAGGGCTCCGTGTCTGTCATGGAGGTCGCAGAAGTCACGGATTCCGTGACTTTTCATGACCTCCGTGACTTCTGCAGCAGCCAGTGTGGCTGACCCCAGGGTCACCCAAGCAGTTGGCTCCAGGGCCAGCTGCTCTGGTGGCTCCCTGAACAGCCGCACCAGCCGCTGCTCCAGCAGCCCCGGCAATGGTTCCCAGGCGTCCAGCAGGAGCAGTCGCATCCACGGCCCCAGGCAGCGATCCCCAGCCTGCCAACTGGAGCAGACACTGTCTGCAGCCCCTGGCAGCTGGTAACACTGGCCCCAGATGCTCCCCCCACCCCGAGCAGTGACCCCCCCCCCACTCCCTCAGTTCTTCCCCCACCCAAGATTTAATCACAGTTATTTTTAGAGTAAGTCATGGACAGGTCATGGGCTGTGAATTTTTGTTTATTGCCTGTGACCTGTCCATGACTTTTACTTAAAATACCCTTGACTAAAACGTCGACTTAGTCATGCCCCCTGGGGTCCCAAACAGCCATGAATTGTTAATGTTTGTTCATCCCCAGCCTGGCCTGGATTTGGAACCAACCCATACGCAAAGCACGCAGCTGCATAGGGCACCAAGAAATTTGGCACCAAATTTCCTGGTACCCTGCGCAGCTGCATGCTGCTCCAGCCCCTGCTCCGGCTCTTCCCCAGGCCCCCACCCCTTCCTCGCCCCAGCCCCGCCTCGTCCCGCACCTGCTCCAGCCCGCCCCTTCCCTGCCTCAGCCCCGCCTCTTTCCACCCTTACTCTGCCCCAGCCCCGCCCCCACTCCCCTGAAGATTGCAGCCAGGCCCAAACCTGCACTCACCGGGGCGGCTGGGAGCCAGGGGAGAGGAGCAGGCTGGGGCCGGGTCACTCCACTTCCTGCAGGAAGTGGCCAGCCCCTGTCCCCCACAGAGGCTTGGGGCCAGCCTCCGCCCCTCACGGAGGCCTGGGGCCAGCCCCGCACCACACTCCTCCCCGTGGAGGCCTGGGGCCCCACACAGCCCCTTGCGTAGGGCACCATAGTTAGGGATGGCCCTGCCAATGACCATCTTCTTTTGCCAACCATCTGAGCCAGCTTGTTCCCCGTCCCTCACCTCTGGCTTATTCTAACACTGGAGCAGTGGAAGGGAGTTTGGCCACTCCTAGCACCAGGTTATCTGCTGACATCTCTCTCTGCCTCTTCCGGATGCTCTCCCAGACTGAACCAAACAGCTGTTAGAGCCCAGCTTGGACTGGATTCATCAGATAGGCTGCCCCTCTACTCACCATTCTCATTAGTGCGTGAGAAGCGGTCTTGGTGTCAAACTCGGTGACTAGGGACTAAACTGGCTGCTGATTTTGGAGGCCTGGGCTTCTGGGTGTCCAAACTTCGGCCTGCTTTTCACAGGGGCTGGGCGCCCATCACTCCCGTTGCTGTCAGTGGGTGCTCATTGTTTGTGGGATATCAGCCCTAAGGTGTCTCACGCTGGATGCCTAGGAGCCAAGAACTCCCCAGACTGGAGGCCACTTTGGGGATACGAAGTGTCACATCAGTATTTGATGTGAACGTAAAGCCAGCATTCCGTTTCCTACAGTCTTCACTCTCCACAGTGGCACCCCAGCCTCAAGAAACTGCAGGAGACGCTCGTGCCGGAGGGCCACCCTTGGCACCAAATAAATGGTCACCAGTTGTCTGATTTCTTTATGCTGTTGCCTGACATGTGGAGAGCCACCCAAGCGAAGGAGGTCATTAGCGCTTTGCAGAATCTAGCCCCAAGAATACACAGGAAACTGACGACATACGGGAGCCGTCAGCTGTATGTGTGCTGGTGTCCGGCTCACATCCCCAATCTGATTTTCAGTTGATATTTCAAAGTGCAGCAGTGCCCAGCCTGCTGATGCTGATTGGTGCAAGCTCCGTCTGAAATGGATTTGTTCCAGTGTCCCAGCCGTTCCAAGGCATTAACCTGGCTCTTTCTTCATTGGCGCATTAGTCCGCTGTGGTTCCTGTTCTGTCTGCCTCGACACGTCTCTCTGTGAAATGCCAAATGCTCCACTGCCCTTCTTTCGGGTGTCAAATTCAGAAAGGCTGCAAGTGAACGTCTGACAGGGTAATTGCCTCTCGCTGTCATACTATGTGTACTGTCAAACAGTTTGATCATTGCCAGAGCGCAGAGAAATAGAAATAAAGGCCATGATTCTTGAGGAGGAAACCGAGCAAGTACAACACTTCAGGAAGCATTGCTTCTGATTAGGCCTCTCTCGGGGTCCCTCACCCTGTGGTCCTTACTCACATGAAATTGCCAGTGGATCCAGCCTATTGGTCATGTATGTTGCTGCCTTCTTTTAACTGAGGGAATTGGGAAACTCTCTAAGATCAGTACAGAAAGCAAAACTGGACTTTATGCTACCTGTGAATCGCAATTTCTTTGCTTCTCTTTTCACCACTGTTTAAATATGCCCTGGCAATTTAAATATCACAATGGGTCAAATGTATCCCAGAGATAATTCCAGTGAAATCCAGGGAGCTAGGGCTGGTTGCAAATTTCACATCAAGACTTGTATTGGCAAAAATATGGGTATTTGATTAAAGGAAAATGCTCCCAGGAAGCTTATGCTTGTCTCAAAACTTGTCCTCTTTTCTCTGGAAAATTGAAAGCCTGGAGACCGAAAATTTTCAGATGAAAAACAAACATTTTTCAGTTTCCAACCAAATATTTTGGGGATCCAATTGCTGAAAAATGGGGGAGGAAATCAGATTTTTGTTTTCAACTGAAAGCTGAAATGTTCCACCAATAAAAATGGTTTTGAATTTTTTTTCAGAATTTGTTTGTTGGCTTGTTTTAGAAATGATCCCCTTGGTGAAATGCCAGGAATTCGAGACATGTTTCAGTGTCACCGAATCTGCCTCTTATTTTGGCTGAAAAAAGGTTTTAGATGAAAAATTTCACAAGCTCTATTCACAAATCTCATGCAAATGAGAACTGCCAGGTTGAGTGGAGCTTGAGAGGGATCATCTGATCCCTGAAAGGTTCTTTGCAAACCGCTCATCCACTGTTAATCATTAAATGAAAGGAATTAACAGAAGCTTCAACTCTGCTGTCACTGGGCCAGGGGTAGCTATTACTGCTGCATTTTAGGTGACAGCAAACCTGCCTAGAAACCAGCAACCCTCATGCATCTGAAGTGCTCCAGGAGCTGAACTGCAGAAGTTTTACTGTAGGCTGGGGATTAAAAATGTCCTTCCTCTATTGGACAGGTAACGACTCCTGAAAGAGTTCCTCATGCTAGCTGCCTCTTGTCGTGCAGGAGCTCTCACTGGGGACGTCTTCTGGATTTGGAAACAAACTCAGATCACTATGGGGAGCTGCAGCTCAGCCCTGTCTCAGAGAGAAGCTCTGTTGTGGCAGCATATGAGGGTGCGAGGCCCAAGTCACTAGCCACAGGGCATAGAATCATGAAGCTAGAGACAATATCAAGAGAAGATGGAAACCATCAGGCTCCAAGGATGGAGGGCAGATGCCTCACACCCATCCTATAGCATGGTTGTCCCTCATACATGTTGTACCAATTCCATGCATGGAGCTCCTGTAGCCATGAGCAGAGGTTCTGAACTACCGGCGTGCAGGAGACTTGCTAGACAGCTCAGAGAGAATAATTCTGCCCAGTGGCTGATGCCTGCTAAGGCTCCTTGGAGACTTGCGTACCCTTTTCTGGCAATGAGCTTGTAACACATGTCCTTGTCTGCATCTGAGTTCAGTGCCCGAAGCAGGGGTTTTAGTGAACAATCCTTATCATGGGCTGTTGTTAAGAGCAGGTTAGACAAGCATCTTTCAGGGATGGTCTAGGAATACTTGGGCCCACCTCAGTGCAGGGGGCTGGACTAGATGACCTCTTCAGGTCTCCCAACCCTGAGTCTATGGTTACCAAGAATGGTGCCCCCTTGGAAAGTGATACAGATACACAGAGCATAAGTGGTACAAAAGGCATTTGGCACCATCATTTCATCTGGTTTTATATCAGTTACCTCACATCTGACTGTCCCGCATTCCAGCTATGTGGGACATTATTCTGCCTTACTTCTGCTGGGAATTAAGAAAACTGAGAAGGTTTTGCATTGAAGTGTGAGGTGGATGCAGCTGGGAGATGTATTTTGCTTTGGGGCATCAGAGGGAGGCGGAGAGATCCCAGAGCTCTGGAGCGAGCTAGCGACAGCAGGGCTGTGGGCACTAGGAAGGTGCAAAAGAAGGTGCACATTTTTCCCATTAACTTCTTATTTCCCTGCTTGTCAGGTTTTGGGCGGATGGAGTGTGTCCAGCCATAGCCTTCCCTGTCACTGATGTAGTGGTTGGGTTTTATACTATACTTAATATACTTAGCACCCTAGCTTTAAAATTATTTTGCATTGATATGTGACTCGAATCTAACCATCTTCTCTGCTCCATCCCCATCAGATGCTCCGCTCTGCTCAGGGCTGAGTGTTTGCTCTTGAGCCAGCATAACAAAGGGCATTGGTGCAGCTGCATCACTGTAGTGCGTCTGGCAAAGACATTGTCTGCCGACGGGAGGGAGCTCCCGTCGGCATCATAAAACCACCTCCCCGAGAGGCAGTAGCTATGTCGGTAGGAGAAGCTCTCCTGCGACAGCATGGCCCACAGTGGCACTTAGGTTGGTGTAACTGACGTTGCTCAAAGGGGTGGCTTTTTCTGTCGTAAGTTACACCAACATAACCTGCAGTGTAAACAAGCCCTATGGGTCCAGCTGAGGTTTTTAAAGCAACACCACCGGCGCCTCCTTCCTGATGGCCTAGCAGCCATGGCTTGGTGCTTTTGTTACCACGGACTGGGCTCGGTGACTGGTCAGAGAAGACGCTGCCTTTGGCTGGCTGCTTCTTTCTGGCTGGCCTTTGAGCAGTCCCTTGGCTCCAGGGCTAGATTGGAGGGCTCCTCATCAGCCCCTGGGGCCTGAGAAGGTAATGCAGAAAGGCTGGAGCTCTGGGTTCACCTCTCGATCTAGGTCTCAGGGCAGGATCTGAGCCAAGGGCACTCTTGCTATTAATTGCTGGTAGTGTCCTGACTCCGCGAGTGAGGCCAGGGTGGGGAAGGCTGCCCCAGCTTGTAGGATGGGAGGCAGTGCTGGGAGGGATGCAAGGACTAGTATAGAGCCTTCATTTGCTATTGGCTTAGGCAAAAGTCTCCTTTGAAAAGTCAGCCTGACAGCAGTAGTGCAGGCATGGGGTAGGCCTGGAGCAGAGCACTTGCCTCTTCCTGGAAATCCCTGCAGCTTTCTTCTGTTAATCTTTGCCACGGCAAGGAGCAGACACTCATCTCTGCGGCTGGCTGCTCCCCCCGCAGTAACGCAGCCGAGTGAGACTTCAACAAGTCTCCAGCGGCTCAGAGCTTCTTGGGCAGCCCTGCAACCCGACATCCTCATTCCAGGGAAAGGTTGGTGAGCCAATGAGGTATTGAGCCATTGAGATAGTGTGCTGGTGTGCAGACTAAGAGGGCTATTCCAAGCCAGCAGGGCAGGGTGGGGCAGGGAGAGCGCGGTTGTGAGTCAGCAGCATATTTGGGGTCGGGTATTGTTAATCTGACCCCAGGTACCAGAAACCCATGGGAACTTAAAGCCTATCAGTGTGCAATGCCCTACATCAAGGAGGAGGAGCAGGTCCCCTAGCAAAATGGCCACATGGACAATGGTTCAGGCTACTAAGGGCACTGGGTCACATACTGCATGCTGCATAATAACAGGTGAGGACTCCAGGCTTGTAAAATTAAAACTGACTCTTTATTAAGTGAATTAAATTACAGAGAAGCTGTAACAGCAGCTGGCATTCCAGCCATGTGCACACAGACTGACTTCCGGGTGCCTCCTCCAAACTCTTCCCTCCTACAACCTGTGTTCCTCCCTCCAAATCCCATGCAGGTGGCTATAGGTACAGGAGCAATTGCTATGCTCCATTCAGGTGGGTGTGAGCAGCTAAGGAGCTGTCAAGGTTCCTCCCCCACTCTGAACTCTAGGGTACAGATGTGGGGACCTGCATGAAAAACCTCCTAAGCTTATCTTTACCAGCTTAGGTCAAAACTTCCCCAAGGTACAAATATTCCACCCGTTGTCCTTGGACTGGCCGCTACCACCACCAAACTAATACTGGTTACTGGGGAAGAGCTGTTTGGACGCGTCCTTCCCCCCAAAATACTTCCCAAAACCTTGCACCCCACTTCCTGGACAAGGTTTGGTAAAAAGCCTCACCAATTTGCCTAGGTGACTACAGACCCAGACCCTTGGATCTTAAGAACAATGAACAATCCTCTCAACACTTGCACCCCCCCTTTCCTGGGAAATGTTGGATAAAAAGCCTCACCAATTTGCATAGGTGACCACAGACCCAAACCCTTGGATCTGAGAACAATGAAAAAGCATTCAGTTTCTTACAAGAAGACTTTTAATAAAAATAGAAGTAAATAGAAATGAAGAAATCCCCCCTGTAAAATCAGGATGGTAGATATCTTACAGGGTAATTAGATTCAAAAACATAGAGAACCCCTCTAGGCAAAACCTTAAGTTACAAAAAAGATACACAGACAGAAATAGTTATTCTATTCAGCCCAATTCTTTTCTCAGCCATTTAAAGAAATCATAATCTAACACATACCAAGCTAGATTACTTACTAAAAGTTCTAAGACTCCATTCCTGGTCTATCCCCGACAAAGACCAGCATATAGACAGACACACAGACCCTTTGTTTCTCTCCCTCGTCCCAGCTTTTGAAAGTATCTTGTCTCCTCATTGGTCATTTTGGTCAGGTGCCAGCGAGGTTACCTTTAGCTTCTTAACCCTTTACAGGTGAGAGGAGCTTTCCCCTGGCCAGGAGGGATTTCAAAGGGGTTTACCCTTCCCTTTATATTTATGACAGGAGCCATTTCAGCTGTAACAGAGCGGGATGAGGTAGATTCCCCACCTCCAGCTTTCAGGAACAAGCAAATCTCCAGTTTTTTCAGAACCAGGAGCACAGAGTCCCAAGCAGAAGGTCCATCACCCACGAATGCTTCTGTTAGGGGGCTCTGAAAACGGGCCATTGGGCTCACTGCCTCACCTCTCCAGCTGGTGGGAGAATGAACCAGGGAGCTAGGTGTCTTTCAGCCCTGGTTCCTCTACTCAGATGCTGGGTATAGGTGATGCTTATGCTAGGGAAATTGTCCTGGCTCAGCGTGAATGGCTTTTTCTCCATGGCCGGCCAGCTCTTCTCTTCAGAACTTTCTCCTGCTTTCGGAAATGCACCGTCCCACCCCACAGCCAGCCCCAGAAGGACCCACAAATTTGGAGGAACAATATAAAGAGTGGATGTAGTCAGCAAATGAGGGTTTGTTTTCCACAGAAAAAGGTTGTCCCTCTCTTTATCTGGCCCAATCTCTAGCCAGTGCCATCATGAGTGACAATGAATAGTCATTGAGCCAGAAAACAAGAACAAAAATGACTCTGTAGTCCAGGGGTTTAGGTGCTCCCCTGGGCTGTGGAAAACCCAAGTTCAAGGCCTTCTTCCCTTGGCTAGTTAGTTTTCTAAAAAATAGAGCAGCTTGCAAGACATGCTTCAGAATAGCCCATGTTCAAATCCCTTCTCTGCACCATGGATTCAGGCCAGAGGGAACTGTTGTGATCATCTAGCCTGATCACTATTAAAACATGCCGGGGAACTTCCCCAGAATCGTTCCCAGAGCAGAGCTTCTAGGAAAACATCCCATCTCAATTTAAAAAGCATCAGCGAATCCTTCTCGATCGTTGGTAACCAATGGGCTTAAATTGCAGCAAGGGAGGTTTAGGTTGGATATTAGGAAACACTTCCTGACTGTCAGGCTGGTTAAGCACTGGAATAAATTGCCCAGGGAGGTTGTGGAATCTCCATCATTGGAGATTTTTAAGAGCATCTTAAGACAAACACCTGTCACAGGTGGTCTAGATAATCCTTAGTCCTGCTATGAGTGCAGGGGACTGGACTAGATGACCTCTCGAGGTCCCTTCCAGTTCTTTGATTCTATGAATTTGTTCCAGTGGTTAATCGCTCTCACTGTTGAAAATTTACACTTGAGGCAAAGGAGGGGAATTGAACCGTTGTCTATTACAGTGAGTGCACTAGGTTACATCCTTGTTGGCTTATGAATCTTTAAAAATGCCCGGGAAAAGCACTTTGGGCCAAACGCCATGTTTCAACGGACCCGAAATGGATTTTTTCCATTTGCCAGAATATTCCATCATTTTTTAATTCAGTTCGACCCAAGTCAATTTTTTTCCCCGGAACTGCCAGCAAATGGAAAAGTTCTTCCCCCAGCTCAGCCTGTGGCAGGGCCTGATGCCTTTCAAGCTGGCTTCATGGTACGAGGCAAGTCGAGTCCTCCCTTCTCTCTCAGGGTGGTTGTTACAGAGTCAGAGGCTCTAAAGCCAGGCCAGAAGGGACCATGCAATTATTTAATCTGACCTCCTGCATAGCACACGTCAGAGAACCCCCCTTGGATCACGCCCATAACTCCTGATTGAGCCAGAGCATAGCTTTCACATGGACAAATCCAGGCTTGATTTAAAGACTCCCGGGGACAGAGTCCACAACACCCCTAGGGAGTTGTGCCAATGGTTGATTACCCACACTGTTAAAAAGCCATGTTTCATATCTACTCTGGGTAATTGTCATTCATGACAAAATGTCGAGCAGGTCTTTGTAATGGAGTCGCTCAGCCAGTCTCAGCTCTTCCGGTGTCTGATGTGTTTGACTTTCAGGCTCCAAAGGATCAGTGGAGACTCTGCTATGTTTCAATCACTTCTCACTCTGAACACAGCATGAGTCTAAGACTGGCAGAGAACAAATTACCATTGGGTACAAACCATTTTTCCGTCAGGGATCTAGTCTGTCAGTTGATTAGGAGCGATGTACATTGTGTTGATGCTCTGCTGTCTTACCTAGTAACTGCAAAGCCACATTCATGCTACAAGAAAGAGGAACATTATACCTCATGCCAGGGTTGCTTAGGACATGTCTGGCCTCTATCTGTACAAACATACCAGTAATAGGCAGGCAGCTCAGATGTTCCTGGCCATTGTCCTAAGTGAAACCTCACCGAGTGGGAAGGAAGGTCTGATTGCCAAGACAGTGGGCTGGGATTTCAGAAATCTATGATCAGTTCCCAGCTCTGCTACTGCCTTCCTAGGTGTCTTACCCAAGTTACTTGATCTGTTCTGCCTCTGTAAAGCAGTGCCAATACTTGTCTGCCTGTTCTGGGGAGAAAATGCGAGCAAGTGAGCGCCAGTATGCAAAAGCAGTGAGGGGTGCCTGGCGGGACCATGGGCAGGGGAGAGAAGCCAGTTAACAGGGGACAGATTCTGCCCCTAGACACTGCTCAGGTGGCAAATAGGGACTGTAAATGTGCCACAGCAAGTCCGGGCAGAATCCCTGAGGCTGGCCCTCCCTTGGGCAGGGCGGAATATGTCTGGGGGGGCCTGTCACACTCAGTGCTGTGGGGTTCCGGGGCTCTGCCACAGCCCAGCACAGGCTGGGGTAGGAGTGCAGGGCTCAAATGTCCAATGGACATAGGCCCCTGGAGCAGGCCTACTTCTGCCCAGGCTTCAGCACCTTTTGCAAACTTTGCTTGTTAGCACTGAGCTCCCCAGTGAGCAGGAGCTCTGACACTCCAGGCTTCCTCCAGGGCTTGGCTCCTTAGTTCAGTGAACTCCAAACACAGTGGCACTGGGAGGAATAGCACCAGACAGTCGTAAACAGCATGATTTGCCCTTGGGCTTTATTGTCACTCTGACCTCTGCTGCAAGCAGGTGTCATTCCGCTGGCTGTATCTCTAATCCACTCCCTGCATCTCACCCACTCCCTTCTGTGCTGATTCTCAGCCTTTCCCTCTCTTTCTGGGATGACTAACTAGAACTTAGCTTTGCCAGCTAATTTTACATCCAGCAACCTCACCCAGGCTCCGAATCAAATCCAAATGTGTGGGCATGTCAGGTCCTTTGCGATTGCAAGGATGTTGTCACAGCACTGCCAAGCCAGTCTTCAAAAATCAAGGGCTGGGCTCCACCTAATCATGAGATTGACTTAAAAATCATGAGATTCTAAAAAAAAGCAATCCATTCTGAGTGCTTTGCCTTCTGGATTCCGAGCCTTTAGGACACACTCAGGTCAGGTTTTAAGCTTTTTTCCGCAGCCATGCAGGCTAGAAACATCCTTTGTTTTAAATGACAGCTGAAATTCTCCTGCATTCACATGACTCTAGGAGCTGGGCCTTTAAGAAAAAAAATCCAAATATCACGAGACTTGTGATAAACTCGCACGACTTGGAAGCACTGTTGTTAGCATAAGCCAATAATTTTTGCCCATATTTCCCATGTAATAGACCTTGGATCATTGGCTATTTCTGATTGCTGCTCTGAGACAAACTGGGAAATTTCTCATGCAACTTCCCTTGACATATTATTACAGTTTCATTTTGCCCTATTTTGGCACCAGCCCACCTTGCCACAGAGTACATCCACAGAAAGGGTGACTCTCCTATGGTTATGGAAGCATTGGTGGATCATCGGATGGTTTGTGGATCATCAGATGGTTTGTTCCTGTGCCCTCAATAAGGCTTCTTTAAAATACAGCCAGCTCTCCTGGACACCTTTTCCCCTCATATTAGCCTCCCAGGGGATCCTGCCTATCAGTTCCCTGAGGGAGTCAAAGTCTGCTTTTCTGAAGTCCAGGGTCTGTATTCTGCTGCTCTCCTTTCTTCCTTGTGTCAGGATCCTGAACTCGACCATTTCATGTTCACTGCTGCCCAGGTTGCCACCCACTTCTACTTCCCCTACCAATTCTTCCCTGTTTGTGAGCAGATCAAGAGGAGCATCCTCCAGCACTTAAACCAAGAAGTTGTCCCCAACACTTTCCAAAAACTTCCTGGATTGTCTGTGTACTGCTGTATTGCTTTCCCAACAGATGTCAGGGTCATTGAAGTCCCCCATGGGAACCAGGGCCTGCGATCTGGAAACTTCTGTTAGTTGTGCGAAGAAACACTCATCTACCTCATCCTCCTGGTCCGGTGGTCTATAGCAGATGCCCACCACGACATCACCCTTGTTGCTTTCGCCTCTAAACTTAACCCAAAGAGTCAGCGAACCCGAGCCAGCTGTGGGTACTTAATTGCTGTGTAGATGTACTCTCAGCACTCCCCTTAGTACTGTCAAATGTTTCACAAAATATCCAAGATGTGCAGTGTAGCCAAGTTAACTCTGCTCTGGGATCTTTGACTCTGGACTTTGCATTATGCAATATGGGAACCTGAACTTACAGCTGCATTGGGGCTTTTTAAAATTTCATTCCATTGTTTGTCTTTTAAAGGAAAATAATGCTTAGTGCACAATGCCACTGAAATAGTCCTGGTTCTCAGAGGGTTTGAAATTCACCATGAGTGGAGATGAATGGAGTGACCTGCACTGCTATTGTTGTCATTGTTGCATGCCTCCAAGGTTGGGTCAAGGGACCAAGAGCATGTTGGTTTACCTCGAGGTGGCTGTATTATTAAACGTGTGTGTATAGACAAGCCCTGACTTTCCTTGGGGGGCTGTAATTTTCCATTCTTGGTCGTGGCCCAAAGTCAATATTATTTTAAAGCTGTTTTTCAGCAAGCGTGAAACAAAATACATTTTGCAATCGGAAGAATTCGAGCATTGCTCGTGTCAGGCCCAGCTAGAGCAAAGAGGAATGAAGGTTTTGGGTGATGGGTTTCATAAACATATCATTTTGGTCTGAATGATTTCTGCGGTAGGGAAAGGTAAATGGCTAGAAGGCACCTTTATACTCGTACAACGGGGCCCATATTGAGGGTTGTACCGATAGAACATTTTAGATTTTTTAAAAAGTCACATCCCGAAGGGAAGTGGTTAAACTGATTAAAAAACCGTGAGTAGAGCAAGTCTTAGAGGTATTTGAAGAACAGGCTGGTTGAATGGGAACTATTTTGAACCCTAAATGTAGCAAATGAAGTACGACACGATAACATGTATTTTGCTGCATCAAGAGCCATAGTTGTGCATCACTGTGAATGCATGGATGGTGGGTATTATAGGCCAAGGGAGGCTAAGCCTCCCCTAACCCAGGCCATGGGCCTGGCTCCGCCCTGAGGACCCACCCTTTTCCCCCTCTCCCCCAAAGCCAGTGTGGGCTCCCCTCAGCTAGTGGGGGTCAGGCTGGTGCTCAGGGCTGCCTAGGAGTCGGGGTGGCTGGCACCCCAGGGTTCGGGGCGGCTGGACTGGTGCTTGGGCCAGCCCATGGCCCGGGGCAGTTTGTCCAGGGATCCTCCAGCTGCGGTGGGATGGGGGCGCTCTGGAGGGCAAGTGGGATGGAAGGGGCAGGGTAGGGGCAGGGCCTCTAGCGGAAGAGCCAGGGCTGGGTGCTAGCCTCCCCAAAGGGGGCTTTTATATGCTGCCCATGTGTGAATGATTTTATATATAGCAATAATGACTGGAGCACAGGAGCCCTCCCAAGAGTGATGCCCCGCTGAAAAGAATCAGTGGCCTGAGGGTGCTGGGCCAAACCCCATTCTCCATCAAATAGCACAGGCTGCAGTTACCAGACATGGCAAGACTGCAAAGGAGCCGGCGGTCCTTGGGTTTACATCTCATCCGGAAGGGCAGCTCCTCCGTCAGCATGGCTCCCCCTACGCCCATGGCTTGCCTCAGTTCTGACTCAGAGGAAAGAGATCGCTTTGTTGATGGTCTCCTGGCGGAAGGCTGACCACATCCAACCCTACTTAACTTGGGAAACAAGCTAAGTCATTGGCTCAGACGGCGCTGAGTCACAGAAAAATCACCCTATTTCCCAGCGAATGAGGCTTGAAAAACAGTCTTTCCGGCAGCTCCGATTTGGAAATTCACTTGCTTTAAAAGAAGGAGACCCAGGCTCACAGCCCTGTGCAGGAAGGGTCGCTGAGCTCCAGCAAAGTGCAGCGAGTCAGTGCTCACACTGGGCCCCAACCCCCAGTGCTGTTATACACAACCATGGCTGCTTGACTGCATGAGCAATTCGCTTAAATTACACTCACCACTGCCCTTGGCACGGGGCAGTGAGTCCGGAGGCCAGCTCAGGCTAAAGGTCACTATCAATCAGTAACACGCAGGCTGCAACCCAGCAGCTCCACCGCCTGCAACTTCCCCATCAAAGGGATGTGGGACAAGGCCGGTGAATTACAGGCCCCTGCTCTGCTTTCAAGCTGGAGCATTGTTACCGCCTGGTACCAAGGGTGACAATTGCTTCCTCCACCTTTGGCAGGAACAGCTGCAGTTCTCTAACGTCTCCATTGTGTTTGATGCTTACGGCGGAAGAGCTGCCAAGGTTAAAATTCAACGGAAGGGTCAGGTTTGCACGACGAGGCAAACAAACAAACAAACAAAGTGTGTGTACTCATATGCCCACATTTCTAACGAATTTGCACCAATCCCCAGTTACACTATGGCCCTTTTGCACCACTTGGGCAGGGTCAAGGGGTCCCAAAGTGGGGGGGCAGTTCCCCCCAAACACACCTTCTGCTTGGAGGGGGGTGCTTCCTATGTAACGAGGCTGGGTCTGATGGGACCCAGCTGAGAGTGCCAATTCAGGACAAATTGCTTCAAGCAGGGCAGTTACAACCCAAGGCTGGGGTTCCTTTGCACACCAAGGCAAACCCAACCAGCCAAACAGAGAAGACTTCAGTTTTACCCCACTGGCTAACCGCAAGTCATACAAGACATTCCCTTAGACACTCCAGTTTCCCAGAATCACCACCAGGGCCACTCGTTATGGGGACAAATGGTTATGAAAACCAATACCCCAGTAAAAGGAAAAAAAGGTCCTCCCAATCCCAAAAGACCAAGCCCCAGACCCAGGTCAATATACAAATCGGATCTTATCCACAAATCGCGCTGTTGCCAATCCTTTAGAATCTAAAATCTAAAGGTTTATTCATAAAAGGAAAAAGAGATGAGAGCTAGAATTGGTTCAATGGACTCAATGACATACAGGAATGGCAAAGTTCTTGGTTCAGGCTTGTAGCAGTGATGGAATAAACTGCAAGTTCAAATCAAGTCTCTGGAGAACATCCCCAGCTGGGAGGGGTCATTCAGTCCTTCGTTTAGAGCTTCCGTTTGTAGCCAAGTCCCTCCAGAGGTATGAAGCAGGATTGAAGACCAGATGGAGGAGCTGCAGGAGTTTTTTTATTTTCTCTTGCCATGTTGTCTGTCTTTCTTTGTTCCAAAGACAAGCTGTCCATCACCTGGCCAGGAAAAACCTCAGAGTTCTGTCCATAGGCAGGTCCCTGCATGCCTTGCTGAGTCCCAAGGCGTCTCTGCCTTCTCCCAATGGGTCAATTGTATAGCTGATGGTCCTTAATGGGCCATCCAGCAGGCTAGGCAGAGCTGACACCGGCTTGTCTGGGGTGTCACCCAGAAGCATAGCATTTGAAATACAGACAGTATAGAGCCAATATTCATAACTTTAACTACAAAAATGATACACACATATAGATAGCATAATTATAACCAGCAAACCATAACCTTGTCTGAGACACCTTATTTGACCCCCTTTATACAAGATTTGGTGCCTCTACAGGATCTTGGTTGCAATGATGATCTATACAGTCCCAGTTCATGTCAATAACATCACAGCTGATATAAAGCTTGGTGAAGCCCCCTGCACCTGACCTGCCCCCTCCTTCCACTGTAGGAGGAACAGATAGGGGTACCTGTCGGGTGTGGCCAGAGGGCACTGTGCTATGGCTATTCTCTGCTTCCTGGTGCTCATAAGAAGCAAGGCATAAAGTAGAGCAGCCCTGTGGTTGCACTAACTTACTTGGGTTTTAGGCAGGCCCCTACACAGCTCCAGAGTACAGGGAGGGTAGAAGTGGCTTAAAGTTGGGCGATATTTCCCTTATCTCCAACTTGCCACAGCAAACAACCCTTCGATGCCACTTATGCACCTCGAAAGCAGCGTGTGAGAAATGGAAGAACTAAGGACAAAAGAATATAAAAGCCATACAAACACCACCTGCACGAGGCCCCATTACTGCCAAGTTATTGTGACAACATACCCACACCATGCAGCATTTGCTACATGAAGTCTCCTTCTGTCTCGAGAAAACAGAGCGAGGTTTGATGGCAATGTGACAGTCTTTTGTTTCTGGAAGGGAAAGATCAGTTAGGCCTGAGTGAATTCCCCGTTCTGCTGCGATAAGATCTTTTTGCAGATTTCTATTTCGGGAGGATTAATCTTTTTTGGCAATCACACTCATGCTCTGGGAAAAACACTTTTCTTATCATTTGCCTACATTTGTCTGCTATGGCACAAAAACTCCCTACAATAAATATCTGCAGATCACCACAGAGGTCAGCCGTTCAGTCACTCTTATTATCACTTCAGAGGAAAGTTCCCGAGAGGCCGGCTCTGTGGCATGTGTTTCCAGACTCTGTTTGTATTGCAGCATCTCTCATTTGCAGTCATGCCGAGTTTCTCTGGTCCAGCTGCTGTCCAGGACGTATTATGTTTTTTCTGGATAAGCTTTTGGCCTTAACTCCATGATTTTAATTTTCTTGCTCAGTTTCTTCCAGAGCTGATCACTCCAGCAAAACTTTTGATTCCATTAACTGGCCCGTGTGCTATTTAACAGAAGAGCAGAGCTGTATGTACAATTTGCTAGGGTAACCAGACAGCAAGTATGAAAAATCAGGACGGGGGAGGGGGGGTAGGTAAAGGAGCCTATATAAGAAAAAGACCCAAAAATTGGGACTGTTCCTATAAAATTGGAACATCAGGTCACCCTACAAGAGACTGAAGTTTTGGTTTTAGCCAAGGGATCTGGAACTATTAGTAGTGAGGTTTTCTTTGAAACACAGTCCTAGGGCCAAGATCCTCAAAGGTATTTAGGGGTACATCTACCCACCAAACAAACAAAGAAACACAGCAGCATGTGCCAGAACCTGGGTGTACAGACTCCGGCTCACAGGGCTCACTCTATGGTGCTAACAATAGCCATGTAGATGTTCTTGCTGGGGCTGGAGCTCTGAAGCCTGGGGCGGGGAGTGGGTTTCAGAACCCGAGTGGCAATGTCTGCATGTAGTGCAAACCCACGTCTGTAAACCTGGGCTCTGGGACTCGCTGGCGCAGGTGTTTTATTGCAGTTTAGACACACTGGAATCCACAGGAGTTAGGCACCTAAATACCTGGGTCCAAGTCGCAGTCATAGGAAGGGATGTCCCTTTAAGTGAGCTGGACTTAGCCTCCCACAAAAAGAAAAGGAGTACTTGTGGCACCTTAGAGACTAACCAATTTATTTGAGCATAAGCTTTCGTGAGCTACAGCTCACTTCATCGGATGCATTCAGTGGAAAATACAGTGGAGAGATTTTATATACACAGAGAACATGAAACAATGGATGTTAATATACACACTGTAACGAGAGTGATCAGGTAAGGTGAGCTACTACCAGCAGGAGAGTGTGGGGGGGGACCTTTTGTAGTGATAATCAAGGTGGGCCATTTCCAGCAGTTGACAAGAACATCTGAGGAACGGGGGAGGGGGAATAAACATGGGGAAATAGTTTTACTTTGTGTAATGACCCATCCACGCCCAGTCTTTATTCAAGCCTAAGTTAATTGTATCCAGTTTGCAAATTAATTCCAATTCAGCAGACTCTCGTTGGAGTCTGTTTCTGAAGTTTTTTTGTTGAAGAATTGCCACTTTTAGGTCTGTAATCGAGTGACCAGAGAGATTGAAGTGTTCTCCGACTGGTTTATGAATGTTATAATTCTTGACGTTTGATTTGTGTCCATTTATTCTTTTAAGTAGAGACTGTCCAGTTTGCCCAATGTACATGGCGGAGGGGCATTGCTGACACATGATGGCATATATCACATTGGTAGATGTGCAGGTGAATGAGCCTCTGATAAGTGTGGCTGATGTGATTAGGCCCTATGATGGTGTCCCCTGAATAGATATGTGGACACAGTTGACAATGGGCTTTGTTGCAAGGATAGGTTCCAGGGTTAGTGGTTCTGTTGTGTGGTGTGTGGTTGCTGGTGAGTATAATCAGCTGCCTCCCTAAAGGATTTAGATTCTACATGGGGGGCTAAAAAGCCAACAGGCAGCTCACTGAAGACTGAGAACTACAGGGAGTAGGTGGCCGGGGGACAGGAGATCCTGGGCCAGGGAAAGCACCAGGAAAGGAGCTTGCCACTGCAGTTAGGTGAAAGGCCGGGCTGCAGATACCCACTGGGTAAGCAGCAGAAGCCTGCTGAGGCTGTAGAAGGAGCTTGCCCCTGGTTTCTTTGTTTGGACTGGTTGCTCAGCATCTGTGTTTGACATATAAATGAATCCTGGGGACAAGGGATGGAAATACTGAGCTTGGTGGGAGTTTCTGTGAGACACTGGCAGTGAGTTGGGAGGCCGGCTTGCAGGAGAGTGGGGAAGTGAGGCAGAGGCAGGCTCTGACAAAGGGCTTGACAAAGCCCTGGCTGGGATGATTTGATTGGGTATGGGTCCTGCTTTTGAGCAGGGGGTTGGACTAGATGACCTCCTGAGGTCCCTTCCAACCCTGATATTCTATGATTCTATGATTCTGGGTCTGGGAAGAGTCCTCTTTCCCCAGCTGTCGGCTGGTTTCACACTCTGCACCTGGGCCATTGTCCGTGAGCGGACTAGTTGTCTGGCTTCTAGAAGGGTGGGAAACAGGCATCAAAGCAGAATTTTCAAAGTTTAATTCATGCCCCATCCTTTTCACATCTGATTCACCACCGTGTTCCTCCAGCTGTACCCCAGCATAACTCTGACTTCAGTGCAATCGCTCTGGCTTAAAACTGACGGACCAGGAATTGCCAGACTGCATCACAACCAAGCTCTGTCTAGTCCAGTACCTGAAGCCGTATCTCCCCCCCATATTTGAAAAGCAATGGTGGAACAATGGGTTAAAGGAATTTCTTTTTCTTTTTTTTTTTTAACTTAAACGCAGCAGTCTCCAGCTTTCTGGACAGTTTGACGATAGCAGGCTGAGATGGTCTCATGCTGTGCAACTGAGAGCAGAGTACTAAAGACAAGGTTGGGTTTTATGCCTGCCAGCCTTTTTATCTTTGCTTTTAACCAGTAGTTTGTCCCAGAGCACAGGAGCTAATGTATCAGCAGATCAAATAGTATACATGCCAAAGAGCATGAATCTGAGCCAGATGCAGGGGCCTGAATATTTCTGAACTGCAATTGCTCTAGATGAGTTTGCAAAGCATTTGGCGAACGTCTCCACTCCGGCAGCACAGCTTGGTGCTGCAGACACTCCGCTGCAGTGCCTCAGCGTAGACACTTTGTACATCAACAGAAGACGTTTTCCCAGTGATGCCGTTAATCCACCTATCTGAGAAGCGGTAGCTATGTTGACAGAAGAAGACTTTTTCTGGTGACCTAGGCATCTCTGCACAGGGGCTAGGTCAACCTTATTATGTTTCATGGGGCACAGAATTTTTCACAGGCCAGGTCTTCTCTTAAAAATTAGATCAACCTAGCGATGTCGCTCAGGGCTGTGAAAAATTTCATGCCCCATGTGGTATAGTTAGGGCAACCCAACCCCCTGTGTAGGTGCGGCCAGGCTGATGGAATAATCCTTCCATCAGCCTACCTTCAGCCTCTCGGAGAGATGGATTAACTATATTGATGGAAAACCCCTTTCTGTCGAGTAGGAAGTGTCTATGCCACAGCTCTACAATGCTACAGCTGCACCAGAGCGGCTGTAGTGTAGACAGACCCACAGCCCTGAGCAAGGATCTAATCTTTAAGTGTAGGTCTGGCTTCACAAAGGTGGTTTAGGCGTTGCAGCACCTAGCTCCTAGGTGCCCTGCCTGCCAGTGGAATTCACACCCTTCACTAGGTCTCTCACTGCCACACTTTGCACAGTGATAGGGGGCTGCTGCCCATAGGGTGACCAGATGTCCCGATTTTATAGGGACAGTCCCAATTTTTGGGTCTTTTTCTTATATAGGTTCCTATTACCCCCCACCCCCTGTCCCAGTTTTTCATACTTGCTATCTGGTCACCCTAGCTGCCAAGTGTATGTTCTGGGAAAACACTGAGCCAGCAGCCACTCTCTGTGGGGAGAGATTTCAGTGAAAAAGACTTGATGGGTCAAAGCCAGTCCCCTGCCTGTGGTCGCAGAAGCCTGGTTTGGTGGTAGGAGGATGTGCAGGGTGATGGGGGGTGGGGCAGGGAATTGCCCCTCAAGCTGTGGAGACGATTTCAATTCAACGTGCAGTTGCGGATCTTCAGTCCCATCCCTCGTGCCCACCTCCCACTGCCATGCAGCAGCATTCATATTGCACAGGGTTGGTGCATCTCTTGTGCAACACCTGCCTGCCCTTTCCATCCCTGATGGTCAGAGGTGGGATTTGCTGCCTGGAAACAGCCACCGTTTGGAATATTAGGAGACGGCATCCATGGGACACAGGTAGCGGAGGTAGTTTTAGCGCTAAGTGACATCACCTCAGTGCCGCCAACCACAAGCAATAAAAAAATCATGAGATCAGCTTAAATATCATGTTTTTTTAAAAAATAATAAATTTTGGGTTCTCCTCTCCCACAAAGGCTAGAAGCCATCGGCTACGAACACTCAAACATATATAATTTACTAAACAGACTAACCCAATAAATGAGAATATACAGCTAAACCGCTCGCCAATTTGCTGGCAAAAGTCGGAATAAGCAGATGGACTTTCCACAAACAGATGAACTTTGCACACTTTTCAGAGGCTTAAAGAATATCCAGTGTGGTCAGACCAGCAAGTTCCACATACACTAATAGTAAAGAGGAGGCTTTTCATTCAAAACTAAAACATCTAATAATAAAAAATGTCACTTGTCTAAGGCTGCCGAGATGAAATATTGCCGAATATAGGCTGAAATATCCATGGGGTAAAATGTGCAAAGGACAAAATGTTCTCAGAAGTCAGAGGAAATGAATATGAGAAAGCTGCTAAAAATAGACACTGTGAATTAGCTGCAGCCATAATACATGTGGGCAGAACAAAAAGATACATTCCGAGGGTCTAGAAGATGAAGCTGCAAAGTTAAATCCCACCTTGCCAAGAAAAGCATTAAAAAACCTGCAAATCTAGTATCTGCACATGAGCATGGAAGACAGAGAGAACATGACAAATGGATCGTGTCATTAGTATAATAAATCATTCTACTAAATATTTTCTAAAGACAGAGGTTTCGCTATTTCCAAGGTAACAGTGGCTGGGACTTTGATTCTGTTCTGTTTCATGGCACACACAAAGAGAAGTTAGTTAAAAACGCAAAACAATCTTGCAGGAATATTGAAGGGATAGCTTGTAATTTTAACAGTTTTCCATACACCTCAGATTCCAACTGGAGTTTCACGATACCAGGAAGACCCAGGGCATATGGCAGTGCTGGCCAGACTGAAGCCTGGGAAACAAACCACATTAAATCAGTGAAAGGACAACCATTCTCAGTTGTCAAAGCCTTTTGTTTAAAGCTGGCTGGAAAATGGCGGGGAGGGTCCGCTGTAGCTCACGAAAGCTCATGCTCAAATAAACTGGTTAGTCTCTAAGGTGCCACAAGTACTCCTTTTCTTTTTATGGAAAATTTAGGTGCTGAGGAAAAATATTTTTGTTTCATCTAATATTTTAATGGGAAAAATGGACTTTTCCTGGAAAAACTGGAAAGCCCAAAATGGAAAAGTTTTTGGCTGAAAATTCAAATGAAAAATAGAAAGAGCTCAGTCACTTTGCCCTCCCCCCACATATACACACTTTAGTTGAAAACCCAATTTTCCAGTAGAGAAAAGTTTGGCTGGAAATCTCCCACATTTATTTCAGTCTGCTGACAAAGCCTTGCAGAGATAAAATGCCAGAATAAATCTGACAACCTTGCCACTTCCTGCAAGAGACGGAAAGGTTTCTGCTAAAAGCACATTCACAATTATCTCTGTACCTAATCTGGCCTCTATTACTGTAATAGCTGAGAGCCTCGCGTCTTTAACGTGTTTAGCCAGCACTCCTGGGGATACTGTCGTAGATCAGGGACTTAAACCCTGGTTTCTGGCTGCTGCCCAAACTACTTGTGGCAAAGTACCTTGTTCTCCTCAGCAGACTCAGCCCTTTGTAACCTTGGAGACACCAGCTTGGGCAAGGCAAATCCTTACAGGTACCACAGGGTCTGGTTATTCCTTTCCCTGATCAGTCCCTTGTGTTTGCTTTCCTTCCTGTCATAAATATAAAGGGAAGGGTAAACCCCTTCGAAATCCCTCCTGGCCAGGGGAACGCTCCTCTCACCTGTAAAGGGTTAAGAAGCTAAAGGTAACCTCGCTGGCACCTGACCAAAATGACCAATGAGGAGACAAGATACTTTCAAAAGCTGGGAGGAGGGAGAGGAACAAAGGGTTGGTGTCTGTCTGTATGCTGCTTTTGCCGGGGATAGACCAGGAATGGAGTCTTAGAACTTTAGTAAGTAATCTAGCTAGGTATGTGTTAGATTATGATTTCTTTAAATGGCTGAGAAAAGAACTGTACTGAATAGAATGACTATTCCTGTCTGTGTGTCTTTTTTGTAACTTAAGGTTTTGCCTAGAGGGATTCTCTATGTTTTGAATCTAATTACCCTGTAAGGTATCTACCATCCTGATTTTACAGAGGTGATTTCTTTACTTCTATTAAAAGTCTTGTAAGAAAACTGTAAGAACTTTTCATTGTTCTCAGATCCAAGGGTTTAGGTCTGTGGTCACCTATGCAAATTGGTGAGGATTTTTACCAAACCTTCCCCAGGAAGTGGGGTGCAAGGGTTGGGAGGATTTTGGGGGGAAAGACGTGTCCAAACTACGTTTCCCAGTAAACCCAGTTAGAGTTTGGTGGTGGCAGTGGAGATACAGGGAAAAGGATAAAATTAATTTGTACCTTGGGGAAGTTTTAACCTAAGCTGGTGAAAGTAAGCTTAGGAGGTTTTCATGCAGGTCCCCACATCTGTACCCTAGAGTTCAGAGTGGGGGAGGAACCTTGACACTTCCCTTCTTGGGAGGGAGTGCAGTCTCCCTTCCTGGAAGGGTTCGGTGTCTTGCTGCCCTTAGCCTACTGGCAGCTTCCCTGCTTCTCTCACCCCTCCACGCCAGGGAGGGTTTAAAAAGGTCTCCAGCAGTTGGAGCCAGCTGAATCTAATTAGCTCCCTAGCAACCCCCTTTCCAGCTGAACCTTATTTCCTCATGGTTCTCCTCAGTGGACAGGGAGAGGCCTTTTAATGCCCTGGGACTAATTACTACACCTCCCTTTTTTTGTAGCTGTTTGTCCTGGGTTTACCATACACTAAACCATCTTTACTTTCTGGATACAGCTTTTCCTGCCTGCACGGTGCTCAGGAGAGGATGGTCCATGCAAGGACACTGTGCTTGAAGCATCCACACCACCGGCCCTGCAGCCAGGGGTCCTTGGCGGTCACAGACACAATGTCCCGCTCTTGAGAAAACTGCCACAATCACTACTGAGAAGCACATAAAGAACATGGGGTCCCCTGGCAGTGGATTAGGTTAAGTCTGACAAGTTGTACATGACGCCCGTTTTTTGGCTAATGCACTGAGACTGAACTGAGGACCCCAGAGCGAACCGTCTGAGCTGCTGCAGTGTGAGCGAGACAGGCGACACTCCTTAGGGAGCTGCTGTAACAGACCCCTATCCTCTGTGCATCGGGCCCAGCATTTTGTTTCAGGTTGAAAAAAAACCCTTACTTTTGACCCAAGATAATTTTTTTGTTTTTTCAATTTGCCGAAAAGTCTGGAAAATTTTGTTTTCAGGTCAGCCCTAAACTATTTGTTTTCAAAGTTTTGGACTCACGAGAGAACCAAAAAAAATCCATTGTTCATCTACCTGCAACACACACTCACTAGTGGTTTACACGAGTTTTCCTATTTATATGCACATGTGAGAGTCTCCTTTTAATTAGGACGAATTTTTTCAATGCAAAGACAACATGCGGGCAGGTTTGAATGGTACTGATCCAGCCATTCAGAGCACAGGGATGCTGGGTAGTAACTGATGCATAACCACAGAGTTTTGTCCCAGTTATGCAATTCCCAGCCCTCAGATTCTCCCAGGGCTCTGATCAGCTCCTGCAGTCACCGTTTTCAAGCTTATTACCGGAGAAGCTACCGCAGCTCCTTGCTCCCTGCAGCTGCCGGAAACATAAAAGAGAAGGAAAAGAAATGCCGAGAAGCAAAGAAAACTGGGCCATTAAAAGAGCTCACAAGTTGGGTAGTTAAATGGCTGCGTGCTGCCAATTTCCTTGCAGTTCATGCCAGTAGAGATAATCATTTCCTGGAGGAGTTTTTTGCTACTCATTCCTTTTTTAAAGAGAGGAGTTATACTGGGCAAGATTCTGGTCCCTAAACTTCAGCTTGAAAGCAGCTACCTGGGGATTTCCTTTGTATAATGGGCATTCGGGTGGGGGGCACAGGGCCTGCATTGTGTCTTCATGCCACACCATCAACTGGGGGAATGCAGGAGGGGGTTGGTCACCTCTGCACTGTGGCTCTCCGTGGCTGCAAAAATGGCCCTGGGGGCTATATATGTATATGATGCAGAAGAAGAAGAAAGAGACAAGGTCTCAGAAAAGGTGTTTGTCTTTTGCAAGGTAGCATGGATAAAGAATCGAGCTGAATTCTCCTGGCTGCTTTCTTCCTTTCAGCACAAGTGTCATGAAAAGGGGCATAAACAGAACCTAAGAGAAGAGCACCCCCTACAGGCTGCCAGTGGCATCTAAAGGTGTCCCTGCATGACAGCCAACAGGCTTAATTACCACAGCTCATCCTCTGAATCCCACCAGCACCCTGCTGGGCTGGAGAGTCTGATATCGGTGAGTTCCCTGCAGTAGAGTGGGTGGCTTGCTGAGAAGTCTGGGAAGTGCAGGTTCGGGACATTTCCCAGGCATGGTTGTGTTCCAGGGAGCAGCTCTGTTTCTAGTACAGTCCTGAGGAGACGTGATGGCTCATTTCAGATGGGTAGATCTGTGCACGCGCCCCAAGTCCACCTGCTCCAGATATGAATGTGTCTGGTCTCATTTGTCATTAAAGGAAGAGTGGGGAGTGGCTGGCTGACACATGGGCTTTGAACTGAATATGGAGCCAGTGCTTCAGCTCACACCTGGGTGCTGGAGACATGAGGTATTGCTAGCTGATGGCTGCGCAATGCCCAGGACTGAATGAGTTGGTGGGTGTCAGTCTAGCTCCTGCAAACCAGTGACTATGTCATAGAACCCACCACAATCATTGCCACGAATGAGCTCTCCTAGATGTATTGTCTTGGCAGAGCTTGCCCTGCTGGTAGCTGGACTGTCGCCAGTGAGGGGATATGCTGAGGATTCAGGGCCAGGTTCTCTCCTGCCCTGCACCTCGTATGGTCGTTCACGTCTGTGCAAAGCAGCTGTAAAACACCAACTCAGAAATCTCCATCCACTCACACCTGGGATCACTCACACTCACTTCAGTGCAACACGGGAGAACAAGTCACAGAGGGCCATGTGCCTATTTACACCAGAACGAGGTGGGTGTGAAACACCACCATTCCCATCAGGGAGCGTTTCACTCTCGTTTTGCACTGGGGAAAGTGACAGAGAATCCAGCCCTCTGTCTCTAGGCTGCCACACTGCTACTGGCCACAAGCACTACATTTATTAAGGCAAAGATCTAAGCGTCCTGACTCCTGAAGTCTTATTTCAATGTTCACAGCCAAGTTGGAAATGTTTTCCTCCTAACCCAAAGTCAATCAGGAATCTTCCCCTGACATTTGTGGAGTTACACCAATTTAAAATGAGTGAGAGAGGAGAGCTAATGACTTTGGATGCTAGTTGCCAGCCAGAGTGAATTTGTATTGCTGAGTTATAAAGCCAGGAAAACAGAGTGTGTATATATAATAGGCAACATGCAAGAGACGCTCTGCCTTCGCTGGGGACCGCATTTTGATGCGATGGGAAGGTTTGTATGTTCCAGTGATCCTCAGAGTTGTGCCAATGGGTGTTTTTCACTCCTGGTAGGGTCACCCAAGCCAGACAGAGCAAAGGATAGGGACCAGGTGATAAGCAATGCAACTGGTCCTGCAGGTTGGGGAGTGAACAATAGGCAAACAACCTCTCCTTGCCAAAAAGGGGAGTTACAGAAACACAACAAGGCTGCCATTCCAGCACACAGCTTGGCAGGAATGGCAGAGCCTTGTCCATGCCCGATAGGATGCCTGATGGTGAGGAAGGGTGCAGATTTAGCAAAGGTGCCCTGGATTTTCATGGAGCACTCTGCTGGAGCTGCTGCTATGAAACAGCCATTGCAATATTCCGCCTGAAGCATTAGCCTGAATTTTGATTTCCCTGCTGGAAAACAGCCTCTTGTGTCCAATAGCTGTGTGCCTCCTTCCCTCTTCCTCTCCAAGGTGCAGTGACCAATCCAATTCCCCACCTGCACATGCTGACTCCTGACTGGCTCACAATAACGCTGGGTTGAGACAGGCAACACTTGAGAGCTGCCAATCACACTCGGAGCTGGTCCAGCATTTTGCTCCAGTGAGATTTACCCAATGGAAATATTAAACACGAATCTGCTTGAAAGCACTGATGCAGATTCGCTGGACAATTTCCCGTGGTCCAAATTCCTCCAGCGGATCGCTATGCAACCAGAAGACTTTCAACGGTGCAGTCAAACCAGCCCCAGAACAGCCAGAGGGGGTCAGCCAGGCTACCAGCATTGTCACAGATCCCCAGGACACGTACGTTCTTACGAATATAAATACAGTTGTCAGTTGATCCTGCTCCTTTGTATCTGTGACGCTGGCAGCCACACAGACTTTTGCCCAAAGCCAGAGCGCATCCTGAGAGCCAGCCACCTGAGTTTCACGCTCCTTCTAGCTCTAATCTCAGGTACGCAAAGGAGGCATTTAGTTCACTGGCTCCCTGAAGCCCTCTTGTCTCTGTGTTAGAACAGCAGGAGCCAATACAAACAGAGAAGAAGACAGATGGAAAATGCTTTTCTGTGGCAAATCTGCTGGCAGATCTAACCTGGTACCAGTATGTGAGATTCATGCTGAGTTCTTGCCCACTCTTTGCCAACGATAGAATGTATATTTGTCTGTGGCAATGGAAAAGGCTTGGCAGTTCAGGCTGGATGAGCTCCTAAAAGTTGAGATGCTTATCAGAGGCTTATCCGGATCTCTTTGTTCTGCCAAACCAGGCTGGGGATGTCATAGAAACAGCCTGGTCTCCTTGTGCTGTTCCTTGGAGCTCCTGGCACTGAGATTGTCGGCCTGTGGGAGCAGCACCCGGCGAGGACCAAAATGTGAGAAGCAAATGGAATTGTCATATTCTAGACCATGTAACACAGCAGCATGGGGTTAGTGGACATTACTTACCTGACGGGGCTAAGTTACAAAAAGACACAAAACCAGGAATATCCATTCCATTCAGCACAGCTTATTTTCTCAGCCATTTAAAGAAATCAGAATCTAACACATATCTAGCTAGATTACTAAGTTCTAAGGCTCCATTCCTGTTCTGTCCCCGGCAAAAACATCACACAGACAGAGAGAGAGGCTTTGTTTCTCCCTCCCCCCAGCTTTTGAAAGTATCTTGTCTTCTCATTGGTCATTTTGGTCAGGTGCCAGCAAGGTTATCCTAGCTTCTTAACCCTTTACAGGTGAAAGGGTTTTTCCTCTGGCCAGGAGGGATTTTAAAGGTGTTTACCCTTCCCTTTATATTTATGACACACACCCCAAATCACAGATAGGGTGAAATGCTGGCTGGGATTTCTTCCTGGAGCTCTAGGAAAAAACAGAGTTAATAAGACACATGTACCTCTAAATATACTACCAAGTATATAAAGACTAACAATATTTTCCACATCTCAAGGATGATTTTAACCAGTTGATTCCGGGAAACTTTCATGGGAAAGTGCATCAGCCACCTTGTTAGAAGCTCCTGAGATGTGCTGGATGTCTAAATCAAAATCTTGGAGAGCTAAACTCCACTGAATAAGTTTTTTGTTATTTCCCTTGGCGGTATGAAGCCACTGTAGCGCAGCATGGTCGGCTTGCAGGTGGAAACGCCATCCCCAAACATATGGGCGTAGCTTTTCCAGAGTGTAGACAATGGCGTAACATTCTTTTTCACTGACTGACCAGTTGCTTTCCCTCTCAGACAGCTTCTTGCTGAGAAACACTACAGGGTGGAATTCTTGATCAGGTCCTTTCTGCATTAAAACTGCTCCCACACCACGCTCGGATGCATCTGTGGTTACTAGGAACAGTTTGTCAAAGTTTGGGGCCCTTAGCACAGGGTCAGACATGAGTGTCGCTTTAAGCTGGTTAAAGGCCTTCTGACACTCTTCAGTCCACTGAACAGCATCTGGCTGTTTCTTTTTGGTTACGTCTGTCAGTGGGGCGGCGATTTGGCTGTATTGCGGTACAAATCGTCTGTAATAATCCGCCAAGCCTAAGAAGGATTGAACCTGTTTCTTTGACTTTGGGACAGGCCACTTTTGGATAGCATCCTCTTTGGCCTGTAGGGGGTTGATAGTTCCTTGACCCACCTGGTGTCCAAGGTAAGTCACTCAGTTTAGGCCTATTTGACACTTCTTAGCCTTAACAGTTAGTCCTGCCTCCCTTATGCGAAGACTCCCTCAAAGACTTTTTTTAGATGTTCCAGGTGTTCTGCCCAGGAATCTGAAAATATGGCCACATCGTCAAGGTAGGCGACTGCATATTCTCCTAATCCTGCTAGGAGACCATCTACAAGTCTTTGGAAGGTGGCAGGTGCATTCCGCAGCCCAAAAGGGAGTACATTAAATTCATACAGCCCGACCTGTGTGGTGAAGGCTGACCTTTCCTTGGCAGATTCATCTAGCGGTACCTGCCAGTACCCCTTGGTTAAGTCCAAGGTAGAGATGAACTGGGCCCGTCCCAGTTTCTCTAATAGTTCATCTGTGCGTGGCATTGGATAGTTGTCAGGGCGAGTTACAGCATTTAGCTTATGGTAGTCCACACAAAAACGTATCTCCCCATCTGGTTTGGGAACTAGAACCACTGGAGATGCCCATGCACTGCCAGAGGGGCAGATTACACCCATCTGTAACATATCCTGGATCTCCCGTTCTATAGCAGTTTTAGCTTGAGGAGACACCCGGTAAGGTTGGGCTCTAATTGGGTGAGCATTATCTATGTCAATGGAGTGGTACGCCCGTTCAGTCAGTCCTGGGGTGGCTGAGAACGTCGGCACGTAGCTAGTGCACAGCTCCTTGATCTGCTGTCACTGCATATGCCCAAGGGTCATGGAGAGTTTCACCTCTTCCACGCCACCAGCACTTTTCCCTTCGTAGTAGACACCTTCAGGCCACTCAGGGTCATCTCCTCCCTGGGCTGTAAACTGGCAAACTTTTAATTCTCTGGAATAAAATGGCTTTAGAGAATTAATATGGTATACCTTAGGCTTTCGGTTGGAGGTGGGGAATGCTATGAGATAACTAACAGCTCCCAGGCACTCCTGGACCGTGAATGGCCCTTCCCACGATCCTTCCATTTTATGGGCCTGGAGCGCCTTTCAGACCATGACCTGGTCCCCTACTTTGAAGGTATGTTTATCATACCAGGCTTTTTGCTCTTTTTGAGCATATTTTAGGTTTTCTTTAGCAAGGGCTAGAGAGGTTCGGAGGGTGTTTTGTAGGTTGGTTACAAAGTCCAGAATGTTAGTTCCTGGAAAAGGTGTAAATCCCTCCCATTGCTGCTTCACCAACTGTAATGGCCCCTTAACCTTGCAGCCATATACAAGTTCAAATGGTGAAAACCCTAAACTGGAATGGGGTATAACTCTGTAGGCAAAGAGCAACTGCTGCAACACTAGGTCCCAATCATTGGAGTGCTCATTTACGAATTTACGTATCATGGCCCCCAAAGTTCCATTAAACTTCTCCACCATGCCCTTTGTTTGATGGTGGTAAGGAATGGCAACGAAGTGATTTACCCCATGAGCTTCCCAAAGGTTTTCCATAGTTCCTGCCAGGAAATTAGTCCCTGCATCTGTGAGGATGTCGGAAGGCCAACCTACCCTGGCAAAAATGTCTGCTAGTGCCTGGCACACACTTTTAGCCCTGGTGTTGCTTAGAGCTACTGCTTCCAGCCATCGGGTGGCAAAATCCATGAAAGTCAGTATGTACTGCTTTCCTCTGGGTGTCTTTTTCGGAAAAGGACCAAGAATTTCCACAGCTACTCACTGAAATGGAACTTCAATGATGGGGAGTGACTGGAGAGGGGCTTTGACCTGGTCTTGGGGTTTTCCCACTTTTTGGCATACTTCACAAGACCGGACATAGGTAGAAACATCCTTGCCCATTCCCTCCCAGTGGAATGACCTCCCCAACCAGTCTTTGGTCCTGTTCACCCCAGCATGGCCACTAGGATAATCATGGGCTAAGCTCAAGAGCTTGACCCGGTACTTAGTTGGAACTACCAACTGTCTCTGAGGATGCCAGTCTTCCTGGTGTCCACCAGAAAGAGTTCCTTGTATAAAAGTCCTTTCTACAACAAACCTGGATTGATTAGAAGAGCTGAGAGGCGGTGGGTTGCTCCATACCACCGTCCAAGCTCTCTGGAGGCTTTCATCTGCTTCCTATTCGGTCTGGAACTGTTCCCTTGATGCTGGAGACAGCAGTTCCTCATTGGATTGTGGACCTATGCTTGGACCCTCTGGAAGCGATGTAGGGGATGGGGCTGCTTCCGCTGACTTTGAACCGCTCTCCGCTGGGACACTATGTTGGGGTTCAGGCTCCGGCTAAGCCTCTTTTGTAGGGTTATCGGCTGCTGCCGGTTCAGGTTTAGTGGGGCCCTCTGGTATTGGGATTGCAAGTACTGGATTCAGTGCTGGCAATGGGTCTGGTGCTGGTTGTTCCGCCAGTTCCGGTTCTGGGACTGGTTCCATCTGGGTCTCTGGGACTGGATCCACTACTGCTGTTGCAGACATTGGCCTGGGGTCCGGGTCCATCACCTCTGACCAGGTCCTGATAGAAGTTTCCTGAACAGAGCTAGGCAGGACGGCTGGTTTAGCCTGGCTGTGGGTGACCATTCCCACCCTTTTGGCTGGCTTCACACGATTGGCCAAGTCTTCCCCAAGAGCATGGGGATGGGATAATGATCATAGACTGCAAAAGTCCATGTTCCTGACCAGCCCTGGTACTGGACAGGCAACTTGGCTGTAGGCAAATTGAAAGAGTTGGACTTGAAGGGTTGAATCATCACTTGGATCTCTGGGTTGATTCAATTGGGGTCCACTAAGGAAGCATGGATAGCTGACACTTGTGCTCTGGTGTCCCTCCATGCGGTGACCTTCTTCCCGCCCACACTCACAGTTTCCCTCCACTCCAAGGGTATCTGGGAGGTATCTGGGCCTGAGGACCTCTGGTGTGATTCCGGTGCAATGAACTGTAACCTGTTGGGGTTCTTGGGGCAGTTGGCCTTTACGTGCCCCGGCTCGTTACATTTAAATCATCCAGCTGACGGGTCACTGGGGCAAGGTGGGTTGCTGGAGAATGGTGTGGTGGGACGATAAGGTGTCTGGAGAGTTCCTTGGGGGGTAGTTGGGGCCTTAGGCTGCCCCCGGTAGTAGGGTGTGGTCTGAGGTTGTCCCTTCTGGTATCCGCTCCAACTGCGACCAGTTTTTTTCTTTTCTGCCACCTCCACCCATTTGGCTCCAATCCCCTCTGCCTTGATTACAGTTTTGGGCTTCCCGTCTAGGATGTATCTTTCTATTTCATCAGGAACACCCTCTAAGAATTGTTCCATTTGCGTTAGGAAGGGCAAATCTTCTGGAGATTTAACACTTGCTCCTGATATCCAGGCATCCCAATGTTTCACAATGTGGTAGGCATGTCGGGTAAATGACAAGTCTGGTTTCCACCTTAGGGCTCTGAACCGCTGACAGGAATGCTCGGGTGTTAGCCCCATTCTGATTCTCTCCTTGGTTTTAAACTGTTCATACTGGTTCATGTGTTCCTTAGGCATTTCAGCTGCCACCTCAGCTAAGGGTCCACTGAGCTGTGGCCTCAGATCTACCATGTATTGGTCTGTAGAGATGATGTACCCAAGGCAGGCCCTTTCGAAGTTTTTTAAGAAGGCCTCGTTATCATTGCCTGCCTTGTAGGTAGGGAACTTTCTGGGATAGGAAGTGGTACCTGGAGAAGGATTGCTATGGTTTGTTGGTATATTCTGCTGAGCCTTTGCCTTCTCCATCTCCAGTGCATGCTTCCTCTCTTTTTCCTTCTCCTCCTCCACATGCTTCCTCTCTTTTTCCTTCTCCTCCATTTTCATCCGCATGAGTTCTATCTGTCTTTCATGTTCCTTTTGTTTTTCCTAAGCCTCAAATCTGGCTAATTCCAGCTTTTGTGGAGCAGTGGAGTCTGTTATCCTAACCTCTCTGTTTTTAACTAACTTTACACCCGAGAGTTAGAAAGAAAACAAAACAAAACAAAACAAAAAAAACCTTGGCTTGTAAAATTTTGCTGTGCTGTCCAGATACCTATGTTCTCTGATAGTGATGGTCAGCCTGCAGAGAAATCCTTAAAAAAAAACCCTAACACCTTTGTCTCCAGGCAAATAGGCAGAAAACCCCTCTAGTTGCTCTTAGGTTAAAAAAACAAAAAAAAACAAAAAAAAAACTTCTTCAGGTCTGTGAAGACTGGTGAATTTCCCTGCAGGAGGTTAACTACCCTGCCTTTCGGTAGAGAAGACTCCAGCTCGCAAAAGACAATTCCCTTTTGTCTCTGCTCTGGCCCCAAAGCAGAGAGAAAAAAAAACTCTAACTGCTTTTAGCCAAAAACCTGCTTTCCAGAAGCCCAAAGGAAAAAAAAATATTTCCTTTTCAAATCTGTGCTTCTGGTTCAAAAAATCTCAAATTGATCTCAAAATGATTTCAAGTTAATCCCACCGCTCTGCCACCATGTCAGGGTTCCTTCCCCACTCTGAACTCTAGGGTACAGATGTGGGGACCTGCATGAAAACCTCCTAAGCTTACTTTTACCTTACCTTAAAACTTCCCCAAGGTACAAACTATTTTACCTTTTGCCCTTGGACTTTTGCTGCCACCACCAAACGTCTAACTGGTATTATTATTAGGAAAGAGTCTGTTTGGAAACGTATCCCCCCCTCCCCCCAAATCCTCCCAAACATTACCCCCCCCCTTTCTGGGGAAGGTTTGATAAAAATCCTCACCAATTTGCATAGGTGACCACAGACTCAAACCCTTGGATCTTAAGAACAATGAGAAAGCATTCAGTTTCTGAAAAGAAGAATTTTCATAGAAGAAAAAGTAAAAAGAATCACCTCTGTAAAATCAGGATGGTAACTACCTTACAGGGTAATTAGATTCAAAACATAGAGAATCCCTCTAGGCAAAACCTTAAGTTACAAAAAGACACAAAGACAGGAATATCCATTCCATTCAGCTCAGCTTATTTTCTCAGCCATTTAAACAAACAGAATCTAACACATCTCTAGCTAGATTACTTACTAAGTTCTAAGAGTCCATTCCTGTTCTGTCCCCAGCAAAAGCATCACACAGACAGACCCAGACCCTTTGTTTCTCCCCCACTCCAGCTTTGAAAGTATCTTGTCTCCTCATTGGTCATTGTGGTCAGGTGCCAGTGAGGTTATCCTAGCTTCTTAACCCTTTACAGGTGAAAGGGTTTTTCCTCTGGCCAGGAGGGATTTTAAAGGTGTTTACTCTTCCCTTTATATTTATGACAAGGACACATAGATGTACAAGGTGCTTTACAAAAATTGGCCTGTCCATAACAACTTCTGAATTCTCCCCAGGCTAGTGTTATCTCTTGAAACACTTTTCTCTGATAAATCTTTTTCAAGTCTTGGTTGATCTACATCAGATCTCATCCATTTAAATTCAGCAGGTCTCATCTTTTTAATATCCTTCTCTGCTGCCATCACTGCTGTTGCTGTGGTATCATCAAAGGATTTCTTCCTCATGACCATCAAACCACCGCTTCCTCTTGACAGGTTACTTTTATTAAGTTGGGTTTTCAGAGAACTTTTTTTTTTTCATAGATATTTAGGTCAGAAGGGACCATTATGATCATCTAGTCTGACCTCCTGCACAACGCAGGCCACAGAATTTCACCCACCACTCCTACAAAAAAAACCTCACACCTATATCTGTGCTATTGAAGTCCTCAAATTGTAGTTTAAAGACCTCAAGGAGCAGAGAATCCTCCAGCAAGTGACCCGTGCCCCATGCTACAGAGGAAGGCGAAAAACCTCCAGGGCCTCTTCCAATCTGCCCTGGAGGAAAATTCCTTCCCGACCCCAAATATGGCGATCAGCTAAACCCTGAGCATATGGGCAAGATTCATCAGCCAGATACTACAGAAAATTCTTTCCCAGGTAACTTGGATCTTACCCCATCTAAAACCCATCACAGGCCATTGGGCCTATTTACCATGAATATTTAATTACCAAAACCATGTTATCCCATCATACCATCTCCTCCATAAACTTATCGAGTTTAATCTTAAAGCAAGATAGATCTTTTGCCCCCACTACTTCCCTCGGAAGGCTATTCTAAAACTTCACTCCTCTGATGGTTAGAAACCTTCGTCTAATTTCTAATCTAAATTTCCTAGTGGCCAGTTTATATCCATTTGTTCTTGTGTCCACATTGGTACTGAGTTTAAATAATTCCTCTCCCTCTCTGGTATTTATCCCTCTGATATATTTATAGAGAGCAATCATATCTCCCCTCAGCCTTCTTTTAGTTAGGCTAAACAAGCCAAGCTCCCTGAGTCTCCTTTCATAAGACAAGTTTTCCATTCCTCGGATCATCCTAGTAGCCCTTCTCCGTACCTGTTCCAGTTTGAATTCATCCTTCTTAAACATGGGAGACCAGAACTGCACACAGTACTCCAGGTGAGGTCTCACCAGTGCCTTATATAACGGTACTAAAACCTCCTTATCCCTACTGGAAATACCTCTCCTGATGCATCCCAAGACGACATTAGGTTTTTTCACAGCCATATCACATTGGCAGCTCATAGTCATCCTATGATCAACCAATACTCCAAGGTCCTTTTCCTCCTCCGTTACTTCTAGTTGATGCGTCCTTAGCTTATAACTAAAATTCTTGTTATTAATCCCTAAATGCATGACCTTACACTTCTCACTATTAAATTTCATCCTATTCCTATTACTCCAGTTTACAAGGTCATCCAGATCCTCCTGTAGGGTATCCCTGTCCTTCTCTAAATTAGGAATACCTCCCAGCTTTGTATCATCTGCAAACTTTATTAGCACACTCCCACTTTTTGTGCCCAGGTCAGTAATAAAAAGATTAAATAAGATTGGTCCCAAAACCGATCCCTGAGGAACTCCACTGGTAACCTCCCTCCAACTTGACAGTTCACCTTTCAGTAGGACCCGTTGTAGTCTCCCCTTTAACCAATTCCCTATCCACCTTTCAATATTCCTATTGATGCCCATCTTATCCAATTTAACTAATAATTCCCCATGTGGCACCGTATCAAACGCCTTACTAAAATCTAAGTAAATTAGATCCACTGCGTTTCCTTTATCTAAAAAATCTGTTACTTTCTCAAAGAAGGAGATCAGGTTGGTTTGGCACGATCTACCTTGTGTAAAACCATGTTGTATTTTGTCCCAATTACCATTGACTTCAATGTCCTTAACTACCTTCTCCTTCAAAATTTTTTCCAAGACCTTGCATACTACAGATGTCAAACTAACAGGCCTATAATTACTTGGATCACTTTTTTTCCCTTTCTTAAAAATAGGAACTATGTTAGCAATCCTCCAATCATACGGTACAACCCCTGAGTTTACAGATTCATTAAAAATTCTTGCTAATGGGCTTGCAATTTCTTGTGCCAATTCTTTTAATATTCTTGGATGAAGATTATCTGGGCCCCCCGATTTAGTCCCATTAAGCTGTTTGAGTTTCGCTTCTACCTCAGATATGGTGATGTCTACCTCCATATCCTCATTCCCATTTATCATGCTACCATTATCCCTAAGATCCTCTTTAGTCTTATTAAAGACTGAGGCAAAGTATTTGTTTAGATATTGGGCCATGCCTAGATTATCCTTGACCTCCACTCCATCCTCAGTTTTTAGCGGTCCCACTTCTTCTTTCTTTGTTTTCTTCCTATTTATATGACTATAGAACCTTTTACTATTGGTTTTAATTCCCTTTGCAAGGTCCAACTCTACTTGACTTTTAGCCTGTCTCACTTTATCCCTACATATTCTGACCTCAATAAGGTAGCTTGCCTTACTGATCCCTCCCTTCTTCCACTCCCTATATGCTTTCTGCTTTTTCTTAATTACCTCTCTAAGATGCTTGCTCATCCAGCTTGGTCTACAACTCCTGCCTATGAATTTTTTCCCCTTTCTTGGGATGCAGGCTTCCGATAGCTTCTGCAGCTTTAATTTAAAATAATCCCAGGCCTCCTCTACCTTTAAACCCATAAATTCTTCAGTCCAATCCACTTCCCTAACTAATTTCCTTAATTTTTGAAAGTCAGCCCTTTTGAAATCAAAAACCTTAGTTGCAGATTTATTTTTGTTAATCCTTCCATTCAGTTTGAACTGAATTAGCTCATGATCACTTGAGCCAAGATTATCCCCTACAACCATTTCCTCTATGAGGTCCTCATTACTCACCAAGACCAAATCTAAAATAGCATCCCCTCTAGTCGGTTCAGCAACTACTTGCTGAAGGAATCCATCAGCTATCGCATCTAGGAAAATCTGAGCCCTATTATTATTACTAGCACTCGTCCTCCAGTCTATATCTGGGAAGTTAAAGTCTCCCATGATCACACAGTTTCCATTAGTATTTACTTTATTAAAAACATTAAAAAGGGCTCTATCCATATCCAAATTAGATCCCGGCGGTCTATAGCACACCCCAAGCACTATCCCAGGGGAGGCTCTAATAGTTTTCTTCCCCAATTTAATTTTTGCCCAGACAGACTCAGTCATATCCATTTCATCGCTTCTTATTTCTTTACATTCTATCTCATCATTGATATACAGTGCTACTCCACCACCTTTACCTTTATTTCGGTCTTTCCTAAACAGCACATACCCTTCAATACCTGTAGCCCAGTCATGACTACTATTCCACCAGGTCTCTGTTATACCTATAATATCTGGTTTCACTTCCTGCACCAGTAACTCTAGTTCCTCCATTTTGTTACCTAGGCTCCTTGCATTAGTGTACAAACATCTTAATTTTTGCTGTTTAGCCTCACTCACATTCTGTACCCTATTAGGCATGGTTATTTTACTACCAGTATAACCTATTAGACTTGTATCTACACTGCCCTTCCTCCTACCTACAGCTGTATCCACTCTTACTTCATTTTCTTTCCACTCTATGCTTAATTCTGGCGTGGAGATTACCTGGACATCTCCCAACCATCTCCCCCAAATTCCTAGTTTAAAGCTCTCTTAATCAGTTGTGCCAGCCTCCATCCTAGAAGTCTATTTCCTTCCCTACTCAGATGAAGTCCATCCCGAGAGAACTGTCCTCTATCCATGAATGCCTCCCAATGGCCATACATCCCAAAGCCCTCCTTATAGCACCACTGCCTAAGCCATCTATTGATAGTCATAATCTTGTCACACCTTTGTTGCCCTTCTCTAGGAACAGGCAGAATCCCACTAAAGATCACCTGAGCCTCAATTTCCTTAAGCGTCCTCCCCAGCCTAGCATAGTCTCCCTTAATACTTTCCAGCGAGAATCTAGCCGTATCATTTGTTCCCACATGAAGGATAATTAGGGGATTCTTTCCCGCTCCCTTTAGAATCCTTTTCAACCTCAGGTCTACATCCCGTATCTTAGCACCCAGAAGACAGCACACCCTCCTATTTTCTGGATCAGCTCTGGTTACAGGCCTATCTATTCTTCTCAGTAAAGAGTCCCCAATCACATAGACCTGCCTTTTCCTAGTGACTGTGCTATTCTCCAGTCTATCCCCTGTTCCCTCTGGCTTTCTTCTGGCTTAACTTCTCACTTATGTGTCTGGAAGTATTAACCTCAGACTTCATAAACATATCTCAAATCTTCATGGCTTGAAAACTGATACACAGTGCTTGAAATGGGCCTTTTACATTTTCTTTGGAGATCTGATTAATATTTTGTGAGGCATAAGCATGGGTAGCTAGGCAGATATTGTTCCTTTTGTTTCCATAAAGTCTAGGGCCAGATGGGGCCATTGTGGGATCCTCTAGTGCTCACCAAGTGATTCCTGCATCAAACCTATAACTTCTGATTGTGCTACAGCACATATATCACGATTTGGCAGGGCTAATAGCTGACCCCCAAACTTATTCACTTAGCAACTTAAAGACCTAAATAGAATGCCTTCATATTTACACTTTTAATAAAGCCGAACAAAAAAACAATTCTAAAGCTTTCTCTCTACTACACCTTTAAAACACTACAAATTCTTACCAGAGGCAGAAGCAGCTGTCATTTTCTTCTGAGTCAAAGACACATTCTTTCTTTTTTTCTTTCTTTCTTGTTTCAGGGAAAACACCTCAATAATGTACAGTCTAGGTTGCTAAGTGCACTTCAAGACTCTTCCTTAAACAGCTGAAGCTTTAAACAATATGGAAATCAGAAGCTAAAGTTACACCAAGTTCTGACTTACGTGCAGACAGTTCCTGCCTTGAGTGCAGGGGACTGGATTAGACAGCCTCTCGAGGTCCCTTCCAGCAGGGATTCCCCCCCCCCCCCCCCGAATTCCCCCCCTCCAGTTTTGTGAACTAGTTACATGCAGTGTTGCCTGTTTAGTGACTGTTTGGACATTTGAATTGAAATTGAAGCATTAATACACACTTTAAAAGCATATACAGTGCATGATAAAATACGTGTATCTGAAAAACTATAATGGATTTGAAAAGTATAAACATAGACTAGCTTCCTTGTCCAGCTGTTGTTTTTTATGACAATGTCAGTGCATTCATTTTGGCGATGTTGGCCAACCTAATAATTTCAAATTATGATTTGTAAGCAAAGTCTAAATGAGCTCTCCTTGACAGCTAGTGATGAGCTGGGGGTGGGGGGGAAGGCTTCAGGACCAGATTGTATTTACATTCACACCTAATCTACCTAGGTATCCAGCAAACAGAGCAGTGTTGCCCAAATGATAGATTTTGGCTGGGGTTGGGTTACAAATCACTTGAATGGGGGGGGGATGAAATGTTGTTGTTCTTATTGTCGGAGTAAAGGGCAGTAGAACTGTCCTGAGCCTCTGCTGACTGAGGGCATCGAGAGAGAGGGTGGGGACAGGTGTTTTGCTTGATGGTCTGCCTGAGTCACAAGTACTAGTTGACCTGCCCCTCTCCACTGTTTAAAGACAGAGCTGATTAGGCTCCATAGAGAGTCTTTTGTTCTGTTAAGTGATCACTACAGCTGAAATCACTGAGAATCAGGTCTACATGCTCAGACCTGCGGTAGGGACAGTGTTTCTGTGGAAGAGACAGCCCAGCCTGCACTAGCAGTGAGGTTCCCCCTCTGAGAGCTCAGCTGAAATCACTGAGAGCTGGTGGAACCTCAAGAGACCAACTCTCAGAGGTCACAGTGGCAAGTGGCAGCAGAAGGTGACGGTGTAGGGCCATTGGCAACAGAGCGATGGAGTGAACGGTGGCACAATGAACAACAGTGGCCAGAGCAAACAGTGAGCAGCTGGAGGAACAAGCAAGGTGCCTTCTTGCCCCCCAACTGGGAGGTGAACTCACGTGAAAGCACCTCTGAACTCTGAGTCTCCACTGACCAAGGACAACACCGGTGAGTGTTAATGAGGCTGTTAAGAATGCTGGAGACACAACACAGTTCATGCGAACAAACATGGCAGTGGCATCGTAATTTCTATTTAAGCAAGAGATACCACACACTACAAACTGGAGGCCAATATTAAGTGCATTGTCACTTGTTCATCCTGAAGTTGAACACTGGTTCTCAACAAGACCAGCAAATGCTCACTATCTTTCTGCAAGAAACTCAACTGACTGGCTAGAAGCATGTGGTGCAACAGTGAAAGACTCAACAGTTGAAAAAGTGAAGAACTCTCTCACCACAAAAAAAATTTGCATACATGGCTGATGAATGCAAATGGGCATCATGTATTTAGTCATTGTGTACGTTATCTTGATGTCAGGGGAAGGCCAGTAAATGCATTTCTAGATGTTCAAGTTATAGAAGACACGTCGGCTGCATCTGTGACAACCCACATCTTAGAAGAGTTAAATGCTTGTCAGTTGGACCCCAAACAGATGGCTGCTTGTGCATTTGATGGAGCTGCAAACTTCTCTGGAAGACATGGTGGAGTACAAGCTTTGCTCAGAGAAAAGTGTAACCCTAATCTCTCCTATACACACTGCAGATGCCATCTACTCCACATAGAGCTAGTACGAGCTGAAGACTCTTCAAAAGACATTTAAAAAGCTATAAATGTAATATCTTCATTATATTCTTTTTTCAGAAAGAGTCCAAAAAGACTGAATATCTTGGAAAATATAGAAGATACACTGGGACTGAAGTTCAAATTAGTCCAACCTGGGAAAACCCTCTGGCTTTCTCATGAGCGATCCTTGGCTGTTGTCTTAAAATTACTCCAGCCATTATTACTGGCTTTGGAAAGTTTCTACCAAGATGGGATGGATCTAAGTAGTGAGGCTGGTGGATTACTTTTGCTACTACATTCAGAGAAGACTATTGCTATTCTCTCCCTTGTAAGTCTACTGTTGAAACCATTTGGGTCATTAAACAATGCCGTCCAGGCATCTGCTACAACAGTAGTAGATCTTTGTCCAGCAATAGAAGCTACATTTGGATCAATCAGAGAGCTATCCATTGAAAAGTACTGGAAGAAGCAAAGACTTCAGTCCAGAAGTTGAGTAATGAAGGCATTTATATTGAATCCTTAAGTGAAGAGCACAAGAAGTGTTTGTTAAGACAACTGAAAAAGTACACAGACTTGATTCTTAAAAATCTACAACAGCGACTTCTAGATTCTACTCAACCTCTACGTAGCTTTTACAGATCCCTGTCCTATAAAACACCCACAGTTGGGTGGAGTGAGACACTGCCGGCAATGGGGCTGCCATGTGCTCAGGACAAAATAGAGAATTTGAACACACAGTGGAATATCATACAACGAATGAATGAAGATTTGACTTCAACTTCTTTTTTTTTCATCACTAATGGCTTGACCCGATCTTTGTGCTAAGTTTCCTGGGATGAAAGAAGCAGGAATTCATCTCTTGTTACTCCCAGTCACAACAGCTACAGTTGAGTGTTCTTTTTCATCATTGTATAGAATTTTGTGTTCTGAAAGAAGTTGCCTTCTGCCTGATCATGTGATCATATCAGTTGAAGGAGTGGAAGTACCAGACACACAAGAAGCCACCAAAGATGAATGCATTGCATTCAAGAAGTTCATTAACAGAGTTGTGCAAAATTATAACAAGAAACCAAGAAGAATGAAGATGTAGTGCTTCATAGAAGGCTTGAGTAGCCAACTTTAATTTTGTGATGATTTTAAAACATGAGTTAAATCTAATTAAATGGTTATGAAACATTTTTCAGTTTTTACTATGGTGCCATAGATCCACCTTCACCCTCACAGTCTCACCCTTTATTGGCCCTGACCCCCCCTCCCTGTAAATTCGAACACCCACCCTAATTTCAATTCCTGGGGAAAACGCTTCCAATCCTATGATTTTATGAATTAAGAGAAACATTCTCACTGACTAGCACTCAAATGACCTTAACTGCCCCTGGATTTGGGTGGATTCTAAGGCCCAGTCCAGCGGCTATACTCTGTCAATCCTATCTATGAATATGCTATTGCAGCCGATGGACTCTTTATCTCCTATAGACCATTTGTCATCCGAAGCTGTGACAGTTCAAACTCCAGGCTGCAATTATCAAAGCCCCCAAAGAGGTTTGGAAGCAGACTCCCCAATAAAACACAGGCCTTCACTCTATGGTACTTCTCTAGCCCGCATTCCCATGCTCTCTGAGCATGTCCCCATTCTTTGGGTCTCTCTCCCCTCCTATTATCCCCATTTTACAGAGGAGAACTGAGGCACTGAGTGGCTAAGCAACTGGCCAGTGGTCCCACAGGAAGCCTGGGGCCACGCAGGGAACTGAGCCCAGGAATCCCAAGTAGGCAGTGGACCATCTCTGCATTGCAGGGGCTCCTTTGCTGTTGTCAATGACAGGTCATGTGAGTTCCCCCACACACACAACATGTACTCACAATCAGACCTCAGTGCCAGGATCTACTTACTAGGAGTGCACTTGAGTCACACAATCCCCAGCCCCCCAAAGACAAAACCGTGATCTCAGATCCTTCCAGCTGAGGGCAACAAAAATGATTAGGGGGCTGAGGAACATGAGTTATGAGGAGGGGCTGAGGACATGAGTTATGAGGAGAGGCTGAGGGAACTGGGGTTATTTAGTCTGCAGAAGAGAAGAGTGAGGGGGGATTTGATAGCAGCCTTCAATTACCTGAAGGGGGGTTCCAAAAAGGATGGATCTAGACTGTTCTCAGTGGCACCAAATGACAGGACAAGGAGTAATGGTCTCAAGTTGCAGTGGGGGATGTTTAGGTTGGATATTAGGAAACACTATTTCACTAGGAGGGTGGTGAAGCACAGGAATGGGTTACCTAGGGAGGTGGTGGAATCTCCATCCTGAGAGGTTTTTAAGACCCAGCTTGACAAAGCCCTAGCTGGGATGATTTAGTTGGGGATTGGTCCTGCTTTGAGCAGGGGATTGGACTAGATCACCCCCTGAGGTCACTTCCAACCCTGATATTCTGTGATTCTATTATATGCAGGTGGATCTCCAGCATCTCTTGTGGAACCACCTGCTGTACGTATGTACATGGGGGTAGGGGCATGATACCTGCATCCACATGACTGTAGGGCATGTGGGTCTATGTGGAAGCATGCAGTACGCGTGGCGGAGATAGTGGGCAAGCAGCAACTGTGAGTGTGGGGTGAGTGAGCCTGGTCTGTGCATATGGTTGGGGTGTTCATGTGAGTGTGGGGTATGCACTCATGTGAGCATGGCTTAATGCCCATGGTGGTGTATACAGACATGTGAGCACTGGGTGTTTGCATGTGGGTGTGTCTGGAGCTCTGTGTGTGTGCACATGCAACCACAGTGTGTGTGTGTGCGGGAGGGTGAGCCAGGATGTGAGTGAGGCATATGTGGGTGGGGGGCACAGTAAGTGTGCAGCGACAAGGCATGTGCGTGTCCATACCTGAGCATGGTGTGTGCATCCTGCTCCCCAGGGAGCAGGGCTGCAGATCTGGGCTCAGGATCAGTCCCAAGTCCAACCCCCCTGGGTCTCAGGGCTTCCTTTGCCCATTTTGTCAGTGCCACACTGTGTGAGTGGTTTCCTCCAACCCGGTGCCCTCCAGGCTCAATTGGCTAATGAGCTGCACAAGCGTTCCTCCCATAAACAGCATTTATTGGCATGTTAATGTTCCAGGCAGCAGCACAGACACATGCTAATCCCCATCACCTCGGTGTTTACTCGCACATTAAAGAAATAGATGGATATCGGGACTTCGGAAAGGCCATTTGTCCCATCAAAGCTTATCTGTTTTCATACACCCCTTCCCTCAGGACAGCATTTAATTGCTTCCTGAATTATCCCAATGTTCCTCCCTTGACAGCTGCACCCCAGGGGACTTTGTTGTCATTAATTATGGAAGTTTAAAAGTGCAGCCTTGTGTTTGCACAGATTATTTTAACTCACGCTTGTGCCTCCTGGTGTCATGGGCCCAGCATAGTCAGTATAATGTTAGCTAGGCTGCTTAAAGTTCTGAGCATTCAGCTAATAATCATCCCTAGCTGTTACTTACTGCTTTTCATCTATAGATCGCAAACTGCTTTACAAAGGAGGTCAGTAGCATTATCCCCATTAAGCAGAGGGGAAACTGAGGCCCGGGGCGAGGAAGTGACATGCCCAAGGTCATCTAGTAGACTAGTGGCAGAGCTAGGAATAGGTCCCCTGAGTTCCAGTCCTCCATCCGCGAGAGCACACTGCCTGCCTGATGGGCGAAGAGCTATTGCATGTCTCCAATCAGAGCTGTCTGTGCAGCACTAAGGCTGTGATTGCATTTGCACCCAGGTCCAGAGACTTAAAGTAACAGCTGCCCTGAAACATGAATTCAGCTGAACTGCAGAGAATGCTAGTTTGTGCCATGCAACCTTGTGCCATGGAGTTGGAGCTAGCAAGAGATGTTAAGAGTAACAAGAAGGGTTTCTTCAGGTATGTTAGCAACAAGAAGAAAGTCAAGGTAAGTGTGGGCCCCTTACTGAATGAGGGAGGCAACCTAGTCACAGAGGATGTGGAAAAAGCTAATGTACTCAATGCTTTTTTTGCCTCTGTCTTCACGAACAAGGTCAGCTCCCAGACTACTGCACTGGACAGCACAGCAGGGGGAGGAGGTGACCAGCCCTCTGTGGAGAAAGAAGTGGTTCGGGACTATTTAGAAAAGCTGGACAAGCACAAGTCCATGAGGCCGGATGCGCTGCATCCGAGAGTGCTAAAGGAATTGGCGGATGTGATTGCAGAGCCATTGGCCATTATCTTTGAAAACTCATGGCGATCGGGGGAAGTCCCGGATGACTGGAAAAAGGCTAATGTAGTGCCAATCTTTAAAAAAGGGAAGAAGGAGGATCCTGGGAACTACAGGCCAGTCAGCCTCACCTCAGTCTCTGGAAAAATCACGGAGCAGGTCCTCAAGGAGTCAATTCTGAAGCACTTAGAGGAGAGCAAAGTGATCAGAAACAGTCAGCATAGATTCACCAAGGCCAAGTCATGCCTGACTAATCTAATTGCCTTCTATGATGAGATAACTGGCTCTGTGGATGAAGGGAAAGCAGTGGACATGTTGTTCCTTGACTTTAGCAAAGCTTTTGACATTGTCTCCCACAGTATTCTTGCCAGCAAGTTAAAGAAGTATGGGCTGGATGAATGGACTATAAGGTGGATAGAATGTTGGCTAGATTGTCGGGCTCAACGGGTAGTGATCAATGGCTCCATGTCCAGCTGGCATCCGATATCAAGTGGAGTGCCCCAGGGGTCGGTCCTGGGGCTGGTTTTGTTCAATATCTTCATAAATGATCTGGAGGATGGTGTGGATTGCACCCTCAGCAAGTTTGCAGATGACACTAAACTGGGAGGAGTGGTAGATACGCTGGAGGGCAGGGATAGGATACAGAGGGACCTAGACAAATTGGAGGATTGGGCCAAAAGAAATCTGACGAGGTTCAACAAGGACAAGTGCAGAGTCCTGCACTTAGGATGGAAGAATCCCATGCACCGCTACAGACTAGGGACCGAATGGCTTGGCAGCAGTTCTGCAGAAAAGGACCTAGAGGTTACAGTGGACGAGAAGTTGGATATGAGTCAACAGTGTGCCCTTGTAGCCAAGAAGGCCAATGGCATTTTGGGCTGTATAAGTAGGGGCATTGCCAGCAGATCGAGGGACGTGATCGTTCCCCTCTATTCGACATTGGTGAGGCCTCATCTGGAATACTGTGTCCAGTTTTGGGCCCCACACTACAAGAAGGATGTGGAAAAATTGGAAAGAGTCCAGTGGAGGGCAACAAAAATGATTAGGGGACTGGAACACATGACTTTTGAGGAGAGGCTGAGGGAACTGGGATTGTTTAGTCTTCAGAAGAGAAGAATGAGGGGGGATTTGATAGCTGCTTTTAACTACCTGAAAGGTGGATCCAAAGAGGATGGCTCTAGACTGTTCTCAGTGGTAGCAGATGACAGAACAAGGAGTAATGGTCTCAAGTTGCAGTGGGGGAGATTTAGGTTGGATATTAGGAAAAACTTTTTCACTAGGAGGGTGGTGAAACACTGGACTGCGTTACCTAGGGAGGTGGTGGAATCTCCTTCCCTAGAAGTTTTTAAGGTCAGGCTTGACAAAGCCCTGGCTGGGATGATTTAGTCGGGGATCAGTCCTGCTTTGAGCAGGGCGTTGGACTAGATGACCTCCTGAGGTCCCTTCCAACCCTGATATTCTATGATTCTATGAAGTGTCCAAGGAGGATATGGGCGTCAGCCCTGAGGGAGAAGTATTACAAACTCCAGGCATTCAAAAATCATGAGGCCCCCAAAGATCATGAGAGTAGCTTCAAAACCATGAGATTTTTAAAAAATACTATATGTGGCGTCCTGTTTATTTGCCATCTGCTTATTGGGCCTTTAGGGGGTCACGTTTTCCAGTTTTCCTCTGCAGCCACAAGAGCTGGACATTTCCTTTTTAAATCAGGCCTGGTCTACACTACGAGTTTATGTTGGATTTAGCAGCCTTACATCGAATTAACCCTGCACCTATTCACACAACAAAGCCATTTTTTTCGACTTAAAGGGCACTTAAAACTGATTTCTGTACTCCTCCCCAACGAAGGGATTAGCGCTGAAATCAACATCACCGTTTCGAATTAGGGTTAGTGTGGACGCAATTCAAAGGTATTGGCCCTCGGGAGCTATCCCACAGTGCACCATTGTGACCACTCTGAATTCGGATGCACTGGCCAGGTGTATAGGAAAAGCCCTGGGAACTTTTGAATCTCATTTCCTGTTTGGCCAGGCGAGCTCATTAGCACAGGTGACCATGCAGTCCCAGAATCGAAAAAGAGCTCCAGCATGGACCGAATGGGAGGTACTGGATCTGATCGCTGTATGGGGAGACGAATCCGTGCTACCAGAACTACGTTCCAAAAGATAAAATGCCAAAACATTTCAAAAAATCTCTGAGGCTACAGAGGATAGAGACTACAGCAAGGACGCAACACAGTGCCGCGTGAAACTTAAGGGGCTCAGACAAGCGTACCAGAAAACCAAAGAATCAAACGGACGCTCCGGGACAGAGCCCCAGACATGCTGCTTCTACGCTGAGCTGCATGCAGTTCTAGGGGGGGCCGCCACCACTACCCCACCCCTGTCCGTGGACTCCGATGATGGGGTACTCTCTGCCATGGCTGAGGATTTTGTGGACAGGGAAGATGAGGAGGAGGAGGACGAGCTTGAGGAGAACACACAGCACACTGTTCTCCCCGACAGCCAGGATCTTTTTCTCACCCTCACTGAAATACCCTCCCAACCCAACGACGTCAGAGAAGGGACCTCTGGTGAGTGTACCTTTTTAAATATAAAATATGTTATAAAAGCAAGCATTTTTTAATGATTAAGTAGCCCTGAGGACTTGGGATGCATTCATGGCCAGTACAGCTACTGGAAAAGTCCATTAACGTGTCTGGGGATGGAGCAGAAATCCTCCAGAGACATCTCCATGAAGCTTTCCTGGAGGTACTCTAAAAGCCTTTGCAGAAGGTTTCTGGGGAGAGCAGCCTTATTCCATCCTCCATGGTAGGACACTTTACCACACCAAGCTAGTAGCAAGTAATCTGGTATCATTGCATGACAAAGCCTGGCAGCGTATGGTCCCGGTGTTTGCTGGCATTCAAACTACATCTGTTCTTTATCTCTCTGTATTATCCTCAGGAGAGTGATATCGTTCATGGTAACTTGGTTGAAATAGGGGAATTTAATTAAGGGGACATTCAGAGGTGGCTGTTCCTACTGGGCTGTTTGCCTGTGGCTGAAAAGAAATCCTCTCCGCAGTTAGCCACATGGTGGGGGGGGGGGCATCGGCGCTGAGCTGTTCGCATTTGGCTAGCGGGGATCTTCCCTGATACCAGCCATGCGGTGGGGGGAGGGGTAAAGCGATCATCCCAGAGAATTGGATGTGGGGGGGAGTTAGTTTGGTTTCTGCAGCTGCATGTTAACAGGAAAACTGCAGCACTAAATGGCCAACTCAATGGGCTTTGCTTGGTACGGGAGAGGAGGGCGCTGCTGTTATGAAGGTTGCAGAAGCCGAAAGACTATGGCTTACCATGGCCGCCTGCAAGCCGAATTCTGTTGCCCGGCCCTGCGTGTGTGATCTCTAACACCAAAGCCACAGGCACTCACTATAAGATGCAAAATGCGACCTTGTACCAAAATCACATGTGCTCTGTAATGTGAATAGCGCTGTTCACCGTGAAAGAGTATAGCCATTGTTCTGTAAAATGTATCTTTTAAAATACTTCACTCCCTTTTTTTCCTCCAGCAGCTGCAAATGTTTCAAGCTTCCCTCCTCCGTCCCAAAGGCTATCTCAGATAAGGCGGTGAAAAAAACGCACGCGCGATGAAATGTTCTCTGAGCTCATGCAGTCGTCCGGCACTGACAGCTCAGCAGAATGCGTGGAGGGACCTGTGCTCCATGAATTTATCTAGTTCTTTTTTGAACCCTGTTATAGTCTTGGCCTTCACAACATCCTCTAGCAAAGAGTGCCACGGGTTGACTGTGCATTGCGTGAAGAAATACTTCCTTGTGTTTGTTTTAAACCTGCTGCCTATCAATTTCATTTGGTGACCCCTACTTCTTGTGTTATGAGAAGGAATAAATAACAATTCCTTATTCGCTTTCTCCACACCAGTCAAGATTTTATATACCTCTATTATATCCCCCCTTAGGTTTCTCTTTTCCAAGCTGAAAAGTCCCAGTCTTATTAATCTCTCCTCATACGGAAGCCATTCCATAACCCTAATAATTTTTGTTGCCACAAAGACTCCAAGATCTCTTTCTTGAGTGGTAACAGCTAATTTTGATCTGTGACAAAGTTCCTCCTCTACCTTGGTGGGTCTTGCGCTTATTAGTGGATTTGCTCGCCTTGGAGCTTCACAGTAGCCCTCAGTTTGGCCGTTTTCGTGAACCCACAGTCCAGGTCAACTCCTCCTGTGTCTGACCAGGAGTTGGGAGGTTTGGGGGGAACCTGGGCTGCGCTCTACTCTGGGTTCCAGCCCAGGGCCCTGTGGAATGCAGCTGTCTAGAGTGCCTCCTGGAACAGCTGTGCGACAGCTACAACTCCCTGGGCTACTTCCCCTTGGCCTCCTCCCAACACCTTCTTTATCCTCAACATAGGACCTTCCTCCTGGTGTCTGATAACGCTTGTACACCTCAGTCCTCCAACAGTACACGTTCTCACTGTCAGCTCCTAGTGCCTCTTGCTCCCAGCTCCTTACACGAGCACCACAAACTGAAGTGAGCTCCTTTTTAAACCCAGGTGCTCTGATTAGCCTGCCTTAATTGATTCTAGCAGCTTCTTGATTGGCTGGAGGTGTTCTAATCAGCCTGTCTGTCTTAATTGTCTCCAGAAGGTTCCTGATTGTTCTGGAACCTTCCCTGTTGGGAAACGGAATGTCTTTTGCTTGCTCCTCAGCTATCTGCTTTCTATTCTTTCCTAAAGCCCCCTGGCCCGGATTTTTCTTACTTTTTGCACCTGCCTTAGTCCCCCCCCGACCGGGCCAGACGCTTTTTTTGTTTTTTCTTGATTCTTTGTTTTTTTTTTTTCCCATCTACGTCCTTCGCCAGCACCCGCCCTCCCCCCCACGCCTGCTTTCGGGCGCAGCTACTTGCCTCAGCTGAGCCCCCGGAGGAGGGGGGGGAAGATTGCTGATTTTGCTGTCTGGAGGGGGGAGTGAAAACCCCCAGACCCAGCCGTTTTGCCAGCAGCTTGGACCTTACAACATTCTTAACATGCCAGAAGCCTTGGAACACAGCCAACACAGCCGGAGAAGAAGATTCAGCAGACAGAAGAAATAATATAAATCATCGTGAGAGGGCCGTAAGACTGAGTAATTTTCTGAATTACACTCTCGTGGGGGGGAGTTTGACTGTGATTACTCGCGTTTGTGGCGGCACAGGGGGTGTGGCGTGGAGACCCCCACCCCCGATCCATCGGTGCCTCCCCCCCCCCATCGTTATTACAACTGTCACGGCCCCCCGCCGTCTGTCCCTGCTGGCAACCTGCCATCTCCCTTCAGATCCAGCTGTTCGCTTTGAACTTTGCCTTCCGGACCGGACAGAACAGCCGACCAACCGAGACTCTTTGGACAAACGTGTGTGGGTCTGCACCCACCCCCCCCCCCGGATTGCTTATCCCACAGCTTGCCCCTATTACTGGACCCCGATTTTGTTTTCCCTCCCCTCCCCCAGTTTAGCCCCCTCGGCTTTCCCCCCCTCCCTGCCCGCAGCCTAGCGGAAGGAGGGGCTACCTCGCCTTCTCCCCTCCCCCCTCCTCCTTCCGGTGTTTTCCTGTCTCTCCCTGCTTACAATGGCGGGGAACGAGAGGGGCGAGACTGCTTCAACAAAATTAGTTGTCCCTCCCCCACCACCACCCCTGCCCGATCCCCAAGGTCCCCCCCCTACCACTATTGTCAAGATATTTGCCACCCCCCCTGCTGGGGCACCGGTAGCAGGAGGCACCAGGGTGATCGCTGCTGCTGCTGCACCCACCGCCCACCCAGATTCTAGGAAACCCCCACCGGTTCGCCGGAAGGGCCAGGGCGGGTGGAAAGGAAAGGGCCCCGCTAAAACCACTGAGCCCTCCATGGCAGGGGCTGCCCCCACCGCTGTGGCCTCGTCATCAACCGTGGCGCCCCTCCCTGCGTTTCCCTCCACCAGCTCTGCGATTGTCCCTCCCCCGGCCCCCAGGACGTATGCCCGGGCGGCAGCAGACTCCCCCCTGCCTGCCGCCTCGTCATCTCGCCCCCCCCCGCCTCCGCCACCATCACCAGCGGCCGAGGCCCTTTCCCCGCTTTGACCAGGAAGCACGGCGTCCGTTGCCTCCTGGTGCCCGCCTCGCCCCACGTGGAGACATACGTGCAGGCGTTGGCGAAGGTGGTAGGACCCACGGCTATTGTGGCGGCCTCCAAGATGTATGGGAAGGTCGTTTTCTTCTTAGCCTCGGAGGATGCCGCCCAGGAGGCGGTAGAGAGGGGCCTGACGGTGGGAGGGGTGTTTGTCCCCCTAGAACCGTTAGAAGATTTGGGCGTTCGCCTCGTCCTTACTTCCGTTCCTCCCTTCCTACCCAATGCTGCCCTGTTACCTGCTCTTTCCACCCTGGGGAAACTTGTCTCTGTCATCAGCCCTCTCCCGTTGGGCTGCAAGGACCCCACCCTCCGTCACATTTTTTCGTTCCGCCGGCAAGTGCAGCTTCTACCACCGGCAGGGGCGCGTGACGAAGAGGCGCTTGAGGGGTCCTTTCTAGTCCCCTACCAGGGAGCCCGCTATCGGGTCTTTTATTCTACCGGAGAGGCCCGGTGTTACCTCTGCCGTTCAGCGGGGCATGTCCGCAGAGACTGCCCTTTGGCCCGGGGGGGAGGGGCACCCGAAACCCCCGGGACCCGGCAGGACATCGGCCCCGTCGCTGCCGACGCCCCTGGCTGCCCAGCACCTGAAACCAACCCTCCTCCTACTCGACCCATCGCTGCTCCCGTCCGGGCCCAAGAGATACCTTCCCTACAACGCCCGGGCGAGCAAGGGAGTTCCACCCTTGCTAGTACCAACCCAACAGAGCCCATGGAGGAGGGTGTGGCAAGGATATCATCGGGTATAGGAGAGGGCCCTCCCCAAGGAGAAACCCCCGCCCCTCATGTTGCCTCACCGCTACCTCCCCGAACCCCTAAACCATCGCCTCCGCCCCCCGACACAACCCCTGCTAACCAGCCCCCAGATGACGCTATGGAGGGCTGGACCTTAGTCCAGGGGAAGCGAGGCAAGCGGAAGGCTCGAGCTCCGCTGCATCCACCCGACGCGGAAGCCCCCCGGAAGACCAGGAAAGGAGGCACTGCTATCGAGCCTCCCGCCACGGCCACGAGCGAGATCCATCCGCTGGTGTCGGGAGGGGAAGACGGACTGGCATTGGAGGGTAGAATCCCCCCTCTACGGGAGACCCTCCCCTCTGAGACTTCTGAGGACGCCCCTGCTGCCTGGACATTACCCGAACCCCTCGCGGACTCCGGGGCGACCGTTGAGGCGGGCCCTAGAGGAGAGGCCCCCGGGGTGGCAGGAGTTGGCCTCTCCCCCGTGTACGCGGAGATTGAGGCCCTAGATTTGACCCCGGTCACCCAGGGAGGGGATGATCTGCTGCCGGCTGGCCTCGAGCTGGGCAGCCTTACCCCAGCCTCCCTTTCCCCATGCTCCCTCCCCCTACTTGCTTTCCCAGGTGAGCACCCTGCAGAAGGTGGTCCACCACCTGATGCCATGGCCGCTAAGACCACCATGGAGCCAGCGTCTAGCATTATTGGGAGCCCCCTCCCTTACCCCTTAACCCTTGACTCTGCTCAGGAGGCACTTTCCTTTAGCTGCTTGCCTCCTGCACCCCAGAGCCCTTACCCCTGCCCCTGCCCAAGTTCCCTCCTCCTGCAATGTTAATGCCGCCCCTGGGGTTATTTCCTTTCCGCCTTTCGCAGATTCCCCCCAGGGAGCAGTCTTTGCACTTTCTAGCCGCGACCCATTAGGAGTGGCAATTTTTCCCCTGCCATCCCCCTCCACCCCAAGGCGTGAAATGAATTTAATAACCCCAGCCTGTCAGACGCCCCGTCGGTGGTCCGCACCCTGTCTACCCGCCTTAGCGGACCACGAGGCTGTATTAAGAAGCCCATCAGGGAACACCTCGGGAATTGTAACCCCACCCCCCCCATGAGCTGCGGCATGCGCTACGGAAGTTCCTAGAGCACACCCGTGGCGCCCGCGATAGGGCACAGCTGGCTCTTCAGCTATGGGGGGACTTTGATCAACTCCTCCAGGCCACAAGGGCCCTTATAAAGGAGGGCAGGGGGCAAGGAAGGCGCGGTGCTGCGGCCTACGAGCGAGCCCGCAGCTTCCGACGCGATCTACTCACCCACGGGATGGGTCACGGGTTGCTGTGCAACCCGCCGAGGGCCCTGAACACCCCCGCCGATACGAGGCCCCACCCCCCAGCCCTCCGCATGACGCCTCTTATTATTGTGACCCTGAATACCAGGGGCTGTAGGATGGCTCTCCACAGGTCCCAGGTGCTCTCTTACCTTCGGGAGGGGAGGTACTCTGTAGTTTTCCTGCAGGAGACCCATACGGACCCGGCCGCCGAGGACAGGTGGCGGCTGGAGTGGGGGGACGGGGTATACTTTAGCCACTTCGCGACCTGGCAAGCTGGAGTGGCGACCCTGTTCTCCCCCGACCTACGGCCTGAGGTGCTAGGGGTCAACGAGGCCGTGCCGGGCCACCTGTTGCACCTTCGAGTCCGTATGGAAGGGCTTGTTGTTAATCTTGTTAATATTTATGCCCCGCAAATGAGCTCCAGGAGGCCACAATTTTATCAGCAGGTGTCCGACTTTCTCGGCACCCTGGATTCGCACGAGTGCCTGGTCCTGGGAGGGGACTTTAACACCACCCTCGAGGAACGGGACCGCTCAGGGGCCGAACCGAGTCCGGCCGCTGCGAATATTCTCCAAGGGATAGTTGACCATCACTCCCTAGTGGACGTCTGGCGTGACCATCACCCAGATGACACCTCCACGTTCACCTTTGTCCGGGTGGAGGCCCATCGGTCACACCACTCTCGTTTCGACCGTATTTATTTATCCCGTTTCCATCTTTCACAGGCCCACTCCTCCACCATTCGGCTGGCCCCATTCTCCGATCATCATTTAGTCACCGTAACGGTCTCCCTTCGTGCAGAGAGACCGGGGCCGGCCTATTGGCACTTTAATAACAGCCTGTTGGAGGACGAGAGCTTTGTGATGTCCTTCCGGGAGTTTTGGCTGGCCTGGCGAGAGCAGTAGCCTGCCTTTCCCTCGGTGCGGCGATGGTGGGATCTCGGGAAGGTGCGCGCCAAGCTCTTCTGCCGTGACTACACTCGGGGCACCAGCCGATGGCGAAATGCGGCGATCGAGCAGTTGGAAAGGGAGGTCTTAGAGATGGAGAGGCGCCTGGCCGCCGATCCCGAGGACCCGTCCCTCTGCGGAGCGTGCCGGGAGAAGCGGGAGGAGCTCCGGGCCCTTGAGGACCACCGGGCCCGAGGTGCCTTCGTTCGGTCCCGCATCCGCCTCCTTCGGGAGATGGACCGCGGCTCCCGCTTCTTCTATGCCCTGGAGAAAACGAGGGGGGCCAAGAAACACGTCACCTGCCTTCTTGCGGAAGACGGCACCCCCCTCACGGATCCGGAGGAGATGTGTGGGAGGGCCCGTGACTTCTACACAAGCCTTTTCTCCCCGGACCCGACCGATCCTGACGCTTGCGAGGTGCTCTGGGAGGAACTCCCCACGGTCAGCATGGGCGACCGAGACCGACTAGAGTTGCCTCTCACCCTTGCCGAGTTCTCGGAAGCCCTCCGTCGCATGCCCACCAATAAATCTCCGGGCATGGACGGGCTGACCGTGGAGTTTTACCGCGCGTTCTGGGACATTCTCGGCCCAGACCTAGTCACCGTCTGGGCTGAGTCCTTGCAGAGCGGGGTCCTCCCTCTGTCATGCAGGCGAGCGGTGTTCGCTTTGCTGCCGAAGAAGGGGGACCTCCGCGATCTACGAAACTGGTGTCCCGTCTCACTCCTTAGCACGGATTACAAAATCGTAGCGAAAGCAATCTCGCTGCGGCTAGGGTCCGTGATGGCGGACGTGGTCCACCCAGACCAGACCTATACTGTCCCGGGTCGCAGCATTTTCGACAACCTCTTTCTAGTCCGAGACCTTTTGGAACTCGGGCGGAGAGATGGTCTATCGTTCGCCCTCCTGTCTCTTGATCAGGAGAAGGCGTTCGATAGAGTAGACCATGGGTACCTCCTGGGCACTCTGCAGGCGTTTGGATTTGGACCTCAGTTTGTGAGTTTTCTCCAGGTGCTGTATGCCTCCGCGGAGTGTTTGGTTAGGCTCAACTGGACCCTGACTGAACCGGTCAGCTTCGGACGAGGAGTGCGGCAGGGGTGCCCCCTCTCGGGCCAGTTGTACGCTCTGGCGATCGAGCCTTTCCTCTGTCTCCTCCGCAGGAGGATGACAGGGTTGGTGCTGCCGGAGCCGGAGCTGCGGCTGGTCCTGTCGGCGTACGCCGATGACGTACTCCTCGTGGTCCAGGACCCGGGCGACTTGGCGCGAGTGGAGGCATGCCAAGCCATCTATTCGGCAGCCTCCTCCGCCCGAGTCAACTGGATCAAGAGCTCTGGCTTGGCGGTGGGGGACTGGCGGCAGGTAAGCTCCCTCCCATCCGCACTTCAGACCATCCGGTGGAGTGCGGGTCCACTGCTCTATCTCGGCGTTTACCTTTCCGCCACGCATCCTTCCCCGCCGGAGAACTGGCAAAATTTAGAGGGCGGGGTGATAGAGCGGATCCGGAGATGGACGAGGCTCCTCCGATGTCTCTCCCTCCGAGGGAGAGCACTGGTGCTTAACCAACTAGTCCTGTCCACGCTCTGGTACCGGCTCAACACCCTGGCCCCGGCCCCGGGTTTCCTGACCCACCTCCGGAGATTAATTCTAGAGTTCTTCTGGTCAGGAATGCACTGGGCCCCTGTTGGAGTTCTTCATCTACCCCTGAAGGAAGGAGGGCAGGGCCTGAAGTGTCTGTACACTCAGGTCCGCGTTTTCCGCCTCCAGGCCCTGCAGAGGCTCTTTTATAGTGCAAGTAGTTCGGCGTGGAGCATACTGGCGCATGCCTTCCTGCGCCGTTTCCAAGGGCTTCGCTACGACCGGCAGCTCTTTTACCTTTCTCCGAGGGGTTTTCCGCGAGACCTCTCCGGGCTGCCGGTCTTCTACCAGGACCTCCTCCGGACCTGGAAACTGTTTCTAACAACCAGGTCCGTGGCGGCCACCGTGGGAGCAGATCTCCTCACGTACTTCAGGAGGTGAAGGCCGCCTTGACCCCCGCTGCTCGGGCTTACGTTAGCCGAGCCTTGTGCGAGGGCGCACCCCGCCCATCCCTTACCCCAGGCCCGCCGGACCTTTCCATCGGGCCCCTACCCCGTAGATCCCAGCAAACCCCTCACCCTTTCACTGCAAGCCGGCTGCACGAACTGCAGCCGGTTAGCTTTCAAATTGCACCACGGAAATACTTATATACACTTACACTTCACACCCTTCACGCCCACACCCTGGTGTCCCGCCCCGATACAAAGTGGCGGGATCTCCTGCCACCTTTGGAAGGTGAGCAACCTCGGTGGGCCAGCCTGTATTCCACCTTGGTCCCAAGGCCCGTCGGGGACATCAGTTGGCGGCTCCTTCACGGAGCTGTGAGCACGGGCGTGTTTCTGACACGGTTTACCCCAATTCCGGATACTTGTCCTTTTTGTAATGTGAGGGAAACCCTGGCGCACGTGTATTTAGAGTGTGCCAGATTGCAGCCCCTTTTCCGGCTCCTCACAAATCTTCTATTACGCTTTTGGCTTCATTTCTCCCCTCACCTTTTTATCTATACACTTCCCATCCGTGGCCCCACAAAGTCGCGGGATCTTCTGGTCAACCTCCTCCTAGCTTTGGCTAAAACAGCCATTTATAAAACCAGAGAGAGGAGGTTGGCCCATGAAACGTCCTGCGATTGTGGGGCCGTTTTCCGATCCTCAGTACATTCACGTATCCGGGCGGAGTTCCTCTGGGCGGCGTCCACCGACTCCCTTGACGCCTTCGAGGAGCGGTGGGCGCTGTCTGGGGTTCTCTGCTCGGTGACCCCGTCCGGTTCCCTCCGTCTGACCCTTTGATTGAGGGGAAGAGCGAGAGACGCCAGCCCCAGCCGTTGCTGCTGTGGATACCATCCTTTCTGTCATCTAGGAGGGGTCCTATAATACATGGGTGTCTACCCCCCCCACCCCTAAACCGCCCACCCCGCAGCCGTGCCCATCTTACCGGGCACTCTCAGGAGAGGGAGGATCGGTGACACTGGGCGCGGCACTGGGTAACTCGAGGGGGTGGAAGACCACGAGTGTCGAGGAAGCCCCCCCGCTCTAGGGCACCAGGTAACTCAGGAGGGTGGAAGACCACGAGTGTCGAGGAAGCCCCCCCGCTCTGGGCCCAGGCTAGCCTGAACACTTCTCCCTCCTGAAAGCTGCTGTGTTATACCTTCTGATTGCGTTGTTTTGTTGCATAGTTGTTTTGTTTTCTTTGGTAATTCTGTAAGCGTTACCAATAAACTTTCTTTCTGTTTAAAAAAAAAAAAACCTTCCCTGTTACCTTACCCAGGGAAAAGGGACCTACTTAACCTGGGGCTAATATATTTGCCTTCTATTACTCTCCTGTAGCCATCCGGCCCGACCCTGTCACATACTCCGCTGGTTGGAAGGCATGAGATGCGATGTCCTGAGGTTGGGGGTTCCACGACCACCACTCCCAAGAGGAGAAGGCGGGTGGTGGTGGTCGGGGACTCTCTCCTCTGGGGGACTGAGTCATCTATCTGCCGCCCTGACCGGGAAAACTGAGAAGTCTGCTGCTTGCCGGGGGCTAAGATTCGCGATGTGACGGAGAGACTGCCGAGACTCATCAAGCCCTTGGATCGCTACCCCTTCCTGCTTCTCCACGTGGGCACCAATGATACTGCCAAGAATGACCTTGAGCGGATCACTGCGGACTACGTGGCTCTGGGAAGAAGGATAAAGGAGTTTGAGGAGCAAGTGGTGTTCTTGTCCATCCTCCCCGTGGAAGGAAAAGGCCTGGGTAGGGACCGTCGAATCGTGGAAGTCAACGAATGGCTACGCAGGTGGTGTCGGAGAGAAGGCTTTGGATTCTTTGACCATGGGATGGTGTTCCATGAAGGAGGAGTGCTGGGCAGAGACGGGCTCCATCTTACGAAGAGAGGGAAGAGCATCTTTGCCAGCAGGCTGGCTAACCTAGTGAGGAGGGCTTTAAACTAGGATCACCGGGGGAAGGAGACCAAAGCCCTGAGGTAAGTGGGAAAGCGGGATACCGGGAGGAAGCACAGGCAGAAATGTCTGTGAGGGGAGGGCTCCTGCCTCATACTGGGAATGAGGGGCGATCAACAGGTTATCTCAAGTGCTTATATACGAATGCACAAAGCCTTGGAAACAAGCAGGGAGAACTGGAGGTCCTGGGGATGTCAAGGAACTATGATGTGATTGGAATCACAGAGACTTGGTGGGATAACTCACATGACTGGAGTACTGTCATGGATGGTTATAAACTGTTCAGGAAGGACAGGCAGGGCAGAAAAGGTGGGGGAGTAGCACTGTATGTAAGGGAGCAGTATGACTGCTCAGAGCTCCAGTACGAAACTGTAGAAAAACCTGAGTGTCTCTGGATTAAGTTTAGAAGTGTGTGCAACAAGAGTGATGTAGTGGTGGGAGTCTGCTATAGACCACCGGACCAGGGGGATGAGGTAGATGAGGCTTTCTTCCGGAAGCTCACGGAAGCTACTAGATCGCATGCCCTGATTCTCATGGGTGACTTTAATTTTCCTGATATCTGCTGGGAGAGCAATACTGCGGTGCATAGACAATCCAGGAAGTTTTTGGAAAGCATAGGGGACAATTTCCTGGCGCAAGTGCTAGAGGAGCCAACTAGGGGGGGCGCTTTTCTTGACCTGCTGCTCACAAACCGGGTAGAATTAGTGGGGGAAGCAAAAGTGGATGGCAATCTGGGAGGCAGTGACCATGAGTTGGTTGAGTTCAGGATCCTGACACAGGGAAGAAAGGTAAGCAGCAGGATACGGACCCTGGACTTCAGGAAAGCAGACTTCGACTCCCTCAGGGAACGGATGGCCAGGATCCCCTGGGGGACTAACTTGAAGGGGAAAGGAGTCCAGGAGAGCTGGCTGTATTTCAAGGAATCCCTGTTGAGGTTACAGGGACAAACCATCCCAATGAGTCAAAAGAATAGTAAATATGGCAGGCGACCAGCTTGGCTTAATGGTGAAATCCTAGCGGATCTTAAACATAAAAAAGAAGCTTACAAGAAGTGGAAGGTTGGACATATGACCAGGGCAGAGTATAAAAATATTGCTCGGGCATGTAGGAATGAAATCAGGAGGGCCAAATCGCACCTGGAGCTGCAGCTAGCGAGAGATGTCAAGAGTAACAAGAAGGGTTTTTTCAGGTATGTTGGCAACAAGAAGAAAGCCAAGGAAAGTGTGGGCCCCTTACTGAATGGGGGAGGCAACCTAGTGACAGAGGATGTGGAAAAAGCTAATGTACTCAATGCTTTTTTTGCCTCTGTTTTCACTGACAAGATCAGCTCCCAGACTGCTGCGCTGGGCATCACAAAATGGGGAAGAGATGGCCAGCCCTCTGTGGAGATAGAGGTGGTTAGGGACTATTTAGAAAAGCTGGACGTGCACAAGTCCATGGGGCCGGACGAGTTGCATCCGAGAGTGCTGAAGGAATTGGCGGCTGTGATTGCAGAGCCATTGGCCATTATCTTTGAAAACTCGTGGCGAACCGGGGAAGTCCCGGATGACTGGAAAAAGGCTAATGTAGTGCCAATCTTTAAAAAAGGGAAGAAGGAGGATCCTGGGAACTACAGGCCAGTCAGCCTCACCTCAGTCCCTGGAAAAATCATGGAGCAGGTCCTCAAAGAATCAATCCTGATGCACTTGCATGAGAGGAAAGTGATCAGGAACAGCCAGCATGGATTCACCAAGGGAAGGTCATGCCTGACTAATCTAATCGCCTTTTATGATGAGATTACTGGTTCTGTGGATGAAGGGAAAGCAGTGGATGTATTGTTTCTTGACTTTAGCAAAGCTTTTGACACGGTCTCCCACAGTATTCTTGTCAGCAAGTTAAGGAAGTATGGGCTGGATGAATGCACTATAAGGTGGGTAGAAAGCTGGCTAGATTGTCGGGCTCAACGGGTAGTGATCAATGGCTCCATGTCTAGTTGGCAGCCGGTATCAAGTGGAGTGCCCCAAGGGTCGGTCCTGGGGCCGGTTTTGTTCAATATCTTCATAAATGATCTGGAGGATGGTGTGGATTGCACTCTCAGCAAATTTGCGGATGATACTAAACTGGGAGGAGTGGTAGATACGCTGGAGGGGAGGGATAGGATACAGAAGGACCTAGACAAATTGGAGGATTGGGCCAAAAGAAATCTGATGAGGTTCAATAAGGATAAGTGCAGGGTCCTGCACTTAGGATGGAAGAATCCAATGCACCGCTACAGACTAGGGACCGAATAGCTAGGCAGCAGTTCTGCGGAAAAGGACCTAGGGGTGACAGTGGACGAGAAGCTGGATATGAGTCAGCAGTGTGCCCTTGTTGCCAAGAAGGCCAATGGCATTTTGGGATGTATAAGTAGGGGCATAGCGAGCAGATCGAGGGACGTGATTGTCCCCCTCTATTCGACATTGGTGAGGCCTCATCTGGAGTACTGTGTCCAGTTTTGGGCCCCACACTACAAGAAGGATGTGGATAAATTGGAGAGAGTCCAGCGAAGGGCAACAAAAATTATTAGGGGTCTAGAACACATGACTTATGAGGAGAGGCTGAGGGAGCTGGGATTGTTTAGTCTGCAGAAGAGAAGAATGAGGGGGGATTTGATAGCTGCTTTCAACTACCTGAAAGGGGGTTCCAAAGAGGATGGCTCTAGACTGTTCTCAATGGTAGCAGATGACAGAACGAGGAGTAATGGTCTCAAGTTGCAGTGGGGGAGGTTTAGATTGAATATTAGGAAAAACTTTTTCACTAAGAGGGTGGTGAAACACTGGAATGCGTTACCTAGGGAGGTGGTAGAATCTCCTTCCTTAGAGGTTTTTAAGGTCAGGCTTGACAAAGCCCTGGCTGGGATGATTTAACTGTGAATTGGTCCTGCTTCAAGCAGGGGGTTGGACTAGATGACCTTCAGGGGTCCCTTCCAACCCTGATATTCTATGATTCTATGATTCTATGATATCCCACCCCTCTGTTCAACACTATGGGGTTGGGCAACTTGGGATGTCAGGCAGTGTACTTGTGACAAGCCATCTGCATTGCCATGGTGGCTTCCAGCCCGGTGTTGTGTGGTGAATTGGAAAGGTTGTAGGGAAAGGAACCATCTGGTCACTCTTGCATTCTTCTCTTTACTTTGCTGCATCCACTGGAGGGTGAATAGTCGGTCACAAGGGTAAACTGTCATCCCAGAAGGTAATAACGTAGTGTTTCCATGGCCCATTTCACAGCCAGGCACTCTCTTTCAATCACGGCATACATCTGCTCTCTCAGGAGGAGTTTCCTGCTGAGGTAGAGGATTGGGTGTTCTTCATCTCCAACCATCTGCGATAGGACAGCTCCCAATCCTACTTCAGATGTATCTATTTGTAAAATGAATTCTTTGTTGAAGTCTGGGCCTATAAGCATGGGGTTACTGCAGAGGGCTGTCCGTAGATCCATGAATGCTTTCTCTGTGGCATCTGTCCACTTCACCATGTCTGGACCCTGGGCTTTTATCAGGTCTGTCATGGGACTCGCTCTGGTAGCAAAATGGGGAATAAATCACCACACCCAGAAATGCCCGGACTTGCTTTTTCCAGTTCAGACGGGGCCAATTTTGGATAGCCTCTAGTTTGTTTATTTGGGGCTTGACCATGCACCTTCCTACAAAGTAGCCAAGGTATTTAGCCTCGGCTGGCCCTATAGCACACTTGGCCAGGTTGGCTGTGAAGCCAGCCCGTCTTAGCATGTCTAGAACCACTTCCACCTTTCCTAAGTGGGTTTCCCAGTCGGGGGTGTGAATAATCACATCATCCAGGTATACCGCTGCATAACTGGTATGGAGCTGTAGGAGCTTGTCCATAAGACCCTGGAAGGTGGCAGGTGCCCCATGCAGTCCAAAAGGAAGAACAGTATATTGAAACAGACCCGCTGGGGTAGAGAATGCCATCTATTCTTTCGCATTTTTGGCAAGGGGGATCTGCCAGTATCCCTTCGTTAAATCAAGGGTGGTCAAAAATTGGGCATTGCCCAGGTGGTCAACTAATTCATCGATACGGGGTATGGGGTATGCATTGAATTTGAATATCTCATTCAGCTGGCGAAAGTCATTACAAAACCTAGTGGTGCCATCGGGTTTGGGCACCAACACAATCGGGCTTGACCACTGACTGTGGGAATCTTCAATGACTCCCAGCTCCAACATCCTTTTTACCTCTATCTTGATCTCCTTCCTTTTTGCTGCTGGGACCCGATAGGGCCTTAAAGTTACCTTTGCCCCAGGGTCTGTGATAATGTGGTGATAGGCTTCGGTGGTCTGACCTGGTTTGGTTGAAAACACGTCCTGGTATCGGCTGTACATCTCAGTTACCCCCTTCTTCTGGTTTGGTGTCAGATCAGTGGATATCCTGATCTGCTCCCACATGTTATTTCCCTGGATCGGCGTCTCTTGGGCCACTACACACACCTCTCGTTGGTGCCAAGGCTTTAAGAGGTTAATGTGATAAATTTGTTCTTGTTTCCAGCGTCCTAGCTGCCACACTTTGTAGGTTACTTCCCCCTCATAGGGGAACCACCTCATAGGGCCCCTGCCATTGGGCCAAAAGCTTGCTTTCTGCCGTGGGTACCAACACCATCACCCAATCCCCTGGTTGGAACTGTCGGACTTTTGCCTGGCGATTGTAATGGGTTCGCTGGGCCTCCTGCGCCTTTTCCAAATGTTCCCGTACAATAGGGGTGACCTGGGCTATCTGTTCTCGCATCTGCAACACATGGTCAATTATATTTCTCCCCTCATTGGGTTCCTCTTCCCAGATTTCTTTTGTGATATCTAGAATGCCACGGGGGTGGCGTCCGTATAATAATTCAAAGGGGGAAAACCCAGTTGAGGCCTGAGGTACCTCCGGGATTGCAAACATAAGGTAGGGTAGTAGGGTGTCCCAATCCTTCCCATCCCGACTTACCACTTTCCTTATCATTGCCTTGAGGGTTCGGTTAAACCTTTCTACCAGCCCATCAGTCTGCAGATGATCGACTGAAGTTCTCATGGTATGTATATGGAGCAGCGTACAGAGGTCCTTCATTACCTTCAACATAAATGGGGTACCTTGGTCTGTTAATATCTTCTTTGGTAGCCCCACTTGGACAAAGAGCCCCACCAACTCTTTAGCTATCGTTTTAGAGGCCGTGTTCCGCAGGGGGACGGCTTCTGGGTAGCAAGTAGCATAATCCAGAACGACAAGTGTATATTGGTGGCCCCGGGCTGTCTTCTCCAGGGGTCCCACCAGGTCCATGGCTATTTGCTCGAAGGGGACCTCTATGATGGGAAGGGGTACTAAAAGTGCTCTCAAGTGGGGACGGGGACTGTGCAGCTGACACTCCGGGCAGGACACACAGTACCTCCGCAGAGTACTTCATGTACTCTGTACATGTACATGTACACAGAGTTCTTCATGTACTCCGGGCCAGAAGAATCATCACAAGACCCGTGCCAGGGTCTTCTCTACCCCCAAATGCCCCCCAAAAAGATGACTATGGGCCAGACTTAATACAGCATTCTGGTGTTTTTGAGATACTAGGATGTGCTGTACCTTCTGCCCCTGTACTGGTGCAACCCAGTATAAGAGATTCTTCTTCATTATGAAGTAGGGTCCTGGTCCCTGGGTTTTCCCTTCCATGGGGACCCCATCTATTTCGGCCACCTCCTTCCTAAAGTTGTCGTACCTTGGGTCTTCAGCCTGGTTCCATCCAAAATTTCCTCCCCTGGGGCTAATCTGCCTGAGGTCTAGGGGGCCAGTCTCTGTTGCCTCTACTGGTTCAGAGGCGTTAGGGTGTGGGTCAGACTCGGGTACTTCTCCCTCCAGGGTGGCCTCCTTTTCAGCTGCTCGGGTCGTCCTACCTACGAGAGCGACCCTCTGGCTTTGGGCCAGTATTCGGGTTCCCAAGGCCTTAGCTGCCCTTCTTTCCCTTTTCGTCTTTCTACACTGTCTGGGAGTGGAGAACAAATCTCAGGATATTTCAGAGAAGGTTGGGGGTTGACAGTCTACTGTGGATGCCTCACTACTTTCAGGGCTTCCCCCTTTCTCCAATTCCCCTACCGAGAGTAAGTCTCCAAACCCTGGGAAGTCCCTCCCTATGAGCACCGGGTATGGGAGTTTAGGGACTACACCTGCTGCTACCTCAGTAGTGTTCCCCTGAATCTCGATTTTTACTGGGATGGTGGGGTAATAACCAACTGTCCCATGGACGCATGTTATCCCCGTACACTTAGCCCACAGCAGCTGACTACGCTTCACGAGCGTCCCTGAGACAACTGTGACAGCACTCCCCGAATCAACCACTGCTGTGGTCTCTACCCCATTTAGCTTCACTGGTCTGGTTCACTGGGGTTAGTGAGACCCGCACAAGGTGGATTAGGGAGCATGGGTCTGCCCAGTTCCCCAGGTTACACTGCATAGGCTCCTCGGCATTAGGACACTGTGCAGCTATGTGTCCCCACTCCCGCCAGGCGTAACGTCTGTATGGAGCCCTAGGCGTTCCCCGGTCTCTTGGTTTGAGTAGTCTAACATCACGATCCTCTTCCCCCTCAGTGCTCCGACTCTTTGTGGCTTCTGGTGGCCTTCAGCCCCTCTCTTTTTCCCCCTGGGCTCTCCTTGTGGCCCAGGCACCCGAGCTCTAGGGCTAGGTGCTGCTAGTTTAACCCGGGGTGCTTCTTCCTTAACTGGTCGGGTCAGCTCCCTCCGCTGTCCTTCGCCTTGTTACCAGCGCGACAACCTCGTCGTAGGGGGAGGGTTCGTTCTGGCTTACCCAGGCACGAAGGTCTGGTGGTAGTCCTCTCATGTACTGGTCGATGACAAGAACTTCTAGTATCTCCTCCGGACTCTGGGACTCAGTTTGTAACCACTTTCGTGCGAGATGGATGAGGTCATATAATTGGGACGCGGGGTTTTGTTTTCCTGGTACCTCCACTCATGATATCGCTGGGCCCACACTGCGATCGTTACCCCAGATCTGGCCAGGATCTCTGCTTTCAGCTGGGGGTACAGCCTCTTCAGGCAAATCATAGTAGGCCTTCTGGGCCTCTCCACACAGGAATGGAGCGAGGATGCCAGACCACTGTTCTCGGGGCCAAGCCTCCCATAGGGCTGTCCTCTCAAAGGCCAGGAGGTATGCCTCTACATCCTCCTCCCGCGTCATTTTCTGCAGCCAATTGCTGGCCCGTATGATCTGCATCCCATTATGGACACGGTTCAGCTCTGTAAGGGCCTTTACCTGGTTTAGCAGTTTCTGCAACATAGCCCGGTCTTGAGCAGCCTGGTCCATCAGCAGGCGATTAGCCTCTTGCTGCAGCCACTCTGCCTTCTGTTGGGCGGCTGCCTGGACACGGGTAGCCTCCTGCTGGGCAGACGTGGCTTGTATCAGTTCCTGCATTACCTCCTCCATTGTGGTGAAAAAAAATAAACCCTCTCCCTTTTTTTTTTCCCCTCCAAACACCCTCCTTCTTCTGCCATGCTGTGGACACCAGATCCCACTTCTAACACCAGTTGTGACAAAGTTCCTCCTCTATCTTGGTGGGTCTTGTGCTTATTGGCGGATTTGCTCGCCTTGGAGCTTCACGGCAGCCCTCAGTTTGGCCGTTTTCATGAACCCACAGTCCAGGTCAACTCCTCCTGTGTCTGACCAGGAGTTGGGAGTTTTGAGGGGAACCTGGGCCTGCCCTCTACTCCAGGTTCCAGCCCAGAGCCCTGTGGAATGCAGCTGTCTAGAGTGCCTCCTGGAACAGCAGTGTGACAGCTACAACTCCCTGGGCTACTTCCCCATGGCCTCCTCCCAACACCTTCTTTATCCTCACCATAGGACCTTCCTCCTGGTGTCTGATAATGCTTGTACACCTCAGTCCTCCAACAGTCCACGTTCTCACTGTCAGCTCCTAGTGCCTCCTGCTCCCAGCTCCTCACATGCACACCACAAACTGAAGTGAGCTCCTTTTTAAACCCAGGTGCCCTGATTAGCCTGCCTTAATTGATTCTAGCAGCTTCTTGATTAGAACACCTGCAGCCAATCAGCCTGTCTGTCTTAATTGTCTCCAGAAGGTTCCTGATTGTTCTGGAACCTTCCCTGTTACCTTACCCAGGGAAAAGGGACCTACTTAACCTGGGGCTAATATATCTGCCTTCTGTTACTCTCCTGTAGCCATCCAGCCCGACCCTGTCATAGACCCCATCATTTTATATGTATAGTTAGGATTTTATATGTATAGCTTGCTTGAAACTAACCCCAGTAAACATCATATTGCCTGCACTTTGGATTTCCGGTCTTCTGCTTTCTGTCTGCATGGTAAGAATCAGGGGAAGGGTGAAGGGAAAGCCCCCAACAGACCCCTAGGCCTTCCCTCCCAGCCCTGCCCCCAGCCTCTGCTCCCAGCCAGGGCCCCAACCACATCTCCAGCCCCAACCGAGACCCTGCCCCTGGCCCTGGCTCTCGACTGCAGCTCCCGGGGGCAGGGGTGGGGGGCACAACTTAAAAAGTTTGGGGACTACTGGGCTAGATGATCACTGTGGTCCTTTCTGGTCTTAAATTCTATGACTGGTCTTAAATTCTATGACACCTGAGTGTCTCTGGATTAAGTTTAGAAGTGTGAGCAACAAGAGTGATGTAGTGGTGGGAGTCTGCTATAGACCACCGGACCAGGGGGATGAGATAGATGAGGCTTTCTTCCGGCAGCTCACGGAAGCTACTAGATCGAATGCCCTGATTCTCATGGGTGACTTTAATTTTCCTGATATCTGCTGGGAGAGCAATACAGCAGTGCATAGACAATCCAGGAAGTTTTTGGAAAGCGTAGGGAACAATTTCCTGGCGCAAGTGCTAGAGGAGCCAACTAGGGGGGGTGCTTTTCTTGACCTGCTGCTCACAAACCGGGTAGAATTAGTGGGGGAAGCAAAAGTGGATGGGAATCTGGGAGGCAGTGACCATGAGTTGGTTGAGTTCAGGATCCTGACACAGGGAAGAAAGGTAAGCAGCAGGATACGGACCCTGGACTTCAGGAAAGCAGACTTCGACTCCCTCAGGGAACGGATGGGTAGGATCCCCTGGGGGACTGACATGAAGGGGAAAGGAGTCCAGGAGAGCTGGCTGTATTTCAAGGAATCCCTGTTGAGGTTACAGGGACAAACCATCCCGATGAGTCGAAAGAATAGTAAATATGGCAGGCGACCAGCTTGGCTTAATGGTGAAATCCTAGCGGATCTTAAACATAAAAAAGAAGCTTACAAGAAGTGGAAGGTTGGACATATGACCAGGGAAGAGTATAAAAATATTGCTCGGGCATGTAGGAATGAAATCAGGAGGGCCAAATCGCACCTGGAGCTGCAGCTAGCAAGAGATGTCAAGAGTAACAAGAAGGATTTCTTCAGGTATGTTGGCAACAAGAAGAAAGCCAAGGAAAGTGTGGGCCCCTTCCTGAATGAGGGAGGCAACCTAGTGACAGAGGATGTGGAAAAAGCTAATGTACTCAATGCTTTTTTTGCCTCTGTCTTCACGAACAAGATCAGCTCCCAGACTGCTGCGCTGGGCATCACAAAATGGGGAAGAGATGGCCAGCCCTCTCTGGAGATAGGTTAGGGACTATTTAGAAAAGCTGGACGTGCACAAGTCCATGGGGCCGGACGAGTTGCATCCGAGAGTGCTGAAGGAATTGGCGGCTGTGATTGCAGAGCCATTGGCCATTATCTTTGAAAACTCGTGGCGAACCGGGGAAGTCCCAGATGACTGGAAAAAGGCTAATGTAGTGCCAATCTTTAAAAAAGGGAAGAAGGAGGATCCTGGGAACTACAGGCCAGTCAGCCTCACCTCAGTCCCTGGAAAAATCATGGAGCAGGTCCTCAAAGAATCAATCCTGATGCACTTGCATGAGAGGAAAGTGATCAGGAACAGCCAGCATGGATTCACCAAGGGAAGGTCATGCCTGACTAATCTAATCGCCTTTTATGATGAGATTACTGGTTCTGTGGATGAAGGGAAAGCAGTGGATGTATTGTTTCTTGACTTTAGCAAAGCTTTTGACACGGTCTCCCACAGTATTCTTGTCAACAAGTTAAGGAAGTATGGGCTGGATGAATGCACTATAAGGTGGGTAGAAAGCTGGCTAGATTGTCGGGCTCAACGGGTAGTGATCAATGGCTCCATGTCTAGTTGGCAGCCGGTGTCAAGTGGAGTGCCCCAGGGGTCGGTCCTGGGGCCAGTTTTGTTCAATATCTTCATAAATGATCTGGAGGATGGTGTAGATTGCACTCTCAGCAAATTTGCGGATGATACTAAACTGGGAGGAGTGGTAGATACGCTGGAGGGGAGGGATAGGATACAGAAGGACCTAGACAAATTGGAGGATTGGGCCAAAAGAAATCTGATGAGGTTCAATAAGGATAAGTGCAGGGTCCTGCACTTAGGACAGAAGAATCCAATGCACCGCTACAGACTAGGGACCGAATGGCTAGGCAGCAGTTCTGTGGAAAAGGACCTAGGGGTGACAGTGGATGAGAAGCTGGATATGAGTCAGCAGTGTGCCCTTGTTGCCAAGAAGGCCAATGGCATTTTGGGATGTATAAGTAGGGGCATAGCGAGCAGATCGAGGGACGTGATCGTTCCCCTCTATTCAACATTGGTGAGGCCTCATCTGGAGTACTGTGTCCAGTTTTGGGCCCCACACTACAAGAAGGATGTGGATATATTGGAGAGAGTCCAGCGAAGGGCAACAAAAATGATTAGGGGTCTAGAACACATGACTTATGAGGAGAGGCTGAGGGAGCTGGGATTGTTTAGTCTGCAGAAGAGAAGAATGAGGGGGGATTTGATAGCTGCTTTCAACTACCTGAAAGGGGGTTCCAAAGAGGATGGCTCTAGACTGTTCTCAATGGTAGCAGATGACAGAACGAGGAGTAATGGTCTCAAGTTGCAGTGGGGGAGGTTTAGATTGGATATTAGGAAAAACTTTTTCACTAAGAGGGTGGTGAAACACTGGACTGCGTTACCAAGGGAGGTGGTGGAATCTCCTTCCTTAGAGGTTTTTAAGGTCAGGCTTGACAAAGCCCTGGCTGGGATGATTTAACTGGGAATTGGTCCTGCTTCGAGCAGGGGGTTGGACTAGATGACCTTCTGGGGTCCCTTCCAACCCTGATATTCTATGATTCTATGATTCTATGACTATGAACTAGCTCCCAGACACTGAATCTGAGAAAGGAGGAATGCTTCCACGCATTCTGATTCACCCTCCCCTCTTTGGAGCTTGATACGTAGCATTCAGCCTGGGGCTGGTCCATTCAGGGCCCTGCTGTGGTGGATGTGTGCATTCCTTTGGATACTGCCTGCCAAAGCATGCAAATCTCCATTACAGAGACCTGAAGGGTGACCCACCCTGCTCGCAGCTTGAGCCAAGGCAGAGCTCCTGGAAACGTGGATCTCTAGCAGAGTTAGACAACAGCAGAGCCAGCCAAGCCGCTGGGACAGCGGAGCAGCAGGATTGTGTTCAAATGGCACCCTAATCTGGAGGGGAATCCTGTACAATGAGTCCTCTCCTCCCCATCCCAGCTGAGCCAATCACAAAGATCTGTTTTCAAACCCAGAGGCTAAGGGAGGTGTTTCTAGGGATATGTCTACACTGCAATCAAACTTCCGGGCCTGGCCTGTGACAGCTGACTTGGACTGCGGGGCTATCAAATTGCAGGACCTTGGAGAGGGTCCCCGAGCCCTGGCTCCAGTCCAAGCTGCAATGTCTGCAATGCAATTTTATAGACCTGCAGCCCAAACCCAAGCCAGCTGACATGGGCCAACTGCGAGTGCTTTAATGCAGTGTAGACATTCCTTAGGAGGCCTCAAGACAGAACATACAGTCGGATCTTTCCACTATTTGAGCAGTCAGAAGGCAGAAGGAAGCCACAGAGGGGCCTGGATAACAAGGAGTTCTGAAGAGAATGCAGTTTTAATAGCCACATCATTTAGACCAGGGGTCTCCAAACTTCATGAGACAAGGGCCATATTAGATTTTTGAAGGGGCTTCATGGAAAAAATTAAATATATGCAAAATCATTAAAAAAAGAAATATTATTTTAGGAGTAGTGAGAAGTATGGTACTGATGTTTTTCTGACAAAATTGCATTTAGCTGTGGTTCAAAGTTCATGTTCCCTATCATCAAAATTGATTGTACATGTTCATCAGACAAGGTCGATCTGCAGTTGGATTTCACATATTTCACCACTTAAACATGTTTTTTCACACACATAAGTAGTGCCACACTGACATTAATCCATGGACAAAGTTTTTTACATCAGCATATTGATCACTTGGCAGGCATTTATAGAACTCTACCAGATTTTCTTCCTTATATTTGTCCTTCAACAAGTCATTGGATTGCAGGTCAATCACTTCCATTTGAAGTTCAGGAGGCAGTTTTTTGAGATCGCAATCAAATGGGTTTTGGAAGATCCGTATTTCTTCTGCATTCACATCAAGGTCAGAGAAACACTCCTGGAACTGTAGTTTCAGATTAGAAATGATTTCTTGTGCAAACCTAGTTGAGAATTGTGATTCAGTTTCTTGGTTGAACTTTTCACAACATGTAAAATGAGCAAAGCAGTCCCTCATCAGTTGGGACTCGAAAAGAACTAGTTTTTGCCTGGATGCTTTCACCTGGGTGTACATGTCACAGATAAGCCCGTTTTCCCCTTGTAATCTAAGATTGAAGTCATTCAAGTGCTTGGTCAAGTCTACAAAAAAAGCTAATTTCCAAAGCCATTCACTGTTTGTGAGTAAAGGTAGAGGTCGGGTTTTTTTATTTAAGAACATTTCAATTTCAGTTCTAAGCTTGAAAAATCGCAACAAAACCTTTCCACAGCTAAGCCATCGAACTGAAGTGTGGTAGGGCAAATTGTGATATTCTGATTTTATTTCCACCAGAAATGCTTGGAACTGACGATGGTTAAGTCCAGGTAAGTGAATGAAATTCACGGTTGAAACTACGGGTTCCATAACACATGACAAATCCAAATATTTCCCGCACGATGCTTGCTGATGAAGAATGCAATGAAGACTCATAGGCTGGGGACAGCCCGCACTTTCACAAGTTTTGTAGATTTGTCCAACCAAACCCCTTTTTTTGAACCGCACATGTTTCTACCTCCATCGGTTGTAACGCACTTCAGTTGTTTCCATTGCAGGTTGTATTGAGAAAGTGACTTTTCAATTTCTTTGAAAATCTCATCACCTGTGGTTGTTCCATGCATACTATGCACAGAAGCTAGTTCTTCCGTAACTTCAAAATTACTGCTGACCCCGCAAATAAACAACAGCAGCTGCGAAGTATCGGAAACATCGGTTGACTCATCAAGTGTGAGGGAAAACCACTCAAACTTCTTAGCCTTTTCATTCAGCTGGTAAATTATATTACTGCCAATGTCCTCGATTCTGCGAGCAACTGTGTTCACCAAAAGACTAATTGTCTTAAATAAATCTACTTTTTCTGGGCATATTTCTTTGACTGCTTGAATCATACATATTTTAACTAGCTCGCCATCAGTAAATGGTTTTCCTCACTTTGCTAATAGGTGTGCCACTCGGAAGCTGGCTCTTGTTGCAGCTTCGTTCTCGGTTTTCTTCTTCTTAAATATAAACTGTTGTGACAATAAGCCATGTTTCATGGATTTTAATCTATCTGAACGTAGCTTTCCCGTAAATTGAGAGTAGTTCGACAAATGCTTGGTTTCATCATGTCTATGAATGTTGTATTCTTTTAGCACTGCAATAGTTTCGTTACATATTAAACACAATGCTTTACTACCTGGTTCGATAACAAAATAGTCCACACTCCATTGTTCTTTAAACACGCGACATTCAGAATCAACCTCTCTCTTCTGTCCTTTTCCCGACATAATCTCCCCAATAGCAACGGACTTAAACACAACGAATATACATTTGTCACTAGTTTGACGTGCTAAAACAAAAACCAAGAGAAACAACAATGACTCATCACACATCTGGTTCCTTCTTCCACTACTAACCTACCTACTGTGTGCTCATCGGCTCCGCGACCCTGGCGGGAATGCAGTGACGTCATGAACTTCCACTGCCGCTCTGGGGTTTCCGCTGCTGGCCCCACTCAGCGCCCGCTGCTGGCCTGGGTGAAGGAACCCAGGCTGGCAGCAGGCTGAGACCCCGGCTGGCAGGACCCCACACAGCCCACCGCTTTTCTGGGATTCCCGCCACGGGCTCCTGCCAGACGGGGTCCCACCGCCTGATGCGATGTTGGCTGGGGGGCCGGACAAATCGAAGCCGCGGGCCGTAGTTTGGAGACCCCTGATTTAGACAATGGATTTTTCATGCCCCTGAGAGATGTAGCCACGCTGATGTAAGTTTTCGGCATAGTCCAGCCCTGAGTGTACATCAGAGTCTTGTTTGGGAATTTTCTATTGTTCTAAGGCCAACCCCCGGCAGAGGGAAGGTGGAGAGAACACGTTTTCCCCTGGGCTACAGTTATTCTTTTGTTCTCTCCACGCTCGACCTATTCAGGTGCTGGTAGGCCTTAGCAATTAGCGATTGACTGAGGCCCGGCAGCGATGGGCTTGCAGGCCTGTAAGCCAGGGGTTGCCCCGACCTAGAGGCATTCCACGGTGCCACAATTTCATAACATCAACACCCCGATAACGTCATGACAGCGAGCACAATTCATGAGTTGCACCCACACAGCCCCAAATCAGTGCACAGGCCTCTGCACTGGTGTGTTCAGCATAATTGTGCACTGCAGGTCAGAAACCTGTCTCTCAGAGCCAGGGGATCTGTCCCCCGCCCCATCACCAAAGGATTTCCACAGCATGCCAGGGCAGCCCAACGCTCTCATTCAGACCTGCCTTTCAGGATAGACATTTTAGGATTCTCAAGTAGATTTTGGCCGCTTGATCCACTTGGGGTCCTTCAGTGGAGCTCTGCAGAATCGCTCCCCTGGGGATCTGGTCCTACCTGTTGTTTTTCAGGATGCAGTGTCAGTCTGTTGCGGAGACAGTGTCTCACTTAAAGGGAAGGTCTGGGGCGCTAGCCTCACTGCGGCTAAGAGGAAAGACTGGATACTTTGAACCAGCTGATGAGGTCACAAATTGAGCAATAAAGATATCACTCAAGGTATGCCTACTCTGCAATTAGACACCCCTGACTGCCTGTGCCAGCTCACTTGGGCTTATGGGACTTGGGCTAAGGGGGTGTTTAACTGCGGTGTAGACATTCGGGCTGCAGCTTGAGCTCTCGGATCCTCCCCCCTGGCAGGTTTCTAATTGCAGTGTAGACAGCCTCTCAGTCAAGCAGCTGTCAACTGCTCCATCCAAAATGAAACAATCGAGCTGTCAAAGTGAATGACAATGGATCCTTATCCTTCAGCGCCCCGATAAACACCCCCTTTTGCAGCACTCTCTACCAAAGCTATACAAATATCGCTGGCTTGCGGCTGCAGAATTAGAGTCTGTTGCCTAGCACGTATTCCTTCTTTAACGGCTGGTGCAATTCAGCACCTGGCCATTCCCCCTGCAGACTATGTGGGGTGATTTACTGAGAAATCAGCCACTGGAGCCTTTGCTCCAGGGCTATTCTAGATGTAATATCATTGCTTGCTAAATTATGCCAGTTGCCAATTCTAGTCCTTGCTCTTTAACAGGGAGATGCTTGCACAAATCTCATTGGAATGAAAGCGATTTCAGAGGGTGTTGGGCTTAGCCGAGTTTTGCTCATAACAGCAGCGTTGAGCTAAAATTTTCAAATTCATTTTTTTCCAATTTGCAGGGCTATGTTTCACACGCCGCCAGCTGGCACCCCGGGGAGAGCAGAGGAGTCGCAGGAACAGCCTGTGCCCTGCCAGATCCACATCGGTCTCCACCCAGCTCTCAACTCCCAGGCTGCCGGCTACCCAGCCTTCCCTCTGCAGCCAGCTCCTGTTAGGGGGCTTATTCCTTCACCCACTTACTTCCCTGGTCCTTCTCGCATGAACAGAGAGCAACAATACCCAAAGTCCAAAGGTGCAAACAATTCGATGTTTATTGGGGTGAACTTCCAGCAAACATGATTCCAGTTTCCTTCCTTAGTGTCCCCCTTCCCAGCTCTGACACCACAGAGCCTTACACCTGTGTCCCTGTTCCCATTCCTGCCCTTAGTCAAACATGATTCCAATTTCCTTATCCCCATTCCCTGTTCCCATTTCCCCCTTTAGCCAAACATGATTCCAATTTCTTTACCCCCATTCCCTGTTCCCATTTCCCCCTTTAGCCAAACATGATTCCAATTTCCTTACCCCCATTCCCTGTTCCCATTTCTCCCACCCACACACCCATCCACTCACTTCCTGATTGACTGCAGACTATATAGTAAAACTTGAGTTCTGCTTACTATACCTTAACCAATCATTTTCCTGAAATTTAACTAGCCAATCCTAATATATTGTAACATGATTATGTAACCAATTCTATCCCACCACCTTAATTAGTTTACACCCAGCAAAATTAATTATACAGCAGACAGGAACAATCACAGAACCAGACAGAGATTATACAGACAAACAATAGCAAAGTGAAAAGGAGTACTAATGGCACCTTAGAGACTAACCAATTTATTTGAGCATAAGCTTTCGTGAGCTACAGCTCACTTCATCTGCTAAGGTGCCACAAGTCCTCCTTTTCTTTTTGCGAATACAGACTAACATGGCTGCTCCTCTGAAATAGCAAAGTGGGAACTATAATGACAAAACAACACAGAAGTGAGGATTTCACATCCCAGTATTGATAAGTGAGTTCTTGCCAGACAGGATGCTATCAAACTAAGTTTCCTTTTAAATTTTCTAGGCACTTCCCTTTCTCTGGAGGTGATCGGCATTATCAGGACAGGATTGTATTCCTAACAGCCCAATAGCACCTTCTTTCAATGTGACCAGTTTGGAATGTGAGGTGACCGGTCGCTTCCCAGCTTATGGCTGCCTCTGCTGCTTAGCCTGCGGCCTTAGCCTAAGCACAGGGCCTCAGACTGTCACAGTGAGAGAAGGCCCTTACACCGGCAGACAGTGATTTTGATTCTTTCTTTTATACCCCTAACTAGCCAAGTGATAAGAATACACTTAAATTCTTAGAGTACAGGCCTTTACAGACAGGCCTGAATATCTATATCCTAAAAGCTCCCAGCCTTCTGCCCCTGCGCCCATGCAGCCTCTGGCTCCAGCCTGGGTCTGGTCCGGGTAAGCTCAGGTCTATCCTCCCTCCCTGGTGCGTCTGCCCGCGGACCCCTCTGCTGACTGGCTGTTGCACTGGGGGCAGGCATAACTCAACGATGAGCCAGCGGGCTCATGACACCATTTTACAGTGGGGCGAACTGAGGTTCTGTGACTTCCCACAGAGCCATGACTAGAACCCAGGAGTCCTAACTGCTCGTTCTCCGCTCTAACCACTACACCCCCCTCCCTCTCAGCACACTCCCTTCCCTTGGTCTAGGCCCCAGATCTACACTACTTGGCAGGGTCCCTTTGACCCGTGCTTCTCACTGTTTATCGATGGGGTTTGCAAAGCACCCGTCACCAGGTTCCATACACACAAGGGGGACAAGCCGCGGCTGCTGCAGGAGCCGTAGCAGCCTTTCCTTCTGAGCATACAGGTAGACCAGAGGGTAGACTAGCTCTGTTGCATGCAGAGCACCTTTGTCTAGCCTCCTTTGCCCCCACAAAAGGTGCATATTGACACGTTGAGAAGTGGGGACGCTCTATAGGAAAACCCTGGCCACCCACCCACTAGCATTTCTGGGCGCTGGGAAGGGGACAGTCCATCCACTGAGCACCCGCTACACCCATGGGGTTTAAGGTTGATAACAAGGCTACCAGCACCAATTCCTCCTGCTGCGTATTTCGCCCTGTGCTGGAGCAGTGCGCTAGCCTGCAGCTGGACAATGGCAAAGCTCCCTGAGAGGCAGGCACCAGGACTCAACGCCGGTGACGTGTCTCCATTAGAGCACCCGGCAAGGGGGCTGGATTTGAAAAGCAGCTCACCTCACCCACCGCAGTGCCATCGACTGGCCCCCATCATCCCAGTCCCTGAGCAGCTCACAGACTTTAACGTATTTAACCTCACAGCACCCCTGCAAGGCAGGACAGTGCTATTCCCCCTAATTCACAGTCGGGAAACTGAGGCACAAAGTGACTTACCTAAGGTCAGATAGGACATTTGTAGCAAGGCGGGGAATTGAACCCAGGTCTCTAGAGTACTAGCCTTAGCCAATGGGCCACCCATCCCCTGCTAAAACATGCTACTAGGGGTCCCTCCTGCAGTGGGAAGCAGAGGAAGGACTCCACATTTGCTCTGGTTTAAAGGATCATTATCACTGAAGAGGCTTTAAATCCTGCACAGATATTAGATTTAAAGTGACCGAACATGTTAAACCAGGGCATGCGGGAGGAGAACAGAAGAGGAGGGTGGGGTGAAGAGGGCATAAGAATCTATAGCAACTACAACTCACCCTGGACTAAGATAGGGGAGAGCGGCTGGCTACACAGAAACCCCGCTCGGGAAAGAAGCGGCAGCATTAGCAGCAAATTGCTCTGTGCTGGTGCAGTGTTATATTGTCGCTTGACAGGGTAATTGGCAGCTCGCTTTTATTACGCGTTATAAGGATCATTCTGTGCTTTAGACCCTCTGTGACTAATCTGTGGGCGGGACTGAAAATCAAGCCTGTTCCTCATAACAACTGTGCGTGGGACAAAGGCCAGGCACTTTCCAGGGCGGAGTTGTCAACTGCGGAGCTCTGAGGAGTCAAGTGAACTCCCCGGGCATTTGCAATTCAGTTTTGTGGCTGCGCAATGTGGCTAAAGCTTTGCTATTCCAGAAGGACGATATTTCAGCTAGTGCATGGGATTGCAGGACTCTGTTAATGCCAAGGAATCGGACCCTGGAAAAGGTCAGCACCCAACCCGAGAGGCTGCTTGTGTACATATCATTTCCACAGGCGGCAGCCAGCTCTCTGGAGCTAGAATGGAGAGAGCTGTGTTCACTGCTGTGGTGTATGCAGTGCCAAAGGCGATTCCTTATGTTTCCCTGCCCTGCACCTTTTGATGTCTAGGGGTAAGTCTGCTCTGCAGTCCGAGGTGTGATTGCAGCATGTGTAGACATATCCCAGCTCTCTTTGCTCTAGCTAGTTCAAAGCTAGCTAAAGGAATAATAGCAGTGAAACTGGGGCAGCATGGGCAACTGCCCAACTGGCCTTGCCCACGTGGGAGCTTGGGTATGTGCTTGGGTGACTGCTGCCTGAACCCATGTAGCTAGATCAAAGCTAGCTCAGGTCTGTCTATGCGTGCTGAAGTCACACCTCTGGACTGCAGCGTGGACAGACCTCGTGTCAAGGGGTGGCTGCCATTTTGTTGTCAGAGTCACTGCAGTGCGCTACACAGGAGACACGCACTGCTTTGTGCTCTCACAGAGACTTTACATTTGTTCTTTCTTCTCATTTTCTTTAACATAAAGGGAGGTCACTTTAGACTGAATTTTGCTCTGTGGGGATCCCATTCTGTGTGGGCAGTCCAAGAGGCACAGCACGGAAAGCACAGTCCAGGGGCAGTCACACTGCCTTTCCTTCCTCCAGATAGTGGGTGGTTCAGGGAGGCACATATGCAAGTTAGAGCAGTCCCTAGCTGCTCTGACTGACAGCAGCCCTTGCCAGGCATCCGTGCAGCACAGTATCACCCTAATACCATTCACTATGGGCCCACCCCTACATGCCCTCAATCCACTCTCAGCACCATTCCCTACTCCAGGGCCTGGGGTACCACGGCACATGGCTCCCTGGCCTTATTCTGGGCCTTCGCTGAGTGAATCCTTTCCTGGCTAGTTGCAGTGCCTCAGGGTCCCTATATGTAGCAGGAACAGGGGACAGAATCTGTCCAGAGCTTGGAAACACAGTAGTGATAGATCCTTGATTTGCACCGTTCTGTTTTCAGCCAGAGTCTTGAAGAGAGTTTGAGTTACAGATCCATACAACTATTTCCTGGGGGACGGGGTTTGAGCTCTTATAAAACTTGGTCTTTTAGCGGCAGATCTGGCAGCTGACTGGCCCTCATTTAACAAAACCATCTCCTCAAGAGAAACTCATCATGTGCTATTGGAACCTGCTTTTATATACATCAGCAGACTGCTCCACAGCACTCCCCAGCAGAGAGCCTCTCCCACACTGAAAGCTTGTCTACACTAGAACATTATTGCAAACGAAGGGAGAGGTGAATTTAAAGCGCAATAGCTGTTCTGGAACAACTCCATGTGTGGCTGCTTGTAGCGAGGTCACCTCCTGCTGGTCATCTGGGAATTAGCTCTTTTCCAGCCTTGGAGCACCCTCTGCTGGCTCGTGTCTCACCTGCTTCAGGCCCCGTGTCCCTCCCAGACCCTGATGCCCCTTCACCTCAGGGTTGTGCCCCAGCAGTACCCGCACACTCTGGGTCTCCCCTCTCAGGGGAACCCCCAACCCTCTATACCCACCTTGCCTCAGTGGCTACTGCCAGTGATCATCTAACTCCCTTTCACTGGGGCAGACTGCAGTCTGTAATGGCCACTCATCACTGGCAAGGGGGTTGGACCAGCTGCCTCTGCCTATTCCCAGGCTGCCCCTCTGTAGCCCCAGTACCTTTGTAGGCCTTCACCAAGGCCTGCAGCCTGGGGTTTTACTAGGTTGGAGCTCCCAAGCTCCTCTTGCCCTTCCCCAACACTGCTCTACTTCAGGTACCTTCCTTTCAGGCAGCTAGCCTTTCCCACTCCAGGGCTAGAGTGAAACTCCTCTGTCTCCTGGCCCCACAACCCTTTTATCCAGGCCATCTGGGGCCAACTACCTCGCCAGCCTCCCTCAGTTGCTCTTAATCCCTTTTACCTTGGAGTGGGGCAGCTGCCCCACTACAATGCTCTTATTCCAGAACATGAGTGCCTACTTCTGGTGCCTCTCTCACACCCTCTTAGACTTTCAAAGTGGATTAAGCTAGACAGGAACAAAGCACATGTGTTCTGCAATAAGAGTGTCCACACACGGAGTTAATCATATCATTAGCTTCATTCCATGGATGCTTACCCAAGATCACCCCATACCCCCAGTTAGTGACAGGGCTGTACATAGGATGCAGGTTTTCCTACTCCCTGCTGGCTGCCTTACCCACAAAGGTATCTTTTCTCTCAGCTCTGCTGGGGACACCAGACATGCGCATTTCATAACTCCTGTTAATCATGAACTATAAAGTCCATTTCCACAGCCCGTTCACTCATCAGCCTCCCTCCAAAGGCTGCCAACAAGGAAGCCAATTGGAAGCAATTATACTGATGTTTTTATCAGCCAGTTTTCCCTGGTAGATATTAAGTCAGGCCGAAAGCAATGAGCCCTGAATCCAACCATATTGGAATGGCTTGTTACAACAATTCTCCCCCAACTGGGTGGCTTGTGACGGTTTTATTCCTTTCTCCCATCAACAATGGTTGTCTGCAATCTGGCAGCTCCCTGAACAATTGCCATCATTTTTATTTCCCCAGCTGAATCTAAATGTCTGAATATTAATGCGATTCGTGTTCGCCGTGAGGTTGACAATATTAGGAAAGCTTTTCTCCCCCGCCTCCCCGTCTGCATTGTCTCCCAGATTTAGAACAGTTCTTAGCCTCCTAAAGAAAGTATCTGCCATGAGTTGGATTCCTTCTAGCTGCCAGCAAATTAAAGGGGGGGAGGGGGAGGATTCAGCATGTGCAATAACACAGCCAGAGCAGCAGCCGAGAGAAAGAGAAGAAGATTCTGCCCAGACACGTGCTGAGGAGCGGCGCCAGCAGCACGGGTGCAGGCTGCATTACTGAATTTCTCCATAAGCCATTTGCTTCCGTATGTGAGGGGACTGTTGCCCCCTTACTAACATTCAGTAGGGGTGTTTTGGTTGCTAGCTCCCAGTAGCAAAAGGGGAAGGGTCTATGGGAAACCAGGACCCTGAGACTGATAGGCCCCAGGAACAATGGGGAGAGGCCAATGCTCCAGGTCAGCCTGAATGACAGGGCGGGCAGGCTAATCAGGGAGTCAGGAGGCCAGGGAGGTCCCATCCTCCGTGTGAGCTGGATTTGCCTGGGTCAGACAGAGTGGGGCCGAGCTAAGGAGAAAGCAGGGGCCCAAGCTAAGCTAGGGAGCAGAGTGGTGCCAGATCCAGAGGGACCAGAAAAGCAGCCCAGAGAGAGCAGACTTGCCCTGGGAGCAGAGCTGCAGCAACCAGAGCCAGAGGGGCCAGAGAAGCCGCCCAGGGAGCTGGAGGCAGAGCAGCAGCAGCGGTGCAGAGACCGAGTGGTGGAGCTGGGCCTGGAGCAGTCTCCGGAGCTGGGTGCGGTGAGCAGCTGGGGAGAGCGAGGGGGACCCTGGGCAGCAGGCCCAGCACAGGGAGACGCCTCAGCCAAGGGGCTCTGCAGGCCAGGCTTGGATCGTAACCCCGACAGGGCGGGGGCGACACAGGGCAGAAGGGTCCTACCACTTAGAGCCTGAGAGTGTGTGGCCACCACCAGAGCAAGTGTCCAACCCACAGCATCCCTGCAGCACAGCCAGGGCCTGAGAAGGGGCCTGGGACTTACAAGGAGCAGACTGTGAACTGCCCTGACGTTCCAGAGACACTGTTTGTGATGTTCCCTGCCGCAGAGCGGGCTGATGTGTTTCCTCTAACCTTTCCCATTTCCCCTTATTCTTTTTAAAATTAATTGTTGATTAAGTAACTTGCATTTGCTTTAAATTGTATGTAATGGTCAGTGGGTCAGAGAAGTGCCCAGTGCAGAGAGAGTACCCCAGAGTGGGGACACCCTAGCCCCTGTCCTAGGTGACCACAGCAGGGTTGGGGCTCAGGCCCCCCAGGAATCCTGGGCCCAGCCTTGTTGGGGTTACAAGGACTCTGCCAGGCAGGAGAGTGGAAGAGGAGTCCTCAAGGGTTGGGAGGCCACTGGGTAAAGGAAGTGGGAGCGAGGACTCAGATCCTTTTGCTAGTCCACTTCACCGGGGTAGTACAGAAGCCAGGAAAGTTCCCCACAAGAGTGGGACTATTCCCCCACTTACACCTACAAAAGTTTCATGGAATCCCAAACACAGCCCCTCTGGGGCAGCGTCCTCTCAGTGTCCTGGGCACTGAGGAAGGAGTATTTTGAAGGTATCACTAGGCTATGCCAATATGATTTCCTGTGGTGGAACTTCATGCAATGGGGCATGAATATCCCTGCAAAGATTTCAGAGCTCACTGTAGAGAATTGTTTCATGCAGCAGGCCTAGCCTGTAGGACTCCTTCTCCCAGCATTAGGAGTGTGCACTTGCTTCAGGAAGCAGCAGGCCAGCAGAGCAGGGGGCTGGCTGGTGCCTGGGCTGGCCCTGGAGACAGGCTATGTCCAATTAGTGCAGCCACCCTGCTAGGGAGAGTGGGGTTTGCAGCCGCACTCCCAGCTGTTTGCATTTAGAGAGCCTTTTAGGGAAAAAGAGGTTGGGGGCATCAGGAAGCAGCCAGCAGGACCCAACAGAGAGCCAAACAGCTGGCAAACTCCTCTTGGTCAAGGGAGCCAGTATTAATGCAGCAGCCAGCAGTTCTGATTGGTCCTGCCAGCACCACCTTGGTGCTCTCCGAATGGAATCAGAGCCCCATCCAAATTATAGAAGCACCAACCCCCTACCAGGAGCTGGCTTATCCAATCAACTGCACCACGGAGGTTTTATGGAAACGGAAGCATAGAGCTCCACCTTACCTCACCCCCCCCCCCATTGTACAGGTGGGAAACTGAGGCACAGAGTGATGACGTGACTTGTGCAAGTTCACATAGGAAGCCTGTAGCAAAGCAGGGACTTGAGGGCTCCTGGGTGTCAGAGAAGTGCTCTAACCACTGGACCACCCTTCCTCTCTGAATGAGGTCCCCTCCGTCCCTCCCCACCAGGGGTCTGTCTGAACCTCCACATGGTCAAAGTCTTCTGGCTGAGAGGTCAAACAAAATCAGTAGAGCTGGTCAGCATTTTTCAACCAAAAACTCCCCCCCCCCCACCACCACCACCACTAAGAAAATGGGGTTTAATCAAAAAACACTATTTTCCCCTTAGGAAGATGTCATTTTTCAATGGGAAGTTCAAATAGAAGAGTTTGAATTTCATTCCATTTTGAATGGAAATTTGTGATTTGTTTGAGTTTCTCAAAAAAATAAAAACAAGAAAGGTTTGGAATTTCAGAATTGGGGATTTTTGTTTATTCCCCTTTCTCCCCTTTTTTCTCCTGATTTTTTATTATTATTAATAATAACAATAATACTAACAGGTGCTTATCTAGTATTTTTCATCCATAGATCTCAAAGCACTGAACAAAGTGGGTCAGGATCATCATCAACTTCATTTTACAATTGGGGAAACTGAGGCACAGCCCAGGGGAGTGATTTGTCCAAGGTCACCCAGCAGGGCAGTGGACCAGACATTCCAAAACTTCAACTGTTTGTTCTGATTTGGAATGAAAACTTGTTTTAAAAATGTCAGAACTTCCCACCTGACAGAAACTCCATTTTCTGGCCAGCTCTAAACACAGCCCTTCTCACTGCATGATGCTTTTCCATTTGGAATCCCAGCCAGAATGACAGAGCAAAAAATCTGCTGGCAAAGAACCATGCTGGGTCTGCATGGAAAACTCCAGGTTGCTAGTGCCAGCAGCCAGCTGAGCACACAGCTCAGAAGTTAAATTCAACATAAGCTAGAAGAGAAATTGGGAAATGTGCTTCCCCCACCGCAAGCGGCTGCAGCAATGGGAGCAAGGGGGCAGCTGGGTTTTATCGGCCCATCACCCTTGCTTCCATGTCTAGGTCAAGCTGATAGCATTCAGGTAGGGTGGGTGAGGGTAAAGCAGTAGCTGAGCAATAAGATCATGTTTGCATGCAAGCGATGTCATATCTAGCAATATTCTCTGTAGGGAGCAGATTCCTCTGCCACAGGGTATAAACATCTACGAGGAAGAGTCCTAGCTGACAATAAAGTGACCTGGTCTGGGGTTTGTTAGTCTATGTACTTATACGGTGCTCATCACCATGGTCTCAGCCCCTCACAATGGCTTTCATCCATTAGTTACGAGGATAATTCTTCCCAATGTCCTAGGGGCTTTGTGATTTTATCCTGCCTGAACAGCTGGCAGGTACAAAAGGTTTATTCTCCCTTTACAGCTGGCGCACAGCCCCTAGAAAGTCACTTGCCCAAAATCAGGAAGGAAGATTGTGGCGGACAAAGCGCTGAATTTAGGGTTCTCAAGGCCACGCCCCAGCAGCTGGACCGTTCTTCCAGCTACAGCAAGTTGGACATTTTCGGACAGAACGTTGTTCCATCAGAGGATGCTGATTTGTCTAAGGTGGCTAATGAAAATGTCTCGATGCATTGAAATAGTTGATGTGTTTTGTTTTGACCTTTTCGGAGTAGAATGCTTGTGATCTTATATTTCAAAACCAATTTTTGTTTCAAAATTCCCTGAGCTTTTCCTGATTGTCCTAATGTGTTGAAGGTAAAAAAACATGCAAGGGGAAAACCTACCCTCTTTGGGCCAAATCCTTGTGGGCTTTTATTCTCCAACATAAAAATGCCCCCAAAGAAAGCACAAACCAGGCTGACTTGATGTTTCTCTTTGCAAGGTCTTTTGAAGACACCATCAAACAGTTGAAGATTCGGCAGTGTGGCATTTTAAGGAGAAGCAGACACTTGGTGCCAGCATCAGAGATCTCGGCTCTTTCAAGCAATGATTGCTGGGCAACATGCTTCTTCCTGCAGATCCTGACCGTGACACCCATGGGAAAGGGGAAATCCGGCAACAGCTACCTTGCACAGCAGCGCAGTGAGCAGATTTTTAGGGTAGACTCTGAGATAGCAGGTTACTCTGCTCTTTGATTTTCTTTAGGCCCCCTCTGGTAGGTGGCCTGCACTGGAATGTCAGCTGGGTCCTAGTGATGGGGTGTGATGGGGCTGCTGCCCCTGACTAGCAGAAAAGGGGTTAAAAGCAGCCCTAGGGAGGCTGCACTGGAGGCAACCAATTAGAAAGGGGCTGAGAGGAGCAGCCAATCATGGCTCAGCAGGCTCATAAAAGAAGGGCTGCAGGGCAGAGTAGAGGTCAGTAGCTGACTGGAGCTTGAGAGGAGAAGACGACCAGGCTCCTAGCAGGAGGAAGGAGTGCCAGAACCTGAACATAAGAACGCAAGAATGCCCATTACTGGGTCAGACCAAAGGTCTATCCAGCCCAGTATCCTGTCTACCGACAGTGGCCAATGCCAGGTGCCCCAGAGGGAGTGAACCTAACAGGTAATGATCTAGTGATTTCTCTCCTGCCGTCCATCTGCACCCTCTGACAAATAGAGGCTAGGGACCCCATTCCTTACCCATCCTGGCTAATAGCCATTAATGGACTTAACCTCCATGAATTTATCCAGTTCTCTTTTAAACCCTGTTATAGTCAGAGCCTGAACAACCTCCTCAGGCAAGGAGTTCCACAGGTTGACTTTGTGCTGAGTGAAGAAGAACTTCCTTTTATTTGTTTTAAACGTGCTAGCCATTAATTTCATTTGGTGGCCTCTAGTTCTTATATTATGGGAACAAGTAAATAACTTTTCCTTATTCACTTTCTCCACACCACTCATGATTTTATATACCGCTATCATATCCCCCCTTAGTCTCCTCTTTTCCAAGCTGAAAAGTCCTAGCCTCTTTAATCTCTCCTCATGTGGGACCCATTCCAAACCCCTAATCATTTTAGTTGCCATTTTCTGAACCTTTTCTAATGCCAGTATATCTTTTTTGAGATGAGGGAACCACATCTGTATGCAGTATTCAAGATGTGGGTGTACAATAGATTTATATAAGGGCAATAAGATATTCTCAGTCTTATTCTCTATCCCTTTTTTAATGATTCCTAACATCCCATTTGCTTTTTTGACCGCACACTGCGTGGACATCTTCAGAGAACTATCCACGATGACTCCAAGATTCATAGATACGAAGGTCAGAAGGGACCATTATGATCATCTAGTCCGACCTCCTGCACACTGCAGGCCACAGAATCTCATCCACCCACTCCTGCGAAAAACCTCTCACCTATGTCTGAGCTATTGAAGTCCTCAAATAGTGGTTTAAAGACTTCAAGGAGCAGAGAATCCTCCAGTAAGTGACCCGTGCCCCATGCTACAGAGGAAGGCAAAAAACCTCCAGGGCCTCTTCCAATCTGACCTGGAGGAAAATTCCTTCCCGACCCCAAATATGGTGATCAGCTAAACCCTGAGCATATGGGCAAGATTCACCAGCCAGATACTACAGAAAATTCTTTCCTGAGTAACTCAGATCCCACCCCATCTAACATCCCATCACAGGCCATTAGGCCTATTTACCATGAATATTTAAAGATCAATTAATTACCAAAATCATGTTATCCCATCATACCATCTCCTCCATAAACTTACCAAGTTTAATCTTAAAGCCAGATAGATCTCTTGCCCCCACTGCTTCCCTTGGAAAGCTATTCCAAAACTTCAGTCCTCTGATGGTTAGAAATCTTTGTCTAATTTCAAGTCTAAACTTCCCAATGACCAGTTTATATCCATTTGTTCTTGTGTCCACATTGGTACTGAGCTTAAATAATTCCTCTCCCTCTCTGGTATTTATCCCTCTGATATATTTATAGAGAGCAATCATATCTCCCCTCAACCTTCTTTTAGTTAGGCTAAACAAGCCAAGCTCCTTGAGTCTCCTTTCATAAATCAGGTTTTCCATTCCTCGGATCATCCTAGTAGCCCTTCTCTGTACCTGTTCCAGTTTGAATTCATCCTTCTTAAACATGGGAGACCAGAACTGCACACAGTATTCCAGATGAGGTCTCACCAGTGCCTTGTATAATGGTACTAAAACCTTCTTATCTCTACTGGAAATACCTCACCTGATGCATCCCAAGACCGCATTAGCTTTTTTCACGGCCATGTCACATTGGCGGCTCATAGTCATCCTGTGATCAACCAATACTCCAAGGTCCTTCTCCTCCGTTACTTCTAATTGATGTGTCCCTGGCTTATAACTAAAATTCTTAATCCCTAAATGCATAACCTTACACTTCTCACTATTAAATTTCATCCTATTACTCAATGTTACAAGGTCATCCAAATCTTCCTGTATGATATCCTGGTCCTTCTCTAAATTGGGAATACCTCCCAGCTTTGTATCATCCGCAAACTTTATTAGCACACTCCCACTTTTTGTGCGGAAGTCACTAAGAAAAAGATTAAATAAGATTGGTCCCAAAACTGATCCTTGAGGAACTCCACTGGTAACCTCCCTCCAGCCTGACAGTTCACCTTTCAGTAGGACCCGTTGTAGTCTGCCCTTTAACCAATTCCTTATCCACCTTTCAATTTTCATATTGATCCCCATCTTTTCCAATATAACTAATAATTTCCCATGTGGCACGGTATCAAACGCCTTATTGAAATCTAGGTAAATTAGATCCACTGCGTTAACTTTGTCTAAAAAATCTGTTACTTTCTCAAAGAAGATCAGGTTGGTTTGGCACGATCTACCTTTTGTAAAACCATGTTATATTTTGTCCCATTTACCATTGACTTCAATGTCCTTAACTACTTTCTCCTTCAAAATTTTTTTCCAAGACCTTGCATACTACAGATGTCAAACTAACAGGCCTGTAGTTACCCGGATCACGTTTTTTCCCTTTCTTAAAAATAGGAACTATGTTAGCGATTCTCCAATCATACGGTACAACCCCTGAGTTTACAGATTGCAAGTCCATTAGCAAGAATTTATAATCAATTTCGGGTGCCAATTCCTTTAATATTCTTGGATGAAGATTATCTGGGCCCCCCAATTTAGACCCATTAAGCTGTTTGAGTTTTGCTTCTACCTCAGATATGGTAATATCTACCTCCATATCCTCATTCCCATTTGTCATGCTACCGTTATCCCTAAGATCCTCTTTAGCCTTATTAAAGACTGAGGCAAAGTATTTAGATATTGGGCCATGCCTAGATTATCCTTGACCTCCACTCCATCCTCAGTGTTTAGCGGTCCCACTTCTTTCTTTTCTTCTTATTTATATGGCTATAGAACCTTTTACTATTGCTTTTAATTCCCTTTGCAAGGTCCAACTCTACTTGACTTTTAGCCTGTCTCACTTTATCCCTACATGTTCTGACCTCAATAAGGTAGCTTTCCTTGCTGATCCCTCCTATCTTCTATTTCCTGTAGGCTTTCTGCTTTTTCTTAATCACCTCTCTGAGATGCTTGGTCTACAACTCCTGCCTATGGATTTTTTCCCCTTTCTTGGGATGCAGGCTTCCGATAGCTTCTGCAGCTTTGATTTAAAGTAATCCCAGGCCTCCTCTGCCTTTAGATCCATAAGTTCTTCAGTCCAATCCACTTCCCTAACTAATTTCCTTAATTTTTGAAAGTCAGCCCTTTTGAAATCAAAAACCCTGATTGCAGATTTATTTTTGTTAATCCTTCTGTTCATTTTGAACAGAATTAGCTCATGATCACTTGAACCAAGATGATCCCCTACAACCATTTCTTCTATGAGGTCCTCACTACTCACCAAAACCAAATCTAAAATAGCATCCCCTCTAGTCGGTTCAGCAACTACTTGGTGAAGGAATCCATGCAGCTGTCGCATCTAGGAAAATCTGAGCCCTATTATTATTACTAGCACTCGTCCTCCAGTCTATATCTGGGAAGTTAAAGTCTCCCATGATCACACAGTTTCCATTAGTATTTACTTTATTAAAAACATTAAAAAGGCCTCTATCCATATCCAGATTAGATCCCAGTGGTCTATAGCACACCCCAAGCACTATCCCAGGGGAGGCTCTAATAGTTTTCTTCCCCAATGTAATTTTTGCCCAGACGGACTCTGTCTTATCCATTTCATCGCTTCTTATTTCTTTACATTCTACCTCATCATTGATATACAATGCTACTCCACCACCTTTACCTTTATTTCTGTCTTTCCTAAACAGCACATACCCTTTGATACCTGTAGTCCAGTCATGACTCCTATTCCACCATGTTTCTGTTATCCCTAGAATATCTGGTTTCACTTCCTGCACCAGTAGCTCTAGTTCCTCCATTTTGTTACCTAGGCTCCTCGCATTGGTGTACAAACATCTTAATTTTTGCTGTTTGGCCTCACTCACATTCTGTACCCTATTAGGCACAGTCATTCTACAGCCAGTATAACCTGTTAGACTGGTATCTACACTGCCCTTCCTCCTATCCACAGCTGTATCCTCTTACTTCGTTTTCTTTCCTCTCAATGCTAAAATCCGGCGTGGAGATTACCTGGACATCTCCCAGCCATCTCCCCCAGATTCCTAGTTTAAAGTTCTTAATCAGTTGTGCCAGCCTCCATCCTAGAAGTCTGTTTCCTTCCCTACTCAGATGAAGTCCATCCCAAGAAAACTGTCCTCTGTCCATGAAGGCCTCCCAGTGGCCATACATCCCAAAGCCCTCCTTATAGCACCACTGCTTGAGCCATCTGTTGATAGTCATAATCTTGTCACACCTTTGTTGCCCTTCTCTAGGAACAGGCAGAATCCCACTAAAGATCACCTGAGCCTCTATTTCCTTAAGCATCTTCCCCAGCCTAGCATAGTCTCCCTTGATACTTTCCAGTGAGAATCTACCCATATCATTTGTTCGCACATGAAGGATAATTAGGGGATTCTTTCCTGCTCCCTTTAGGATCCTTTTCAACCTCTGGTCTACATCCCGTATCTTAGCACCTGGAAGACAGCACACCCTTCTGTTCTCTGGATCAGCTCTGGTTACAGGCCTGTCTATTCTTCTCAGTAAAGAGTCCCCGATCACATAGACCTGCCTTTTCCTGGTGACAGTGCTATTCTCCAGTCTATCCCCTGTTCCCTCTGGCTGCAAGTTCTTTCCATTCCTATTCTCCCTTGTAATCCTCTTCAACTCATCCTGTATCCTCCTGGGGCTCATATTTGGTGTAGTCTTCATTGACTCTTCCCCTTTTCCTATAGGACTAGCTGCTCTTCTCTTCTTCCTTGCCCTTCCACCTTCAGTGACTACCTGCTGAGCCCCTTCTTTATTTTCCAACTCTGCAAACCTGTTCTTGAGCTCTATTTCTCCTTCACTAGCCCGTCTTTTCCTCTGCCTGATTCTTAGTCACATGCTTCCACTGACCACTTTCCTCACCCAGTCTCCCCTCAGAATTCCTCAGTCCTGCTTCCATCTGCAAATCTGAGCTTTTCCCTTCAGCTGCCTCATGGCTTTGCTCCATCTGCTCAAAGACAAAACTCTTACGAGGTCCCCCCTCCAGGAACATGTACATACCGCAGCTTCCACATCCAGTTATCTTCATTGTGTCTTCCACGACATGGGTCACTCCCACTGCTGCCTCTGTGTCTGTCATCGCCTTCCTGCCTAAATCCTGTTAATCTGGGAAACACAAACCCACCCCCCACAGCAAAACCAAACCCCAAACAAGCACCACAATGCAAACTGCCCTTTCAAACTCCCCGGGTTGTAGCTCTGTTTGCTGGCTCCTGTGCCGCTGCAGCTGACTGGCTGCTACCTGTATAGGACCCCTAGTCAGAGAAGCCCCGCCCCCTAATCAGGGCTCAGCTTCTCTCCCAGCACAAAGCCCCTACAGGCCTTTACACATACAAATACTACAAAACCAAAACCAAATACCTTCTCCAACAGATCTCCCACTCAAACTCCCCTGTTTACAGCTCTCTTTGCTGGCTCCTGTGCCGCTGCAGATCTTTGTCCTGATTAGTTGTAGCTAAATTAGCCCCCATCATATTGTATGTATAACTGGGGTTATTTTTTCCAATTTGCATTACTTTACATTTATCCACGTTAAATTTCATTTGCCATTTTGCTGCCCAATCACTTAGTTTTGTGAGATCTTTTTGAAGTTCGTCACAGTCTGCTTAGGTCTTAACTATCTTGAGCAGTTTAGTATCATCTGCAAACTTTGCCACCTCGCTGTTTATCCCTTTCTCCAGATCATTTATGAATAGGTTGAATAGGATTGGCCCTAGGACTGACCCTTGGGGAACACCACTAGTTACCCCTCTCCATTCTGAAAATTTACCATTTATTCCTACCCTTTGTTCCCTGTCTTTTAACCAGTTCTCAGTCCATGAAAGGATCTTCCCTCTTATCCCATGACAACTTAATTTACTTAAGAGCCTTTGGTGAGGAACCTTGTCAAAGGCTTTCTGGAAATCTAAGTACACTTTGTCCACTGGATCCCCCTTGTCCACATGTTTGCTGACCCCCTCAAAGAACTCTAATAGATTAGTAAGACACTATCTCCCTTTACAGAAACCATGTTGACTTTTGCACAACAATTTATTTTCTTCTATGTGCCTGACAATTTTATTCTTTACTATTGTTTCAACTAATTTGCCGGGTACTGATGTTAGACTTACCAGTCTGTAATTGTCAGGATCACCTCTAGAGCCTTTCTTAAATATTGGCATCACATTAGCTATCTTCCAGTCATTGGGTACAGTAGCTGTTTTAAAGGACAGGTTACAAACCATAGTTAATAGTTCCGCAATTTCACATTTTGAGTTCTTTCAGAACTTTTGGGTGAATGCCATCTGGTCCCATGTGACTTGTTACTGTTAAATTTCTCAATTAATTCCAAAACTTCCTCTAGTGACACTTCAATCTGTGACAGTTCCTCAGATTTGTCACCTACAAAAGATGGCTCAGGTTTGGGAATCTCCCTAACATCCTCAGCCGTGAAGACTGAAGCAAAGAATTCATTTAGTTTCTCCGCGATGACTTTATCATCTTTAAGTGCTCCTTTTGAACCTCAATCGTCCAGGGGCCTCATTGGTTGTTTAGCAGGCTTCCTGCTTCTGATGTACTTAAATATTTTATTACCTTTTTGAGTTTTTGCTAGCTGTTCTTCAAACTCCTTTTTCGCTTTTCTTATTAAATTTTTACATTTAATTTGGCAATGTTTATGCCCCTTTCTATTTACCTCACCAGGGATTTGACTTCCACTTTGTAAAAGATGCCTTTTTATCTCTCACTGCTTCTTTTACATGGTTGTTAAGCCATGGTGGCTCTTTTTTAGTTCTTTTACTGTATTTTTTTAATTTTGGGGTATACATTTAAGTTGAGCCTCTATTGTGGTGTCTTTGAAAAGTGTCCATGCTGCTTGCAGGGTTTTCACTTTTGGCACTGTACCTTTTTTAATTTCTGTTTAACTAACCTCCTCATTTTTGCATAGTTCCCCTTTCTGAAATTAAATGCCACAGTGCTGGGCTGTTGAGGTGTTCTTCTCACCACAGGAATGTTAAATGTTGTTATATTATGGTCACTATTTCCAAATGGTCCTGTTATAGTTACCTCTTGGACCAGATCCTGTGCTCCACTCAGGACTAGATCAAAAGTTGCCTCTCCCCTTGTGGGTTCCTGTACCAGCTGCTCCAAGAAGCATTCATTTAAACTATCAAGAAATTTTGTCTCTGCATTTCGTCCTGAGGTGACATGTACCCAGTCAATATGGGGATAATTGAAATCCCCCACTATTATTGAGTGTTTTTTTTTAATTTTGATAGCCTCTCTAATCTCCCTTACCATTTCATCGTCACTATCACTGTCCTGGTCAGGTGGTCGATAATAGATCCCTTCTGTTTATATTCTTTTTTCGAGCCTGGAATTACTATCCATAGAGATTCTATGGAACATATGGATTCATTAAAGATTTTTATTTCATTTGATTCTACATTTTCTTTCATATATAGTGCCACTCCCCCCACGCATGACCTGTTCTCTCCTTCCAATATATTTTGTACCCTGGAATGATTGTGTCCCCATTGATTGTCCTCACTCCACCAGGTTTTTGTGCCTATTATATCAATATCCTCCTTTAACACAAGGCACTCTAGTTCACCCACCTTATTTAGACTTCTAGCATTTGTGTACAAGCACTTTAAAAACTTGTCCCTGTTTTGTTTCCCCTTTTCGATGTCAGATTCTTTCTGTGCTGTAGGCAACAGGAACTGGCTATTGTTACCCTGCCTTTCAGGGTTTCGGTGGATGGCATTTCCTGCAGCACCCTCCATTGTCAACAGACTCAGGTTATGCTCGCTGGCGTCCTGTGGAGCACCAGGCTCATCCAGATCCTCAGACACAAGGCTGCAATAGGCTGTTTGGGCTGCAGAGAAAATGTTGGCTGATACAATAACACCCTGTTCCTTGATTTTGGCTGTCATAAATATAAAGGGAAGGGTAACAACCTTTATGTATGCAGTAATATAAAATCCCTCTTGGCCAGAGGTACAGAATCACTTACCTGTAAGGGGTTAATCAGTTCCATTAACCGAGTTGGCACCTGACCAGAAGGACCAATGGGGAAAGAAGATACTTTCAAATCTGGGGGAGGGGAAGGGGGAAATGTTTTGTTCACCCCAGCATGGCCACTAGGATGATCATGGGCTAAGCTCAAGAGCTTTACCTAGTACTTCGTTGGAACTACCAGCTGTCTCTGTGGATGCCAGTCCTCCCAGTGCCCACCAGAAAGTGTTGCCTTGGATAAAAGTCCTTGTTCTACCACAAACCGGGATCGGTTAGAAGAGCTGAGAAGTGGTGGGTTGCTCTGTGCCGCCATCCAAGCTCTCTGGCGGCTTTCATCTGCTTTCTGCTTGGCCTGGAATTGCTCCCTTGATGCTGGAGACCTCACTTCCTCACTGGATTGTGGACTTGGACTTGGGCTTGGTCCCTCTGGAAGCGATGCAGGGGATGGGGCTGGTTCTGTGGACCGCTCGCCGCAGGTGCGCTAGGTTGGGGTTCAGGCTCCGGCTGAGCCTCTTGTGTAGGGTTATCTGCTGCTGCCAGTGCAGGCTTGGTGGGGCCCTCTGGTGTTGGAGCTGCAGATGGGGTTGCAAGCGCTGGACTCAGTGCTGGCAATGGTTCTGGTGCTGGTTGGTCCGCCAGTTCTGGTTTTGGGACTGGCTCTGGCTGGGTCTCTGCAACTGAGTCTACCTACCTCTGTTGCGGATGTTGGCCTGTGGTCCGGTTCCACCAGCTCAGTCTGGGTCTCTGGTAACACCAACAGGGCCCTGGTGGAAGGCTCAGGAACAGGGATAGGTGTAAAAGTTTGCTTAGCCCAGCTGCGGGTGACCATTCCCACCCTCTTGGCTAGCTTCACATGGTGGGCCAAGACTTCCCTGAGCAGCATGGGAATGGGATAATCATCATAGGCTGCAAAAGTCCACATTCCTGACCAGCCCTTGTACTGGACAGGCAACTTGGCTGTAGGCAAGTCAAAAGAGTTTGACTTGAAGGGTTGAATCGTCACTTGGGCCTCTGGGTTGATGAATTTGGGGTCCACTAAGGATTGGTGGATGGCTGACACCTGTGCTCCAGTGTCCCTCCACGCGATAACCTTCTTCCCACCCCCACTCACAGCTTCCCTTTGCTCTGAAGGTATCTGGGAAGCATTTGGGCCTAAGAACCTTTGATGTGACCCTGGTGCAATAAACTGGATTCTGTTGGAGTCCTGGTGATTGCTGTGGTGGGAACAGACCCCAAGGAGTCTGTAGCTGGAAGCAAGCACAACCTGAGTGAAAGGGGGGGTGGGATTTTGCTGGCCAGTGAAGGGTCTGTCATAGCTGGCAGCTGTGAGCCCACAGCTGGATCAGGGTCTCCTTCCTTTTGGGGGGACACTGGAGTGTCTGCTCCAGAGGGAAGCCCAAAAAGGAATTTTAGGAATACTGTCTCCACTATGAGCAGTGTCCAAGTCTCTGGCAGTAAGTTCAGGAGGAGGGTGTGACGTTGCACTCTATACAATTATATGAAAATATGCTAATGAGCATGAATATAATGTAACTGGAATATGCTTCATGCAAAAGGTCTCTTGTAAGGTAGCATTACAAAGCTTATGATCTACTGAGTGTAGTCATCCTCTTTGTATGTATGTATCATTCTTGTATCTGAAACTGGAAATATGAAATATAACTCTGAGGGCCTATTGTAATTTATGGAAAGTGGGCCATTAATGGTGGTTTGGAATCTTGATGGCGCCCATTAACCAGGACAATTGTCTGTAGATGACTCTGTTTTACTCCTAAGTCTTCCTGTATACCTGTGGGCTGGCAAGTGGGTAATGAAGTCTTAGTGACATGTGATCATGTCACCTGAACTATTATCCATCTTTAACCTGGTGCTTTTCCATTTAGAAGGTGGGGTGAGAACCCAGAGAGGGACAAAAGATTCCCACCTTATGCAAAAGATTTAAAACACAGAGGATCCCCCTGTAGGCTCAACTTCAAAGTTACAGAACAGGAATAAACCTCCCTCTTAGCATAGGGAAAATTCACAAGCTAAAACAAAAGATAATCTAATGCATTTCCTTGCTATTACTTACAATTTCTGTAATTTTAGATATATCATTTCAATAGGAGCTGGATTACATGCTTGGTCCCTCTCTCTTTGTCTCAAGGGAACACACAGAGCACAAACAAAACCTCCCCCCCCCCAGATTTGAAAGTATCTTCTTTCCCCATTGGTCCTTCTGGTCAGGTGCCAACTCGGTTAATGGAACTGATTAACCCCTTACAGGTAAGTGATTCTGTACCTCTGGCCAAGAGGGATTTTATATTACTGCATACATAAAGGTTGTTACCCTTCCCTTTATATTTATGACAATGGCTATGAATAAAGGGATTAAAGTCTCTGGTCTTAGTCACACCTTTTGCCTCAGTTATGAGTAATTATAATTGTCTGGCCACTTCTCAGGCTGGAATTGTCTCACTTTGACTTTGTGCTCACCTCCCCATCCATCTTTGTCATAGGCAGGGTCATGTAGAGGGGCAGAGCACTGGCCGTGATGGTAGGAAACCTGAGTTCAAATTCCAGTTCAACTACAGCTTTCCTGTGCCATCTTAAGCACGTTACTTCAGCTACCTTGTGCCTCAGTTTCCGCACCAATAGAATGTGTATAATGCTTCCATATGGCATTGGGGTGTTGACAGGATACAAATCAGTCACTAATTGGGAGATGCTCAGATATTATAGCAACAGGGGCTGCCTAAGCAGATGCCTCTCGTCTGAGGCCTATACTGCAAGCCCTATAGAGCAGATATGTTTGTATAGTACCCAGCACGACAGGGCAAAGTGCCGCAGCAATAGAAGTTAATGAAAATAATGGCATGGTGTGTGCTTTATGCACCCTCCTGGGTTAGCGAGTCTCCTGCTGTTGGATGAACAGCGAAGAGCCTGGAAGCCTTGCTTCTGATACGATGTGTTCTCGGTTACGTTCACAGCACCAACCGTAATGTTAGTGGCAGTGCAGCCTGACCTTGCCACCCATGTTTCCATTTCCCTGCTCTATGGAGTATCCAGCTCTGGAACCTAACATCCCACAGGTGCAGGTCTCTACAGGCCTGTGGCATCCGTGTGCCAGGAATGCCTCCTGCAGGAGAAACAGCAGGCTGCCTACATACATCCAGCTTGGCACATGTGCCCTGTCAAGCTGGCAGGTCTCCTGTGTGCACAGGCGCAAGGCCGTGCTGACAGATGGGCCGTGTGGGCCTTGCATTTCAGCCCTACATGTTTTGATCTAAGTAAGTGGGGCTGAAATTCAAGGCCAATAGACTGAGACCTGTAAGATTTTAGCTTAGCTATACGAGGCCTTGAAGGAAAAAAAATGCTGATATAGGTAATCAACTAAAGAATAACCGGATGCCCTAAGATTATAGGAAAGGATGTACCAATGGGTAATATGGCAAAAACTTAACAGTAAAAGTAATTTTTTGCTTACAAGATACACGGTAATCACATTTTTCTAACACATAACCACAAAGTGCACTATGTGTGGAAATGCTAATAAGATATAGTCAGAATTACATTATAAATTAGAAAAATTGAGCTCCCTATGGAAGACTCCAGCAGAAACCATCCCTCTACTGATGATCAATCTATTAAAGACCCATCAGACCCTAACGCTGTTGGTGAGGATAACTATATTTGTAACTTGGGCGTAGGTCTGTATAAAATTTCTGTATGTTTGGGTAAGCATAACTTTAATAAAACTAGACCTTGAATGTGTGTGGTCACTACCCTTGGTCTTTATGTGTTCCTAGAGACTCTAAATCTGAAGCAAGTAGCAAAGGTGACTTTCACTCTGTTAAGCATAAAACTGTAGCAACCGGAGCCAAACCCACGGTGGTACAATACCACATTACAAAAGGCACTTTAAATAAAAGAAACGGCTGAAGCCGAAAGGGGAAGGAGACAAAGGACGGCGTAAGGGTATCAGCTTGATTTGAGGAAGACAGAATCCCTAGCTAGCCATGTCAGAGCAGCAGCTGCAGCACCTGGCCTTCCTCAACAGCTGCCCTGCGAGCAATCGGACAGTGGTACCTGAGGGGATTAGTGCTGAGAAAATGACACAGTCACTGCCTCATGCAGCCAATGATGTGAGCATGGCTTTGTGGGCACCATCGTGACTGGGACTCAGGAGTCCTGGGTTCTGCTCCTGGCTTTGCAGCTGGGTGACCTCAAGACATCATGTCCCGTTTCCGTGCCTCAGTTTCCCCATCTAAAATGGAGTTGATGATACTGGCCTCCTTGGCACAGAGGTTTGAGATCTACTTACGAAAAGCACTAGGTGATGGTGGTATTATTACTATAAAAGCATCACATGGCTCCCTGCATCACTGGTCTCCTGCAGAGCCAGAGAGCGCAGCCACCCTCGGACCTCTACACTATCTCTCACACAGGGGAGTGGGTGGTGCTGAGCGGGCACAGAGGGGTGGGTAAGTTGTGCCAGGGTGGGGCAAGGGTCTTCAGTTTTGTGCAATTAGAAAGTTGGCAACCCTACAACTAGGGCTGGGGCAAGGGGTTGGAGACTAGCAGCATTGCCCCACAGTCACCCTTAGATAGGGGATGGATTTATTTGGGCTTGGGAAGCAGGGTAGACAGAGGGTCAGAGACTAGCCTGGACTATAGGAGCGTGGGGTTTAATTCCTTGCATTGCTTCATGTGCCTTGTACAACCTTGGGAAAATCGCTTTCTCTAGGCCTCAGCTCCCCAGCTAGACAGTGGGAGTACCAGCATCAATGGGCAAAACTCTTGATTTGGGGGGAAATCAGGCAGCTGGAAAAGTCCTGTCCCTGATCTTAGCAGGAATGCACCAGGGGTGGGGCCAGGCTGGGCAGCAGCATCCCCACAGTCGCTGGGATGGCCTTGGTCATCAAAAAGCCTTTCTGGGTGAAATCACAGTGGGAGACGAGGTCAGCTGGTCCTGGCCTCAGGCAGAGTCCCAGTACAAATGATGGCGGGAGCAACCCCAAGGCTTTGCCTGTCGGTGTGGAGGGAGCAGCAGGCTCCTGGGTTTGTTGATCCCTGGGTGTGAGGAAGGGAGCAGGGAGACTGTGTGAGGCTCAGGGAGACCGTACTGGAGGTGACACTGGGCACCATGTGAGGCTGCCTGTGTGTGACTCAGGGCACTCTGGGGTGTGGTCTGTGACTCAGGCACTCCAGAGGTTGGTCTGTGACTTGGGGTGCTCCGGGGGTTGGTCTTTTTGAAGGAGCTGTCCCAGGAAACCTGTCAGGGTGCTCAGTACACACTGCCAGTTGGATGTCCGGGTTATTTTTACCTCAGAGATGGCAGCCCTAGGCCTGGGTGGGGGAGAAGGGAGGGTGCAGTGCCCAGGGGCCTGGTTTGTTCTGCATAAGCAGCAAAGTATGTAACCCTCTACTATTACCTCAGAATATGCAGCTTTCCTTGTACTTACCCTAGAGAATACCCTGGAGGCACTGCGGATGCTGAGGTGACATTGCTTAGCGCCTCAAGGCCATTTGCATATTTTTCAAGAGTACCCACAGTAGATGCACACGGCCCTCTGCCCCTGCATACAGCTGGGTGTGCTAGGTGCTGTACAAGCACAAGCCTTGTTAAAGCCAATAGCTGCAATGCACTCTCTTTCAGGTGCAACAGAAGAAGCAAGCAAGCCCCTTTCTCTCATAAAAATAGCTGGGGGGCTTCCACCTGGGGTACTAGGCCATGTGACAGGTCTGAGCTAAGCCACGAAGATTGAGGGGTGTCCAGGGGGCTGGGATATCAGTTGCAGCCTATCAGTGTTGCAGGCGGAAAGCCAGGAGAAGTTGTTGAGTGTGTGACCCTGAGAGGAAGTAGAGAGTTGGGGCTTCTTGGGCACAGAGCTTGCTGGAGGAGCAGACTTGGGAATCTCTGAGTAAGGAAACTGCCTGCTGCTATTCTTTCCACTGGGTTCAGGGGAAACAGGGGACTTGGGGAAAAAACGTGCACAAATAAGCAAGAACAGGACAAGAATAGATCTGACTCATATCATCAATTTCTCATCCCAATAGAAACAACCTGAAAGTCCCTGACTACTGACTAACAATCAGGCCAAAGTATATTAAATAACACCTGTCAGAAAAAATCTGAGAGGGTTTTGCCTCAGGTCCCAGTCAGGAAAACAGGTGGGAGGGAGGAGGAGGGAATTGTGCCATAACACGGGCAAGAATCAGCTGAACTCAAAAGCTCTAAACAGCCATCAAGTGACTTTGCAGCTGAGAGAAGATCCTAGACTTACTGGAAGGCACCAGAGGAAATTGCCCTTGTAAACTGTGTGTTTGTTTGCTGAGTGCCGTCACAGGGTTTCAATTACGTATAACAAAATAAGACATCATCATTCTATTTACAAGCAGGGGGTTGTTATATAGGTTGCCAATAAAATATTTAAATGCAAAGTGCCTTTTTGCTGCTAAACCCAGGGTTGTGAGTTAGATCCTTGAGGGGGCCATTTAGGGATCTGGGCCAAAAAGTGGGGATTGGTCCTGCTTTGAGCAGGGGGTTGGACTAGATGACCTCCTGAGGTCCCTTCCAACCCTGATATTCTATGATTCTATGAATGGTTTCTCCCATTTATGACTCTGGTCCACAGGGAATTTTATCACCCACCTGCATTTTATTGGCTCTCCTGTGTCTCTCATGCACAGAGTCACAAAACGCTTCGGAGTTAATGGCAGGCCCTGGGGATGAAAGCATGTGGAGGGCAAGCGGTGGAAAGGACCCATGCCAGAGCATCACAAGTGCTGGAGCAGCCCTGCCTGTGATGCGTGGTGAGGAGAGGCCTAGACTGAGAAGCTGAGGGGTGGGGCAGGGGAAGTCAGAGGGGCAGGATGGAGGTGGTGGGGACGTAGGTCACTGGAAAAGCAGAGAAGGTGGGTGGAGTGAGTTTATGGAGAGCTGTGCAGAGCAGGAAGCTGAGTTTGAACTGGATCTGAGGAGCCAGTGAGGGGGATGGAGGAGAAAGGGGATGGGCGTGGAACCAGCAAAGGGGACAGAAGGCAGCTGGGAGTTTAGACAAGAAGGCAGTGAAGCTGGGGGAGGAATGGACCAACTATCAGACCAAAGGTGTCACAGGATAATAAATAACACCAGCCCCAGGATGAGAAAAATCTAAGATGGTTTAGTGTCTTTTTCCGTACAGTTGGGAATACCGGGGGAAATCATCCCCTAACCTACATGGGCAATGATCGGTTGAATCAGAAAGCCCTAACCAGCCACCAAGCATGGGGGAATCCAGCAAAGGGGCTAGAGAGCTGAGGCATGGGCAGTGGATGGAAGAACAGAGACAATGAGTGAAGCAAATCTATGGAGGACTGTGAAGGGGATAGACAGAAAAGCAGTAAAGGTGACGCTGGCTTTACCAATGCAGAGACCCTTGTTCTGATGCTTGGACGTGCTCTGCAGAAGGTCTGTGGGGCCCACGCCACAGAGGCGCCTGAAGGAGAGAAGTTGGTGAACATGCAGGGTTTGCGTATTCCTCCCAGCCGGACTTTTACTTTGCAGACAGGGTTTTAAGACTCATAAAGAGAAACAAGCAGCACATCAGAGAAGATGAATCTTGTCCACCCTGTCACTATACATCTCCCAAAGTGTGCTCTGTGGGAATTTTCATTAGCTTTCAGAGGGGAATCGCGCTGTTCAAATTAATTGACAATTATCCCAAATGATGCACAGTATTAGTTGTGTTACATGGTTGTTCCCTTTGATGTCAGCATCTTCATCAAGCTCTCTGACTGAAGCTACACTTTTATGCTAATGTGTTTTTTTTTTTATTTTATTTTAATTCAGACTGCGTTCTGGAGGAATTACAGCAACATTCAAACTGATCCGCTATGAGCTTGAGATCTGTTCTTAGAGGTTTGTATAAGGATCAATCACAGAGCAAAAGAAAACAGAGGACAGAGGATAAAGAATGTAGACCCCGATCCTCAAAGGTATTTGGACTCCTAACTTCCATTGATCTGGGCCATACACCTACTTCAAAATTCACTGGTGATCTCATACTTTCCCTGGGTCCAGTTCCCTGGGTCTGAGCACAAACTAGACCCTTGAGTTTTTAGGATCCTAAAAACCAATCAGGTTCTTAAAAACAAAATGTTATTATAAAAACAAAATAAAAGAAGCACCTCTGTAAAATCAGGATGGAAGATAATTTTACAGGGTAATCAGATTCAAAACACAGAGGATTCCCCTCTAGGCAAAACTTGAAAGTTACAAAAAAGAGGGATAAACCTCCCTCTTAGCACAGGGAAAATTCACAAGCTCAAACAAAAGATACTCTAACACATTTTCTTGCTATCACTTACTATTTCTGTAATATTAGAGGTATCATTCAGTAGGAGCTGGATTACTTTGGTCTCTCTCTTTGTCTCCCGAGAGAACACCAAACACACAGCACCAAAACAAAGCCTTTCCCTCCCGCCCCAGATTTGAAAGTATCTTCTTTCCCCATTGGTCCTTCTGGTCAGGTGCCAACTAGGTTAATTGAATTGATTAATGTCTTACAGGTAAGGGGATTCTGTACCTCTGGCTAAGAGCGATTTTATATTACTGCATACATAAAGGTTTTTACCCTTCCCTTTATATTTATGACAGGAGTCCACAGAGATCCAGGGTTTCAGATCTGCCATAGGGACCTGAGAAGTGAATTCTCCACTGATTCCCCTGAGAGAAGGAAAGCAATACCCACTGCAGCAGGAAATATTGCCCAAGGTGCAGCTCCTACAAGACCAATAATGAGGCCTGGCTTTGTTCACTGTATTATTGTTTGATGGCTTTATGCCAGTTGAGACTCTTGCTGGGCTGGAGTTGGTGAAAAGTGCAAAGTAGGCTTAGAGGGCTTGAGGATCAGGCCCAGGGAATATAGAGGTTAACCTTTTCTCTGATAGGGCTGTTCAAAGCCCTGTAGAACTTGATTAGTGGGGATCTTATTCCCCAGTAAATTCTGAGGCTCCCAGAACCCAAAGAAAGGCGATCACTTTACATTAGATTCTGTAACAGAACAGCCACCACCGTTGCATCTCCTCGAGTCAGGAGGCCACTCTGCAGGCAGCCTGCCTCAGTTTCCCTCTCTTCGAGTCTCCTTAATAAACTCCATACAGGCTTCTCCCTGTGCAGACACTGCTCCTTGGGGACCGGGGAAATTGACATACAAGTTCAGAACAAAACTCAAAGTCCATAAAGTCAAACCTTTCGCAGGCCACTGTCAGCCCTACCTGGCTGAAGTCTTGTTCCCCTGGCGTCTCACAACTTTCCTGCAGCCTTCTGCTCTCAGCAGCAGGCTGGTGCTTTCTTACTGTCTCACACCACTTCCTTCCACTCCACGCTGATCCCTGAACACCCCCCTCTTAGAAGGTGTCTGCCCTGTAGCAGGCCCCATCCCCAGGCTCTTAATAAGGCAGAAGTGGGCTGGACCAGTTCCCTTTTAAAGGCTCTAGGATTTTTCCATAAGCCTGGGTATCAAAACCAGATCAAAACTGCCATCTGGGGCCAGCGACTTGAAGCCAATTTATCAAACAGGGGAACTAATTTGCAGGATAAAGATCCCTGGGGGCAGTTTCTCGGTGCAGGTTTGTCTGCTGGCCCACTGTCATGGGAAATTAAACGCATAAAGCAAACCCATGCTCTCGCCCTTTTCTTTGAAATCCCAGTGCAAATGGAATAACTCAGTTATCTAGTTATTTAGTGGATCCAGCCAGACCTCACTCGCAGAGGGATTTAAAAACAAACTCCTGAATGCATTAAAAAAACCACAAGCAATTTATCTTGCTCTGTCACTCTTCAATTCGTTTAGGGTGAGCCATGCTGCCAGTTATGAAGAGTGCAGCATTCCTCTGAACATCTGCAGCTGTAATTCACATGTGCATGCCAAATCCTCTCTTCCATGGCCTGTGTGTGTCTGGGAAAGGTCAGCTGTGCCACAGGACAATGTCTAGATAGAATGACACCCTCTTCGGGATGCCGCAGTGGGAAGCAAGCTCATTGCTGGCATCACCCACACCTCCCCAGCTACATGCTAACCTCATCCTGGCCAGTCCCACATGGGCGTGATCCATGCACAGCAAATATCAAGCCCCATTTGGAGAGGGCTGAATATCCACTCAGAGCATCTTCTACAAACACAACTTTCCATTCAGCCGTCTGTACGTTGCAGGCTGGCACTCGAGGACAGATGCAGCTGGCATTGGGCATAAAGACACACAGGTGTGGGCAGGGATACAATGCCACAGGAACCAACAGGGGCTGGCATCTGCATGTTACAGAGTAACCTACACAGAGAGTGGTGCTAAGCCTCCAGTGCTCCAAAACACACCATCTTCGCTCCTGAGAGGAGAGTCCCACCCAGACTATTAAAGCTTTTGTACCTCCACAGCTCCTTCAATCTAAGGATCTCCAAAGCACTTTGGAGACATTAATGGATGAGGTCTCAATATCCCTGGAAGGTCGGAATTATTATCTCCCTTCGGAGATGAGAAAATTGTGGCTCACAGAGGGGAAGTACTTGCCCAGGGTCACAGAGCAGAGCTGAGACTAGCCAGAAGGTTACTTGCCCTATACTAACAGTGATTCTGTTGTGACCAGGATGTGGGTGGTCTCACCTCGTGGTCAAAGCAGGAGTCAAGAGTCAGGCCAGGTCAGATACCAAAACTGAAAGCCAGGTGTCAGGCATGGTCAGGCCATCTGGAGACAAACTTTAGAGCAGAACCACAGATCAATAACCAGTGTCCAGCTGGGTCAGGATCCCAGGAGGTTAAGCCAGGGAACGGGAAGCACAAGGCACACAGCCCAGAGCAGAGTGCATCCCAGGGGCTGCGTTTAAATAGGGGCTGTGCACCAGTCAGAGCCCCCAGTGTTCTGCCAATCAGCTCCTAGGACCGGGGCCCTCTGTCTGAGTTCAGCTCCTGTGCTGACCCTAGTTAGCATCTCCTTGACTGGCAGGGGGGAACATGTTAGTGCTACAGAGTCTGGAGATGCAGGGTTCAAGAATTCCCACCCCCCCAATCCCTGATAGGTTCTTTGAGATGCAATTGGTACAAACCCCACTGTCGGGGCACATGCACTGGAGATCACAGTCTTTTAAATAGTCACAGCTGCATGTGTCCTGTGCCTCCTCGTGCTCATGTACCAGAGCAACTGTGACCCTCCCTCAGGGCTCACACAAGTCAAAGTCCCTGATAGCTAAGTACCCTGAAAATGAGGATGGAGCAGGCTGTGGGACAGTGACAACAACAGTGACAACAACATCTCAAAAGTCCCAGTTCATAGAATATCAGGGTTGGAAGGGACCTCAGGAGGTCATCTAGTCCAACCCCCTGCTCAAAGCAGGACCAATCCCCAACTAAATCAGTTCCTGTAGGGTAAGTAACTATTATCTTTTCTTCAAGTGTGTTCCAGTGTGGGCCCTGCCATAGGTACTGGCAAGCTGCACCCCCTCTGGATAGTGGGATGAGGACATAGGTGCTGACTTTTGGTTTTACCGGTGGGTGCCCTCCTGAGGCCCCACCCCCACTCCGCCCCTCCCCCCACCTGCCCACCGCTCGCTCCTTTCCGCCCCCTCCTTCGAGCACCTCTGCCAGTTTTGGAGGGAGGCTATTCACATTAGAGAAGAAAGATGGGTGAGGTAATATCTTTTATTGGACCAGCTTCTGTTGGTGAGAGAGACAAGCTTTTGAGCTTTCACAGAACCCTTCTTCAGGAAGAAGAACTCTGTGAAAGCTCCAAAGCTCGTCTCTCTCTCTCTCACCAACAAAAGTTGCTCCAATACAAGATATTACCTGACCCACCTTGTCTCTCTAATTTCCTGGGAACAACAGGGCTACAACAACACAGCGTACAAAAATGCAGGATTCACACAAACAGCACAGAGTGACCGTCACACCAGGGCACTATTTTCAGGATTCATCTTGGCATAATGTCATCATTACACCAAGGAAGTCGCACTAGCAGCACAATGAGATGAATATAGCCCTGGGAGCATGCCGAACGTTCACAGGACAAGCACCCTGGGATCCACACAGCACGATCGTAGTGTCCATTGAGCTCTCAGTTGAGCGGGGCTACACTCAGGGACTGAGTCCAAGGGTTCACCTAAACACAAGGGCACCTGCAAATAGCTGTACTAACAGCAGGCTTTACACTGGCCCAACAGGAGGAGTTGCACGTCAGGGCACTAATTCCCAATCCCAGTGCAAGGCAATGTGGGATCCAGGCACCAGGTCTTTAGTGCCAGAATTTGTACTCCCAGGAGAGTGGGATGGAATTATAGAAGTTCCAGGGGAAAAAGCCCTCTGTGATCATCCTGGCTCAGTCCATCTCCCTGCCAATGCAGGGCTGATCCTTACTGCATGTTTTGTCCAGTCTCCTTTTAAAAGTCCCAAGCCTTGGAGTTTCTAGCTGTGACACTCTATACCAGGGGTTCTCAAACTGGGGGTCGGGACCCCTCGGGGGGGTCGTGAGGTTATTACGTGGGGGTCACGAGCTGTCAACCTCCACCCCAAACCCTGCTTTGCCTCCAGCATTTATAATGGTGTTAAATATATAAAAAGTGTTTTTAATTTATAAGGGGGGGGGTCACACTCAGAGGCTTGCTATGTGAAAGGGATCACCGGTAAAAAAGTTTGAGAGCCACCGCTCTATATCTCGGGGGTGGGGGGTGGCGTGCTGTGCTCTGTAAGCCCCATATTCATCATTTGTATATATTCTTTATATTTCATATAAAGCATGCCATGTAAGGTATCATGGGAAAGGTTATGATTTGCTGAAACCCACTGTTCTGTCGAAATATGTACATCATTAAAGTGTATGAAATTATGAGATTGTGCTAAAAGAAAAGGAGGACTTGTGGTACCTTAGAGACTAACAAATGTATTTGAGCATAAGCTTTCGTGAGCTACAGTTCACTTCGTCGGATGCATCCCCGCAGCAGCCCAGGAGATGTCCCCCCCATGCCCGTCCCGGTCCAGCTGCCCGGCGGGGACTGGTACTCTCAGTCTCTCTGTGGTGGTGAGGTGTCCGGGGGATGTTTTTGGAGATGCCTCTGACTGAGCCCCCTGCCAGATGCTGCTGCTGCTGCCGTTAGTTGGCCGAGAGGTTGGGGCGAGGCTGGGAGCTGCTCAGCGGCAGCACCACCCAAAGCAGCCTGCCGCCCACAAGAAGCAGGCAGGAGAAGGAGGCGGGTGGTGGCGGGGGGGGTCACTCAGCCCCTGCCCCAGGAGCAGCGTCCCTGTTGCTGACTGGCTGGTGGCCAAAAACCAGCGAAACAGCCCTGCCGGGAAGAGCTGTTTAGGCCACGCGGATCAGCGCCGCAGCTCGGAGCCAAAAACAGCTGATCGGCGGTGGCTCCCAGCTCTGCAAACCCCTGCTGATCGGCCCCCGACAGCCCCGCTGAACAGCTGATGGGGCCCACGGGCCCCGGGCCCCCTGGCCCCCCAAATAGTTGCCTGGTGCCAGTGGGTGCTGAGCACCCACTAATTTTTCCCCATGGGTGCTCCAGCCCCGGAGCCCCCACGGAGTCGGCGCCTATGGATGAGTACCACCGGCTGTGTCAGTCATACAGCGATGTGACACTGCTTTCCCAGCCTGGGCATCTGCCCTGGGGGCGAGTCCAGTGCAGGAGTGGGAGGAAGCTCAGTGGGTTACTCCGTATCGCCGCCTGGCAGATTTCAGAAATTGGTCCTTGAGCTCCGGAGGAGTGAGCCCGATGCTCCGTGGGAGCAATACACCAGCCAGCAGGTAACCCAGCACGACTGTTATCCGCTTAGATGTGCTTTGCGATGAGATGGCCTTTGGAAAGGCCAGCTAAAGCCGGCAGTCAACGGAGAGACTTGGCTCTGCCAGTGTAGTAAAGTGGGGCTCTGGAAATGTCCAGCCCATGCAGCATCCTCTCTCCCAGCGGAGAGCAAGCCTTCAGAGAGAATCCAGGCAAGTGAACTGCTGGAGTGAGAGGGAACCTTGAGACCACCCTGGGGATGAATTTAGGGTGAGGTTTCAACACTGTCTACTCCCTGTGACATGTTGTGCAGGGACCAGTGGGCCTGGAGCTCCCACGATCTCCTGGCTGATGTGAGAGTGACTTGGACGACTGTCTTCAGCATGGGATGAAGTAAGGAGCCTTTTGACAGGGGCTTGAAGGGAAGCCCCAGAAGTCTCCAGAGGACAGTGCTAAGGTCCCAGGCAGAAGCAGGTTCCCCGGCCAGTGAGTAAGTATGCAGTGGACCCTTGGATAACTTTGATACCGCTGAGTGAGAGAAGACAGAGCATGACTGTACAGGCCGCTGTTAAGCAGAGCACGCTCTCAGGTGAACCGTAATGGAGCAGAATGGAAAGCTGATGCGAGTAGTAGTCAAATGCAGTGAGTAGTTGAGGATCTTCAGTATTGTAACCTGCACAGGGTCTAGGTCATGCTGGGCCATCCATACAGAGAATCTCTTCCAATTTGATGGACAAGTCTTTCTGGAGGGTATCTTCCAACTCTGTATCAGGATCTTCTGGACCTGTCCAGAGAAGTCCCTGTCCTTGGTACTTAACCAGCCAGCGCTGCCATGGGCAGGGACTTCAGCATCTGGATGGGGTATCTGTCCATGGAGCTGGGAGATCAGGTCTAGGCAGTCTGGGCGTCTGCAGCAGATCTGAGAGCCAGAACTGCCTTTGTAAGCAGGAAGCTCTGAGAACAATCATGGTTCTGTCTCGTTAGACTTTGGATATCACCCTGGGGACCACAGAGCTTGGCAGAAAGGAAGCCTTGATTCCACGGCTGAAGGAAGGCTTCTGGTAATGATTCTGCATTCCATGCCCCCTTTGGAACAAAAGTTCTGATGGCGTCCATCAGCCAGGGGGATGAGACCATTGCAAGACGGACAGGATGGCTTAGGGTCTGCCACACGAGCTGCAGTTGGCACAAAGTGCCTTATCCTACTGCACAGGGGGTGGGAAGGGGTTGTACTGAGGGTTAGTCAGATTAATTTAGATACTTCTTTTTTCTTGAATGTGTCATAACCATACAGCTAAGGTAGCCCAGAATTCCTCCTTACCTGTAAGGGGTTAAGAATCTCAAATAACCTGGTTGGCACCTGACCAAAAGGACCAATGGGGAAAGAAGATACTTTCAAATTGGGAGTGGGGGGAAGGCTTTGTTGGTGTGTTCTCTTGGGAAGCAGAGAAGCACCAGGTCAGAAAACTCCTTCTCTTATAAACCATCCTAAAGTGAGTCTCAATATTGCAAAAAGAGTAAGTAAATAAGGCAGGGTGCATTAGATTACCGTTTGTTTTCAACTTGTGAATTTTCCCTGTGCTAAGAGGGAGGTTTATCCCTGATTTTTGTAAGTTTAAAGTTTTACCTAGAGGGGAATCCTCTGTGTTTTGAATCTGATTACCCTGTAAAGTTACCTTCCATCCTGATTTTACAGAGGTGTTTCTTTTCCTTTTTTTTTCTTTATAATAAAGTTCTGCTTTTTAAGAATCTGGTTTACCTATTTGTTGGTATATTATTCTCAAGCCTTCCCAGGAAGGGGGTGTAGGGCTTGGGGGGATATTTTAGGGAAACAGGAACTCCAAGTGGTCCTTTTCCTGAATCTTTTTTTGTTTAACTCACTTGATGGTGGCAGCATACCGTCCAAGGACAAAGGATTTGTGCCTTGGGGAAGTTTGTAATCTAAGCTGGTAGGAATAAGCTTAGGAGGCTTTCATGCGGGTCCCCACATCTGTACCCTAGAGTTCAGAGTGATGTTCTTCATTGAAGATTTCAGAACAACCAAGGTTTCGTAGCTCTGAAGAGAACAGCAGGTGGAACATTTGCTGGGTCCCATCCAGCTGCCATGGGCAGTAAGAGGTAACTGGGGGAGGGCTGGTTCCCCTCTTTAAGCCCTCACATGAATGCACAAGGAGGCACAGGGTGCACATGTTGCCTCGGACACAGCTATTCAAAAGCCTCCAACCTGCATGCCTGGGGCTCAGGCACACCTATGGCAGAATCCACACCAACATGTACTTGAAGAAGAATCCAGATTTCCAGATCATGTTCCCATGCTGTAGCAACTAGACCATGGCTTCTTTGTGGATGCTTCCTGAGGTAACACTGCCGGCCCTTAAAAGGAATGTGACTTTGCATATCCCCAATGCTAATGCTCCCTCAAAGGGAGCAACTGCATCGGGTGTTGTAGAAGGCAAGAGAGCAGAGCTGCAGACCAGATAGATTCAGCCTAGTTCTGATTCTCCTTTGCTTCTCCAGTTAGGCAACTGCAGGACTTGCAGTGTGTCAAAAAATCAGGATTTTTCTTGTGAAGATTTGAGAACAAAAGACCTTATTGCTGGAGCCACATGAACATCTAATGTTTTGGTGAACATTTGAATTTTTCCGTTAACCAAAAAAGTGAAAAACATTTTGCCTTCAACCTGAAATGAAACACCATGTTTTATTTTTGAGGGTTTTTTACCTGTTCTCCTCCATCCTCCCTGCGGAAGGAAAAGGCCTGGGTAGAGACCGTTGAATCATGGAAGTCAACGAATGGCTATGCAGGTGGTGTCGGAGAGAAGGCTTTGGATTCTTTGACCATGGGATGGTGTTCCAAGAAGGAGTGCTAGGCAGAGACGGGCTCCACCTAACGAAGAGAGGGAAAAGCATCTTCGCAAGCAGGCTGGCTAACCTAGTGAGGAGGGCTTTAAACTAGGTTCACCGGGGGAAGGAGACCAAAGCCCTGAGGTAAGTGGGGAAGTGGGATACCGGGAGGAGGCACGAGCAGGAGCGCGTGAGAGGGGAGGGCTCCTGCTTCATACTGAGAAAGAGGGGCGATCAGCAGGTTACCTCAAGTGCCTATATACAAATGCACGAAGCCTGGGAAACAAGCAGGGAGAACTGGAAGTCCTGGCACAATCAAGGAATTATGATGTGATTGGAATAACAGAGACTTGATGGGATAACCCACATGACTGGAGTACTGTCATGGATGGATATAAGCTGTTCAGGAAGGACAGGAAGGGCAGAAAAGGTGGGGAAGTTGCACTGTATGTAAGGGAGCAGTATGACTGCTCAGAGCTCAAGTATGAAACTGCAGAAAAACCTGAGAGTCTCTGGATTAAGTTTAGAAGTGTGAGCAACAAGGGTGATGTCGTGGTGGGAGTCTACTATAGACCACCAGACCAGGGGGATGAGGTGGACGAGGCTTTCTTCCGGCAACTCGCAGAAGTTACTAGATCGCAGGCCCTGGTTTTCATGGGAGACTTCAATAACCCTAATAGCTGCTGGAAGAGCAATACAGCAGTGCACAGGCAATCCAGGAAGTTTTTGGAAAATGTAGCGGACAATTTCCTGGTGCAAGTGCTGGAGGAACCAACTAGGGGCAGAGCTCTTCTTGACCTGCTGCTCACAAACCAGGAAGAATTAGTAGGGGAAGCTAAAGTGGATAGGAACCTGGGAGGCAGTGACCATGAAATCGTCGAATTCAGAATCATAACACAAGGAAGAAAGGAGAGGAGCAGAATACAGACCCTGGACTTCAGAAAAGCAGACTTTGACTCCCTCAGGGAACTGATGGGCAAGATCCCCTGGGAGAATAACATGAGGGGGAAAAGAGTCCAGGAGAGCTGGCTGTATTTTAAAGAATCCTTATTGAGGTTACAGGGACAAACCATCCCAATGTGTAGAAAGAATAGTAAATATGGCAGGTGACCAGCTTGGCTTAACAGTGAAATCCTTGCTGATCTTAAATACAAAAACGAAGCTTACAAGAAGTGGAAGATTGGACAAATGATCAGGGATGAGTATAAAAATATTGCTCGGGCTTGCAGGAGTGAAATCAGGAAGGCCAAATCACACTTGGAGTTGCAGCTAGCAAGAGATGTTCAGAGTAACAAGAAGGGTTTCTTCAGGTATGTTAGCAACAAGAAGAAAGTCATAGAAAGTGTGGGCCCCTTCCTGAATGAGGGAGGCAACCTCGTGACAGAGGATGTGGAAAAAGCTAATGTACTCAATGCTTTTTTTGCCTCTGTCTTCACGAACAAGGTCAGCTCCCAGACTACTGCACTGGGCAGCACAGCATGGGGAGGAAGTGACCAGCCCTCTGTGGAGAAAGAAGTGGTTCGGGACTATTTAGAAAAGCTGGACGAGCACAAGTCCATGGGGTCGGATGCGTTGCATCCGAGAGTGCTAAAGGAGTTGGCGGATGTGATTGCAGAGCCACTGGCCATTATCTTTGAAAACTCATGGCGATCGGGGGAGGTCCCAGATGACTGGAAAAAGGCTAATGTAGTGCCCATCTTTAAAAAAGAGAAGAAGGAGGATCCAGGGAACTACAGGCCAGTCAGCCTCACCTCAGTCCCTGGAAAAATCATGGAGCAGGTCCTCAAGGAATCAATTCTGAAGCACTTAGAGGAGAGCAAAGTGATCAGGAACAGTCAGCATGGATTCACCAAGGGCAAGTCATGCCTGACTAATCTAATTGCCTTCTATGATGAGATAACTGGCTCTGTGGATGAAGGGAAAGCAGTGGACGTGTTCCTTGACTTTAGCAAAGCTTTTGACACGGTCTCCCACAGTATTCTTGCCAGCAAGTTAAAGACGTATGGGCTGGATGAATGGACTATAAGGTGGATAGAAAGTTGGCTAGATTGTCGGGCTCAGCGGGTAGTGATCAATGGCTCCATGTCTAGTTGGCAGCCAGTATCAAGTGGAGTCCTCCAAGGGTCAGTCCTGGGGCCAGTTTTGTTCAATATCTTCATAAATGATCTGGAGGATGGTGTGGATTGCACCCTCAGCAAGTTTGCCGATGACACTAAACTGGGAGGAGTGGTAGATACGCTGTAGGGTAGAGCTAGGATACAGAGGGACCTAGACAAATTGGAGGATTGGGCCAAAAGAAATCTGATGAGGTTCAACAAGGACAAGTGCAGAGTCCTGCACTTAGGACGGAAGAACCCAATGCACTGCTACAGACTAGGGACCGAATGGCTCGGCAGCAGTTCTGCAGAAAAGGACCTAAGGGTTACAGTGGACGAGAAGTTGGACATGAGTCAACAGTGTGCCCTTGTTGCCAAGAAGGCCAATGGCATTTTGGGATGTATAAGTAGGGGCATTGCCAGCAGATCGAGGGACGTGATCATTTCCTTCTATTCGACATTGGTGAGGCCTCATCTGGAGTACTGTGTCCAGTTTTGGGCCCCACAGTACAAGAAGGATGTGGAAAAATTGGAAAGAGTCCAGCGAAGGGCAACAAAAATGATTAGGGGACTGGAACACATGACTTTTGAGGAGAAGCTGAGGGAACTGGGGATGTTTAGTCTACGGAAGAGAAGAATGAGCGGGATTTGATAGCTGCTTTCAACTACCTGAAAGGGGGTTCCAAAGAGGACAGCTCTAGACTGTTCTCAGTGGTAGCAGATGACAGAACGAGGAGTAATGGTCTCAAGTTGCAGTGGGGGAGATTTAGGTTGGATATTAGGAAAAACTTTTTCACTACAAGGGTGGTGAAACACTGGAATGTGTTACCTAGGGAGGTGGTGGAATCTCCTTCCCTAGAAGTTTTTAAGGTCATTCTTGACAAAGCCCTGGCTGGGATGATTTAGTCGGGGATCGGTCCTGCTTTGAGCAGGGGGTTGGACTTGATTACCTCCTGAGGTCCCTTCCAACCCTGATATTCTATGATTCTATGATTCCTTTTTAAAAATAAAATGAAACTAGCCAAGCCCTGGGTCAGTCCCTCAGCCCCGAAGAAGAGCTCTGTGTAAGCTCAAGCACTCGTGTCTCGCTCACCAACAGAAGCTGGTCCAATAAAAGATTTTGCTTCACCCACCTTGTCTCTCCAGCATCCTGGGACTGACACAGCTACAACAGCCCTGCATAGTCCTGGGTAAAAGGGAAGCCGACTTACTGCACTGGGAATGCTTCATCAGGCCAATTCTTATTTAAAATAACAAATGGAAAGAGCATCTGCTGGTGTAGGTTTAGAGGCGCTAAGGTATAATTAATATCTCCGTGCCAAGCTACAGAGCCGGCCGAGCACAGTCTCCAGCCATGCAGATGGAGATGTTGTAAGCCGCTCTTCATATGTCTGGAGAAGAGGAGCCCCACCCCACCTGACTGAGCCATGAGGCTTGGCCTCATTCAGCGACACCTACACAAACGGTTCCTTTTCTGCCTGGATAAATGGCGTCTGTGATGGGTTGGACCCCCCTTCTGGGATGCCACCTGATGTACTGGGGTTTCACTGAGCCTCTCCCGCTCCACCAGCCTGGATTCCCTAGCCCTGTTTTGCTCAGTTAGGCTCTCCAGCCTCTTTCCAGCACACACACGCAGAGCTAGGGCCACACCCCGCTGCAGACACAGACTGAAGTCAGCTCTGCGAGAGACGAGTCCCCCAGCACTCACATGTACACCCCTTTTGGGAGATAAACCCAAAATAATAACTGTCTTGCGCTGTATAGAAAGAACTACACAGCGCACGCTCATACAAATTCGCCCTCTCCCTCCATGTGGAGAGAGATGTGCACAGATTCTTGCCCCCCCACCCCCCCCAATATGAATTGCACAAACTGGGTTATGTTATAAACAAGAAATAAGTTTATTAACTTCAAAAGGTCAATTTAAAGTGATTATAAGGGATAGCAAACAGATCAAAGCAGATTACCTTAGTAAATAAACAAAAACTGCAAACTGAGCTTAACACACTAGATAGGAAAGATATAAATTAGCAAATTCTCACCCTGAGTAATAAACAGGCTGGCAGATTCTTAAGGGACAAGTTGCCTTGGCTTTCCCAAGATCCTTCTAGCCTGGGAACATCACTTCCCACAGTTCAGTCTTTGTTCCTCAGGTGTTCCCAGGTGTGTTGTTGTAGGGAGAGTGAGGTCCCTCCATAAAGTAATTTCCCCCCTTTTATACCTTCTCCCCACTTGCTGGAAAGCTCTTTCGCTGTGACCTGGGTCAAACAGTTCCCATTGTGCAGCGCTATCTCTGAGAGGTTTCTATTGCGCACAGTTCCTGGGGTAATCCTTGTGCTTGTGTGCATTTCCTTAATGAGCCATTAGCATTGTCTGGCCTTTTTATTGTCATATCTGAAAGGCTGCTTGTGGGTGTTTTCAACCTCAGGACATGTTTCAGCAACAACTAGCCAAACTTCATAACTTCACACACGACGATAGCACATACAATCCAATGAGATATTACTATCTAGGAGATCAAGACTTTTAGAATGACACCTCACAAGGCATACTTTGTATAAGACATATCCTAATTACATGACAGTGGTGAATATTGGGGTGTCAGGGTATAACAGTGTCATCTAGTGATTAGGGCACTAGACTGCAACTCAGGATAGCTGGGTGCTTTTTGCAGCTGTGCCCCTGACCTAGGGTGTGATCTTGGGCAAATCATGCTCACCCCTATTTCTCCATTTCGGACTGTAAGCTCTTTGGGGTAGGGGCTAAGTCTTATGATGTATCTGTGCAGCATGGAGTGCACTGGGGTCCTGATCTCCATCGAAGCTGCTAGGTACTAAGATAATAAAAGTCTCCTACATGGTCCTTGAAACCTGGGAGTGCTCAGTAGAATCTGCCAGCACACAAATGTTCCTTTGCACTGGTGGCAAGCGACACACTGAAGGTTTGGAGGTTCCGTGTGGAGAAGAAAGGTCCCAGATTAACCGCCTCTGAAGCTCTTATATCAAAAGATTCCTGGTACTTGCTGCTTCTGTTTGGGCACCAGGACACCATGGGGATGGGCTCGCTTGCTTGGTGTCAGGCTCCAGCGGGTTGATTTGATGCTCAGCAGCACTGACACTGGAAAAAAGTTAACTAGTCCTTTTCTGCCCTCAGACAGGGTTGTGTTGAAGTTTTGGCTGGAGGCTTCAGAAGGGCCCGGTGCAGGGATCCCTGTTTTATCCAGATTCCTCCTCTCCTCCCCACCATAGTCACCCTCTTTACCAGAGCCAGCGTCAGCAACAGGAGTCTGCAGGGGGCCAGTCCCAAGGCAGGGACATGGGCTCTGCTGACCTTAATCACTGAGTGTGAGGATCTGAGGATAGAAAAGGAGACCTGGCTAATCCCCAGGGGAGGAGGAGAGGGACCAGGAGGACGTTGTGGGTGCTCTGTCCTGAGGCTGCTTGTGTTCCCCTGGATAATAGGGCTCAGGATCCCAGAGCCCTGAGCACTCCCTCCGCCTTTAGCGCCTGATCACCTTGCTCTCTGTTTATTGTCTCTCTTTCTTTGATTGTCTGCAGCAGGGTCCCAGCTGCTGTGCACATGTGGCGACCCTCACTTGTGTCTATAGCAAGTACCCGCCTCTCCCACACACTGGGGGTTCCCCCCTTTTGAACAAACTCTGATACCCCCGGAAATCCAGGGACCTGCATTTTGACACCTAGCAGGGCACTAACAAACCTGAATGCAGTGATCCCCTCCCCTTGGAGATGAGGGGAGGGACAAAAGCTGGTTATTGCTTTCAGTGCCGAGGCCTGGAAGGAGCATCCTCAGCAACGGGAGTGTGCAATTAACGTGCCTTCTCTGAGCAGCCTGGTGGGACGTGTGCCACGCGCCACATGCCATTAGAGCTGCCTCCTCATCACTCCCTGCTTGCGCACGCTGTAAAACAGAGAGAAGTTTTCAAATCCAGCGTGGCTGTAAAACAGGCCAGTGCCTGCAAGTCATCTAACGACTCATCCTGACCCTGGAGATAAAGCACAATGGGCCAATCAGTCAGCTAAGGGATGGCACCAGTTTTTCTTTTTGCAAACTGGCTGCAAACAAGAGGTGATATTGCTCAGATTTATACCTTCTCTGAAATCACCCAGCGACTGGTTCTTGGCTGGGGGCCTCTTTGGAAGCAGTTTGTTGCTAGTATTCAACATTCAAGCCTTGTTGGACATGTTAGGACAGATTTCCGAAAGTATCCTGCGCTCAGCGGCTCCTACGGAGAATGACGCTGCCCAGCATGCTGCGCACCATTGAAAACACGAGCCACGAGAGGTGCTCAGCTCCCACTCGAAGGCAGATGGAAAGGTTTCTGTTCCTTATATATCCCCACACTTCCCCGTCTGTAGAGATACCCATACACAGGGGGGCTGGAACAATGTGTATAGCAGAGGTGCTGAGAGCCACAGAACCAAACTGTAAACCTTGTATATAGTGGAAACCACTTAAAGCCAAAGGGTGCGGTAGTCCCCCCAGCACCCCCAGTTCCAGCACCTACGTCCATACACACACAAACTCTCTCTATATCGCCCTACCCATCCCCATGCACCCCTCTATCTATCCCCATCCATCCATCTAGCTAGCTAACCCATAAATCGTCCTTCCTTTCCTTCTTACTTTCACATTTCACAAGAACCGATCACGTGGGTGTCCAAATGAACACCTGTAAAGGGGTTTGGACACAAACCATTCACTGCAGCCATGATTGTCTTAGCCGGTTGTTTGCCCGTGTCCATGGAGCAGCCTGCTGAGAGAAACCATTTGTTTCATTTCATGGTCTGTTGCCATGACGGTGATTTATGGGCCCATGGAGCAGCTGCATGTGCACCCTTCTTCAGAGGATGTTTTATAGCTTTAAAATACCCATGGGCGGCTGGCAACCAAGGCGTGGGTTAGGATCCCAGCTCAGTGATGCACTTGGGGTTTGGGATGGGATCAGCTCACTGTGCGTTGGTGCTGATTATTAAATTCAGAAACAATCCCCGTTCCAGGGGCAGCTGTGCTGCTGTCATGGAAGTGAATTACGGTGAATAACTTATGTTTCTTACGCTGTTGAGAATTTACCCGCTTGCAGACAGGAAGGGCGGGTTTTCTCACTGGCTCTGCTGCTGCCCCGGCACAATCCAACACAGCCGGAGCCAAGGCCGGGGCTCTCAGCCTTTTTTGCTGGGATCCCCTTTGAAAATATTTCAGGCTGTGATGACCCCCCCCCCCATACCATGGCCCCCCCTTACCCCTGTGCTGCTGCTGGTGCCGCCACTCTCATGACCTCCCTGTAAATAGTCTTGTGACCCCCTTTTGGGCCAGCCCCCGTTTAAGAAACGCTGATCTAAGGCAAACCAGCAAGCAAAGAAAATTCGACACCTGAGTAGTGCAGGGGGTTGCTTTAAATCTCAAAGTAATTTCGTTGTAGGGAAAGGTTCTGATTCAACAGCCCCAGAGGCTGGAGTGCTCCAGACAGATCCAGCCAGGGCAGAAGCAGTGTCAGCCTCCCCACTCGCACACACATTGCTCATTACAAGGTGCTGCAATGCTGCTCTGGAGACATCGCTTTTCAGTGTGGGAGCTGTGAGCAGGGCCTGTTGAAAGCCACCTATGCTGGCAGATCTGAAGGACCTGGGTTCTAGACCTTGCTCCCCAGACATCAGGGGAGGAGGGTGTGAATGATTTAGCTAGGAATTGTGCCTCTTGCATGCAGCATACGGATTTATCGCAGCAGGGCCTGGACGATGCAGGAGATGGAGCTTTCACAGCATTTCAAGCTTAATATGTTGGGGGCCTTTTCCTGACACAGACTCGTCCCAAGAGAGATCCATTAGGAAGCTGAGTTCTGCCTCCAAAGCGCTCTGCCAGACTGGGTTCCCGGCTCCATGCAACTCATGCCAATGCGTGATGTCAGACTGTGCTCTCCTATTAGTGACCAAGCAGGCCCTGTCCTCCTGCCACAGGCTGCCTTGACTGGGCAGTGCTTCTCTCTCCTTCTCATTATTCTTTTCAGGGCCTTTTGCTAATTCAGCCTCTGATCATGTTGCCGAGGATTCTTCTGCTTGTTCGTGGGCTCTGTGCAGGGTGGGGAACACCACCTCCCTCCTCAGAGCAGAGCTTTGGGCTTCTCCTTAATGGAAGGGCTGATCCAGCTGACTGGAGATTTGTTCCTCAGCCACTCGTGCGGTGTAGGGAGGAGCCATGTGATTTTATGGCTGGTGACAGGTGCAGATTTGCCCAGCCCTGGAAACTGAAGTCTCTCTTTTATCCCATGGGTGCATCCAAATGGCAGTGGGATGAGCCGCTCCAACCAGGCCACCCCAGCCTGGTCCCTGCGACCCCACCTGCAGGGATCAGAAGAGGATGTGCCCCCATGCAGTCCATGAGATAGTGTTGGTGAGCACTGGACTGACACCTATACACATCTCCTTCCAGGCACACCCAGGACTGGGTGGTTACGAATTCCTATCCCCTTGGGTCAGAGGGGTCCTCAGACATGGGAGCAGCCTCACAGCCTTGGGCAGTGATTGCTGCACCTGCGACATGCATCAGGAACTAGGAGAGCTGGAGGGTAAAAGCTCCCATCGAGTGTGGGCAGCTGCAGTTGCTTGGCCCCTCGACAGGGTGCTTTGTTACTGCTGACTCCCCAGCTTATTTGCTCCCTCCCAGTGTTTCGGGGTCACCAACTTAGCCAGGTTCAGTTCCTGTCTGTATTGTCCAGTCCCTGCCTGCTCCCTGCCCATTGCACATGCTCTAGCCCTACGGTGCTTTAGTGACTGAGTTCAGAGCCGCCCATGCTCTGCTGCCAGTTACAGCCTGTCCAGCTGATGAGCAGAATTAATGTGTCAGGCTGGCTGACAATTTTCCAATTAAATTTTTTTGAGAGAAAAATCAGGGTTTTGCCTCAATGAAAATTTTCACCAAACCTCTCTGTTTTCCTCAGCAAGTTTTTACTTTTCTATTCCATGTAACAGAGTGGTGGGTTAATCCATCAGCTGACTGGCTGACAGTGATTTCAGCAGAGGAAGAGTCTGCCTGGATCCAACTGAAGAGCCCTACAAGCAAGGGGGGGAAGATGTTGTTTTAGACTCAGCAGACTGTGGATTTCATGATCAAAGACTCCAACTGAGACTTAGGTGAACTCAACCTACGCTCAGTTTCTTCTCACCATGTTTCTGTGGGGACTGAACTGTTCAGATTTTAATTTGTTTTCTTTATTTATGTTTATGTATAACCGTGAAGATAATGTCTGTGGATTATAAAATAGCCATGTTCTGCTGTAAAAATTAGATTATTATTTGTTCCTTTATCATAAGATTTGATAAAGTTATTGAATTAAATTCATTTCTTTCGTTCCTTTTGGGACTTGAATGTGGGGAGGTTGCCCCAGTGCAATCGTTGCTAAAAATCCATAGAGACTGAACTCTGGGTCTCCAGCTACTCTTCAATGAGAGCTGGGGGCGGGGGGGTTGGCACTGGAGAAGGGCAGTGAAGTGAACTCTAGCCCACCCAAAGGTTATACATGCAAGCCACACCCTGGGCATCTGTATGTGACTGCAGCCTGCCAGCCATTCTCAGCTCTCATCAGCCTTAGTTATATTGAATGGTGACCCCAACACACCCCCAGTCCCAGATCTTCCTCCAGAAAGGTATGTCCTATCTGCCCAGCCCTCTCTTGGACTATGCAAGTTACATTAAGTTAGCTATTCCTTTAAGGGAACAATATACACCAGTTTACCACCTTAAATGGAGTTACCCAGACACTTAACTACACTGGATTAGATAAACAATGAAAAAGTTTATTAACTACAAAAGAGAGATTTTAAGTGAGTACAAACAATGAAGCATAAGAGTCAGAAAGGGTTACAAGAAAAATACAGAGAAATGCTTTCTAGTGCCTAACTTCACAAACTAGATTAGATTTAAAGCAAAGTTTCTCATCACCGGCTTCTAACAGCATTACTGACCATATTCTTCAGGTCAGGACCATTCCTCCAGAGCCCAGTAGCTGTCTTCTTGATCCTCTCAGGTGCAGAGAATGAGATAGGCAGCGAGATAAAGGAGAGGTCCCTTTGAAGGGTTGCCCCTCCTTTTTATGGTTCCAGTCCCTCTTTGAAAAGAATTTCCAGCTGAGAACCAAGAGACAGGGAGGGGGGGCTGGTGCAGGAAGGAGACCTCATGCTTTCCTTTGCTAAAATGCAGATCTCTTTGTTCCTGCCCCCTTTCTTGACAAAGAAGGGCCACTTGATAGGTGATGGCACATTAGCTTTGTTGACACTTGGTTGGGGTATCAGTTTGCCCTTTGTCTTTGCCACTCCCTAGACTTATCTGGGAAACAAATCAGTCATGATTCCAACTTACGTTAATAATTTTATACACTATGTTGCTACATGCATTTTGCCATGATATTACTGATTAACAAGTTATGAGTTTTCAAATGATACCTCACAAGACATGCCTGGTATAAGATTATTACAATAGTTCCTAGGGTGTGAATACAAGGGCGCATTCCCTCACAATGGGATTTTATTTTTATTTTTAGTTCTAGAGGTCCCCAGTTCACACCTGATTTAGCTAGGAATTTAGCTAGGAAATGGCACCATCACACTTTCTGAAGCAGCAGTTTGTTATTTTCCCATGTGAGAGAGCACAGTGTGTATGACTCTGTGTGCCAGCTCCCTTTGAGGGCAAAATGGCTGCCATCTCTCCATGTAGGCACTTTACAGAGAAAACCAAAGACCTAGCACAGACGTCACAAATAGGGGAGGCCTGGGCAAGAGCGGTTAATGACTCCCAAGTCCTGGTTCTTCTTTCCCTCCCATAGGAAAAACTCCACTCCAGCCAACAGATGCGTCAGCAGGAGGAGAATGAGACCCTTTCATCTGTCCCACATGGATCTGTCCCAGCAGCAAAAGGCTGCAGTCAAAGACTCTGCTTCTGAACTACACAGGAGCAGTGGCCTTGTCTCAGCCTTTATTGCCAATACATGTAACTATAAACATTAATGAGCCATGTTACTCAGGTCTTTGCCCAATGATCTTAGCAAATACCTGCTCTGGCACCAAAGTATACAGGTGACATTAGACAAATCAGCAAACACAGCTGTTCGTTTAGTCTTGCTGCAAAATCCTACCCCTTCAGGTCAAATAGGAAAGATTAATAAACAACAGGGGTGAAATCCTGGCCCCACTAAATCAAGGGCAAAACTCTCAATGGAGCCAGGATCTCCTCCTGGGTGTCTAAGAATTTGCTCGGATAACTCGGGGGTGCCATGCATTAGAGCAATCCAGGATCTGTCGGCAATGCAGCAATGCAGAGGGAACTTCAAGTGGCCCATTTAAACCCACCTGTAAAATATAGAATCCAGCTGGTGCCGACAGCTGCAGAATGGGCCAGTGCTGTCATGGTGCCAGTTGAATGCAGCTTTACCAACTCTCATGGTTTTATCATGAGCATTGCGATGTTTAATGTTTTTCTTAAAGCCCCAGGGCTTGGAGTCACAGGATCACATGGGACTCACAGCTCTAATTTAAAATAAAATGGAAGCTTGATAACGTGCCCCTCCCCCAAAAGCTCTAGAACCAGAAGGCACATAAAGAGAATCCATTTCCCAACTTTTCAAAGTTTCATGATTTTCTTTCAGTTTGGCTCATGGTTTCTGAAGAGGTGTGACTGGGAATACTGTACAAACTTCTCTTGTCACCTGTACAGCTTGTGGGCGAATGGCCCCACTTGGAAGGGGATCCGATCCTGTGGTCTCAGAACCTCATCTCACTATGCCCATCTTACCCCAGTGTGACACCATAGACACCAGCAGGCAGAGCTCAGAATCTGACTCTGAAAATCAGGAACTGGCCCTGTGGCCTTCGTGAACTTCAGGCACCTTTGACCCTGGCGTGAGAGCAAACCTGAAAGTGTTTGGAAGTTGGATCAAACAGCAGATAACATGGTTGGCTTGAGAACGCAAAGTGGAGGTGAGACCCTGCCCAGCCCAGGAGACAGGCATGCCACAACATTAGATTCACCAAGCACCCTCACACACACAGCAGCAACGAGCATGCCTCATGGGCTCTCTGTGCTGTCCCATGCATGGCAACAGTGACTTCCCACAGAGGAACACAAAGCACATTACAGTCATCAGCTGATCAAGCCTCACATAGGATTGTCCCTACTTTGCAGATGAGAAAACTGAGGCCTGGAATGGAGAAGGGGCCTCCGTGGTCCAGCTGGTGTGTCTGTGCCAGAGGTGGAAATATAACCCAATGGGTACTATTTTCTCCATCTGCTGTCCATGTCGGTGAGTGTGTGTCACAGCCCCCTCCCCCTGTGTCAGTCTGAATAACATCTGAGTCTAGCCTCGCCCCAGTTTGATGCTGCAGCAGGTCGTGTATTTAGCTCTGCAGTTCCCTGGTTCAATCCCAATGTGCTAGCCGACAGGGCAGCTGTCACATCTACCTGAACCAACAGAGTGTGTTGAACTGGGCTGCTGCCTACTCACTGGGTTGGGACAAATTTGGTGAAACGTGTGGACTCTCAGCAGAGAAACAATCGAGTCTATCTGTCTAAGCATTTACACTGCATGTCTCACCATGAGCACCTACGTTACCCTGGCTCAGACCGTAAACTGCAGCCGTCCTTGGCAATGCTGCTCAGTTTGGGCTGCAGGCTGGCGTTCAACCCACGACTGACTCAGTGGCGCAGCCTGCGCTGCTCCTGAATTCCACCTCCTGCTAGTGCCACTGAGTGGGGTCTCATCAGACCCCCCTGCCACTTCCGCACCTGTCTCAGGGGAGCAGCGGTGAGGTGATGCCCCTGGCCGCTGCTATGCTAACACTCTTTCCAGCTAACCTCGCTGCTGGGAAACTCTCCCTCACGGAAAGGTCTCATCCTCCCAGGTCCGAGCCCAGGGCACAGTGAAGACACCTGGCTCTTAACATATGTGCAGTGCTGAGAAACGTTTGTAGCAGGTTCCAAATATCTCTGGGAACTCGTTCCTGGGGATGCAGGGTTTACATGAGCTCAACAGTCAATGAGGATCAAGGGAAACAGTTTCTTAAAGACCACTTAAAAATCCACATTTCCTCTTAAAACAGGAGCCTAGAAATCAGAAATAAACGAATCACACAAACTGTGGAGCTCAGTTGCTACAGTCCTGTCTACGGAAGCCTTCAGACAATGGCAGACAAGAGGAGAGGGACGTGAACTATATGTCAGTTAAGAATGGGCCACCTTAATGAACATAATTCTACAAATTAAATGAGAAAGCTGAGTCAGTGGTGCATGGGCAGTGACTCGAGCAGGACTGATCCGAGGAGTGATGAAGAGATTAGTGCGTGAGGGGCTCTGGGCTGGGCCTGACTGTGTTTTGCAGCCTCGTTGAGAAAGGTTTTTCTCCTTTGATCTGTTTTGCCTCTTGAGCTCAGCTTCAGTCAGATTCAGGGCTGGCCCAGAACCGCTTTGCTGGCTTAGTCTCATTGCAAATAGCTTTTACAGCACTAGGGAACAAGCTGGGTTAGCCCCAGGATATAGGTTCAGAATCACATAGGGCTTTTCCATCGCTAACCCCTGTGGTCCTGACTCAGGAAAAACTCCTACTGTCTCCCCACCTTCCTTCGGACACACCCCTTTTCTGCCTCACTGGCTACCTCTGCTGCTAACATGACCTGTTAGGTCCCATTTATTAGCTTTTTATTTACATTTCATTATCAGATAATATTATATTCAGTAAGCCAAAATTTCCAACTTCCCTGAAGAAATCCTCACCCCCAGGAAAATGGGTCTCCATGGATGCCTAACTGAGCTGAAAGCCTGTTATAACCCACAGATCTGAGAGATGGGTGGAATATTCCAGGGGTCATCTAAAGAAAGGAAGCATTGTTCTGTGGCTAGGGCACACAGCCAGGCCTTCAGAAACCTGGGTTTGAGTCTGCTGTGCCCCCCAGCCTTCCTGCCTGACCGTTGATAAATCACTCAGCTCTTCTGTGCCTCAGATCCCCTATCTGTAACATGGGGATAATAAGAACATATGCTGCCATAATGTGTCCAACCATGGTCCATTTTGCCCATTACCCTGTCTCTGACAGTGGCTTCAGGGGGGATGGTGCAGAACAGGGCAATTTTGGAGTGATCCACCCATTTTCCACTCCTGGCTTCTGGCAGTCAGAGGTCTGGGGTCACACTGAGTGTGGGGTTGCATCCCTGATCATCTTGGCTAATAGTCATTGATGGTCCAATCCTCCATGAACTTATCTAATTCGTAATTGAAGCCAATTATTCTTTTGACCTCCACGACATCCCCTGGCAATGAGTTCCACAGGTTAGTTGTGTGAAAAAGTACTTCCACTTGTTTGTATTAAACCTGCTGCCTGTTATCTTCATCAGGGGACCCCTGGCTTTTGTATTGTGTGAAATGGTAAATAACACTTCTTTATTCACTTTTTCTATCCCATTCATGACTTTAGAGACCTCTATCATATGCCCCTTAATCATCTTTTTTCTAAGATGAACAGCCCTAATCTTTTTAGTCTTTCCTTGTATGGCCTGGTACTGAAGTTAGGATCACCAGTCTGTAATTGCCAGGATCTCCTCTGGAACCTTTTTAAAAATGGGGTTACATTAGCTACCCTCCAGCCAGCTGGTCCAGAGGCTGATTTAAGCAACAGGTTACTCACCACAGTGAGTAGTTCTGCAATTTCAGATCTGAGTTCCTTCCAAACACTTGGGTGAATCCCATCTGCTGTGGTGACTTATTACTGCTTGCTTTACCAATTTGTTCTAAAATCTCTTCTACTGACACATCGATTTGGGACAATACCTCAGATTGGTCTTCCAAAAAGAATAGCTCTGATGTGGGTATCTCCCCCACATCCTCTGCAGTGAAGATGGATGAAAAAAATTTATGTAACTTCTCTGCAATGGCCTTGTTTTCCCTGAGTGCTCTGTTAACCCCTTTGTCATCTAGTGGCCCCACTATCTGTTTGGCAGGCTTCCTGCTTCTAATGTACTTTACACAAAAAATACTGGTAATGTGTGTGTCTTTAGCAAGTTGCTTCTCAAATTCCTTCTTGGCCCATCTTATTCTACTTTTACATTTTACTCGCTCGAGTTTGTGCTCCTTCTTATTTTCCACATTAGGATTTGATTTCCAAATTTTCAAGGATGCGTTTGTTGCCTCTAATGGCCTCCATTACACTGCTGTTTAGCCAGGCTGGCATTATTTTGATCCTCCTAATGTCTTTTTTGATTTGGGGTATATATTTAGTCTGAGCCTCTATCATGGTGTTTTTAAGTACTCTCTGTGCTGCCTGCAGGCATTTTACCCTTCTGACCGCTCTTTTTAATTTCCATCTAACTAGTGTCCTCATTCTTTCGAAAGGCAATCGTTACCGTGGTGGGGGTTATTTCCCCAGCAAGGATGTTAAGTTTAATTGCACTATGGTCACTGTTACTGAGCAACTCAGCTCTTGTTACCATATTCTGTGCTCCACTTAGGACTCAGTCAAGAATTGCCTCTCCTAGGTGTGGGTGCCAGGACTAGCTGCTCCAAGAAGCTGTCATTAATGGTGTCTAGAAATGTTATCTTTGCATTGCACCTTGAGATGACATTTACCTAGTCAATATGGGTAAAGCTGAAATCCCCCATTATTATTGCATCTTCTGGTTGTGTAGCCTCTCTAATCTCCCTTAGCATTTGACAATCGCTGTCACCATCCTGGCCAGGCAGTTGGTAATAGATTCCAGCTGCTATACTCCAATTGTTCAGCCACAGAACTTCTATCCATGGAGATTCTATGGTGCAATTTGATTTGTTTAAGATTTTTCCTATATTAAACAAACACATATAATACCCTCCCCCACCAGCACGGCCTACTTTGTCATTCCTATAGACTTTTAACCTACATCCCATTGATTATCCTCATCCCACCAAGTTTCCACAATGCCTATGCAGTGAAGCGACGACTCACTGGTGCAGCGCCTCCTGCTGGTCATCTTGGGAATTAGCTCTTTTCCAGCGTACCAAGCGCCCTCTGCAGGTTGGTGTCTCACCTGTGCTGGCCCTGTGTCCCTCCCGGACCCCAGTGCCCTTTACCTCGAGGTTCTGCCCCAGCAGTACCCCCACACTCTGGGTCTCCTCTCCCAGGGGAACTCCCAACCCTCTAAACCCACCTTGCCTCAGTGGCTACTGCTAGTGGTCATCTAGCCCCCACTCAGCGAAGCAGATGGCAGTCTGTAATGGCCACTCATCACTGGCAAGAGGGTTGGACCAGCTGCCTCTGCCTATTCCCAGGCTGTATCTCTACAGCCCCAGTACCTCTGTAGGTCTTCAACAAGGCCTGCAGCCTGGGGTTTTACCAGGCTGGAGCTCCCCAGCTCCCTTTGCCCTATTTCCCAGCACTGCTCCAGTTCAGGTACCTTCCTCTCAGGCAGCTAGCCCTTCTCCCTCCAGGGCTGGAGATAGACTCCCATTTCCTGGCCCCACAGCCCTTTAATCCAGGCCCGCTGGGGCCTGATTAAGCCAGCCACACCTGTGGTCAGCTACACAGTCAGCTTCCCCCAGCAGTTCTTAATCCCTTTTACCCAGTGGCAGCCCTCTCCAGGGCTGTTTTTACTCCTTCCAGGGCCAGAGCGGGGTGACCACCCGGCTACAGCCTATTATATCAATATCACTATTATATCATTAGCACTGCCCTGTTTCACAGAGGTGTTATGAGAATAGCTACATTAAATATGATGAGATGATATGACAAGGGAGGCCAAGTAAATACCTAAGATGAAGCAAAATTTACCATTTTCCTGAAGCGAATTCACAATGGACTCAACACAGCAAATTCTCTGGATAGGGCAGGTCAAATCTGCCTCCAAGTCTTCAATGTCACTAGAATGAATTAATTTCCCCCCATGATACAACCTCATATAATCTCCTCAACAGAAGTAGTGGATGATAATAATAGGAAATGAACAATGATAATCTGACATTAGGCAAGAAGTAATTTTCATCCTGCTTCTTGTCTTCTGTCCCTTGTCCTGAAAATTCCCATCTAAAAATGTGTTTGCATCCCTGAAATAGAGAAACTGCCTTTCATAGGCTGGTAAAACAGAAAAAAACAGCTCAACGCATTTCTGTGAACATTTTCTCCCTTCTTGGGGGTGTCAAAATCAGCTGTAGAGCTGGATGGAAAACATCTTGTCCTAATATTGGCTTCATAAACTCCAGGACTAGCATGTGTCTGGCTCTCCAATGGTCCACAGAGGAGGAGGCACCAGGCCCTTATCTCTCCCTTGGGCCCCTGCACATGGGCCAGGCCTAACTGCAGTCAGGAGAGCATAGGGGCTGTTCCTTGCCAACAAACCCGAGGGAAGTCTACACTACAGACCACTGGAGACAGCATGTGGGGTATAAGTAGCTACACGACACAGTGAAAAGCAAGTTGCATGCACACGGCAGTGTGTAGCTGCATGCAAGGGTGAAAGGCTCTGGCAGGGGGAACTGCAGGAGCCTTTCCCCTCTGCTGGAGCCTTTCTATATGGTGGGCAGAAACTCTGGCAGCTGGGAGGTAGCAGGACAGGACACTGCTAAAAATAGCAATGTAGACGTGGCAGGCACTGCTTGGATGTTTTCTTCCGGCAACTAAAAGAAGTTACTAGATCGCAGGCCCTGGTTCACATGGGAGACTTCAATCACCCTGATATCTGCTGGGAGAGCAATACAGCGGTGCACAGACAATCCAAGAAGTTTTTGGAAAGTGTAGGTGACAATTTCCTGGTGCAAGTGCTGGAGGAACCAACTAGGGGCAGAGCTCTTCTTGACCTGCTGCTCACAAACCGGGAAGAATTAGTAAGGGAAGCAAAAGTGGATGGAAACCTGGGAGGCAGTGACCATGAGATGGTCGAGTTCAGGATCCTGACACAGGGAAGAAAGGAGAGCAGCAGAATACAGACCCTGGACTTCAGAAAAGCAGACTTTGACTCCCTCAGGGAACTGATGGGCAGGATCCCCTGGGAGAATAACATGAGGGGGAAAGGAGTCCAGGAGAGCTGGCTGTATTTTAAAGAATCCTTATTGAGGTTACAGGGACAAACCATCCCGATGTGTAGAAAAAATAGTAAATATGGCAGGCGACCAGCTTGGCTTAACAGTGAAATCCTTGCTGATCTTAAACACAAAATAGAAGCTTACAAGAAGTGGAAGATTAGACAAATGACAGGGAGTAGTATAAAAATGTGGCTCAGGCATGCAGGAGTGAAATCAGGAAGGCCAAATCACACCTGGACTCACAGCTAGCAAGAGATGTTCAGAGTAACAAGAAGGGTTTCTTCAGGTATGTTAGCAACAAGAAGAAAGTCAAGGAAAGTGTGGGCCCCTTCCTGAATGAGGGAGGCAACCTCGTGACAGAGGATGTGGAAAAAGCTAATGTACTCAATGCTTTTTTTGCCTCTGTCTTCACAAACAAGGTCAGCTCCCAGATTACTGCACTGGGCAGCACAGCATGGGGAGAAGGTGACCAGCCCCCTGTGGAGAAAGAAGTGGTTCGGGACTATTTAGAAAAGCTGGACAAGCACAAGTCTATGGGGCCGGATGCGCTGCATCCAAGAGTGCTAAAGGAGTTGGTGGATGTGATTGCAGAGCCATTGGCCATTATCTTTGAAAACTCATGGTGACTGGGGGAGGTCCTGGACGACTGGAAAAAGGCTAATGTAGTGCCTATCTTTAAAAAAGAGAAGAAGGAGGATCCAGGGAACTACAGGCCAGTCAGCCTCACTTCAGTCCCTGGAAAAATCATGGAGCAGGTCCTCAAGGAATCAATTCTGAAGCACTTAGAGGAGAGGAAAGTGATCAGGAACAGTCTGCATTGATTCACCAAGGGCAAGTCATGCCTGACTAATCTAATTGTCTTCTATGACGAGATAACTGGCTCTGTGGATGAGGGGAGAGCAGTGGACGTGTTATTCCTTGACTTTAGCAAAGCTTTTGACACGGTCTCCCACAGTATTCTTGCCAGCAAATTAAAGAAGTATGGGCTGGATGAATGGACTATAAGGTGGATAGAAAGCTGGCTAGATCATCCGGCTCAGTGGGTAGTGATCAATGGCTCCATGTCTAGTTGGCAGCAGGTATCAAGTGGAATGCCCCAAGGGTCGGTCCTGGGGCCGGTTTTGTTCAATATCTTCATAAATGATCTGGAGGATGGTGTGGATTGCACCCTCAGCAAGTTTGCAGATGACACTAAACTGGGAGGAGAGGTAGATACGCTGGAGGGTATAGGATACAGAGGGACCTAGACAAATGAGAGGATTGGTCCAAAAGAAATCTGATGAGGTTCAACAAGGACAAGTGCAGAGTCCTGCACTTAGGATAGAAGAATCCCATGCACCGCTACAGACTAGGGACCGAATGGCTAGGCAGCAGTTCTGCAGAAAAGGAGCTAGGGGTTACAATGGACAAGAAGCTGGATATGAGTCAACAGTGTGCCCTTGTTGCCAAGAAGGCCAGTGGCATTTTGGGATGTATAAGTAGGGGCATTGCCAGCAGATCGAGGGACATGATCGTACCCCTCTATTCGACATTGGTGGGGCCTCATCTGGAGTACAGTTTTGGGCCCCACAGTACAAGAAGGATGTGGAAAAATTGGAAAACATCCAGTGGAGGGAAACAAAAATGATTAGGGGACTGGAACACATGAGTTATGAGGAGAGGCTGAGGGAACTGGGATTGTTTAGTCTGTGGAAGAGAAGAATGAGGGGGGATTTGATAGCTGCTTTCAACTACCTGAAAGGGGTTCCAAAGAGGATGGATCTAGACTTTTCTCAGTGGTAGCAGATGACAGAACGAGGAGTAATGGTCTGAAGTTGCAGTGGGGGAGGTTTAGGTTGGATATTAGGAAAAACTTTTTCACTAGGAGGGTGGTGAAGCCCTAGAATGGGTTACCTAGGGAGGTGGTGGAATCTCCTTCCTTTGAAGTTTTTAAGGTCAGGCTTGACAAAGCCCTGGCTGGGATGATTTAGTTGGGGATTGGTCCTGCTTTGAGCAGGGGGTTGGACTAGATGACCTCCTGAGGTCCCTTCCAACCCTGATATTCTATGATTCTGTGACGTGTAGCTTGCTGAGTAGGGTACATACCCTGATGCTCTTGCATGTCATTACTCGTCTAAACAGTGCCTCACAGTCTACACTGCTATTTATACCCATGCTGGGGGGGTGAGGTGTGCTGTGTCTGTACTGTACACGCTGTTGTAAAGAGTGTGCTGTGTAGAGATAGCTACAGAGATCAGGGAAAAGACAGGGCCACCCCTACTCCACCACCTCTCTCCTGGCCAATGCAGCCGACTGGCTGGGGAGGGGAACCACATGTTGCACCTTGGTGTGGGGATCTGGGTGCAGCGGGGGGATTCAAGGTGCAATGGCAAGGGGTTCTGGAGTGCCCCCAGTGGTGGGGCAGCTTTGTAATGCCCTCACCCAGGCCTGTGTCTTCGTGGGACTATCGTACCCCAGATAAATACCACTGAACTGGTGAACTGCATCCTGCCACAGGAACCACTCAGCCAGTGGAGGCTGCCACTTATCAATTGAGTATACACAGCAATTTGCCATCTATGTATTAACCAGTGTCCCAGTTCACAGAGCACTAACAGCTTTTACTACCTGTCCGTCTGTCTGTCCCTGGAAACGGAGTGCAATGCAAAGTTCCAGCACACATATCTGTGCACCACTGCCCTCTGGGCACAACGTGTCCAACCTGCTCTGGTTTGGGTCACCTGTAGGAGCTGCTCTGTTTAGTTCTCCTCACTCAGACACCTGCGCTGTCAGGGACAAATAACCCAGGCTAAGCGCAGTCTAACACTACTAAAGTCAGTGTTGCCCCAGGCTGAAATTAGCACCCTGGGTTTTTTTGACCCAGGAGCTGCATGGATGCAATTAGCAGAAGGCTGCTACAGTCGCTCCTGCAGATTGGACAGTAACACTCCGGTGAGGCTGATTTAAAGACATTCCAGTAATTGCTCCTTGCTCCTAGCAGGCCAATAAGAACCATTGACACCCAGCGCCATTACGGGCCATTAACACTGGACCGATTCTTTTGCTTTTATGCTTTTTTAATGAAAGGCTTTTAAATGTTTATTGAAGTCTCCAAGGAGCCAACTTCATTTCAGAAAGAATAACACTGTACATTAGAGAAAAATGCACTGTTAATGCACTGAAAGATCCATATCTGCAAATGGGACATTTCACCTCTCCGCAGCAGAGAGAATCAGCAGTGGAAATATCCAAACTGGAACAGCTGCATAGAGGAGGGTAAGTGACAAGCATGGTATTTCTAGCTAGCTCCTGTGTTGGATTTAGCAGAATCCTAAAGAGGGACAAGGGATTTCACAGCCCAGATTCTCAAATGTAGTTAGGCAAAGTTGGCCACCTAATGAGGATCTGGACCTTAATGAGCTCGATGGGCCAGGGTTTCACATTTAGGGCTTCCTTTCATGATTTACTTCATCAAAGCATTTTAGCTCATCCTCACAGCCCCCTGGGGAAAGCAGGTGAGTGCATTTGTCCCCACTGTATTGATGGAGGAAGTCAAACACAGAGGTTAAGGGATCTGACTAAGGTGACAGAACAAGCTAATGTCAGAGACAGGATTCAAAGGCATCCCTGATGCTCAGTCTTGTGCTCAGTCCACTAGACTACGCTGCCTCTCCTGCTGCTAAGCAGCCCCTCCCGTACTTGTGGCCAGAGCAGATGTGGTTGCCCCATCTCAAAAAAGATATACTGGAATTGGAAAAGGTTCAGAAAAGGGCAACAAAAATGGTTAGGGGTATGGAACAGCTTCCATATGAGGAGAGATTAATAAGACTGGAATTTTCAGCTTGGAAAAGAGAGGACTAAGGGAGGATATGATAGTGGTCTATACAATTATGACTGTGTGGAGAAAGTAAATAAGGAAGTGTTATATACTCCTTCTCATAACACAAGAAACTAGGGGTCACCAAATGAAATTAATAGGCAGCAGGTTTAAAACAAACAAAAGGAAGTATTTCTTCACACAACACACAGTCAACCTGTTGAACTCTTTGCCAGAGGATGTTGTGAAGGCCAAGACTATAACAGGATTAAAAGAAGGAATAGATAAATTCATGGAGGATCGGTCCATCAATGGGTATTAGCCAGGATGGGCAAGGACGGTGTCCCTAGCCCCTGTTTGCCACAAGCTGGGAATGAGTGACAGGGAACGGATCACGTGATTACCTGTTCATTCCCTCTGGGGCACATGGCATTGGCCACTGTCAGAAGACAGAATACTGGGCTAGATGGACATTTGGTCTGACCCAGTGGGGCCGTTCTTATGTTCTTATATCATGATACACAGAATCTCAGTGCAACTCAAGCATGAGGCCTTGAGTAAAGGAAACAGCTATAGACAAACAAGCAAGTTTCCCCACAACTTGAGTTCCAGCCTTGTCTGCCTTGTTTACCATGGACCATATCTGCCTGAGATTCTTAACAGCACATAGAGACAACTAGTGGCTGAATAACATACTGCAAATACATGTCATTATAATGCACATTAGAGGTCAGATTGTCAAAAGATCTCTGCCCCCAAAGTACACCCTCTAGGGCACCTGGCATTGGCCACTGTCAGAAAACAGGATATAGGCAGAGAAGCCAGCAAAGCTGTAGGCAGCTGGGAGGAAGCATGCAGCAATGCTATTGCCATCCATTATGGCCTAGGTGACAGTGTCGCCCATAGATGTAATTGATCTGGGGTCTTCCCCAAGACGGGACATTTCCTGGCAGTGGGTTCCCAAGGCCCTGAGGCCCAGTGCAGGGTGAGGAGCACAGAATACCCAGGTGCTTTAAGAAAACCCTGAGACAAACTTTCAGCCCTAGCAATTGGGCTGGATTTTCAAGGCTGACGAGCCACCTTTTCCGTCTGTCTTTGATGAAAGCTGAGATGAGTCCTGGAGATCCCAAATGGCAGAAGGATGAAGGAACAAAGGCTGATTCTGCCTGTAGCACTAGGCTTCTTCTGCTCTAACACTGAATATCCTCTGGTCGAACAGGGAATCAGTTAACTATGTACCAGGAAATCATGTCTGTTCCCTTGGTTATCAAGAGGTGCTGGGGTTTCCAAAAGCTTTGTGCCCTGCCCTGCTGTAGCCAGGCTGCAATACCGGGACAACTAACAGAGACGAAGAGCAAACTTCTTCTCATTACAGGCATGCTACAGGAGATAAGGAGACAGTTGCTTGATGGTAGGCTGTGCTCAACACAAAGTAAGTGGTCTGGGGCCCAGGTGGAGGACCCCACTCAGAACAGCTGCACACAGAGCACCAAATGATCAGCATGGCCCCCAGAGGAGCTGTGTTTAGGTGCTATCAGATAGACAGTCACAGCATAACGGTTCCTAGACCAAGGAGGGGAGCCAGGTCCAAATGGACGTGCTCTAGTTATACAAATCCAAGTGCACTACACATCCCCAGAGGGAAAAATATGACAGTCCCTCACTGCTATAAAATGCCCATGTTCCAGCCCAGAGGCGGCTGCATTTCAGCGCTGGCTCCAGGGCTGCCTTTGAAGACTCTGTGTCCAGGTACGTAATGCGCGTTGGGGTAAGAAGTGGCAAGAGTTTCTCTCCAGGGGGGTCTGTGGTGAGAACAGCAGAGGCTGCAGCACCACAGATCCTATGAGCAGGGAGTTCTGGGTTTGTAATGGCACCCCTGGTGCATGGCAGGTATGATGATACTGTTCTGGCAATGCCACCTGTTGAATAGTGATGATCTTCTGCAGAGAAAATCTGATCTGAGTCGCTAACAGGACAGTTAGTGTCAGTGCAGATACCCTTTTCCACAGTCAGCTGAGGTCCTAAAGCTCTTCCCTGGCAGTTCTGTATGGTTGTAATGTATTGCAGTAGCACAATACAGCCCCAGCCTTGGACCGGGACTCGGTTGTGCTACGAGCTGTATGAACACAGAGCAATGGCCCCGAAGACCTGGCAATCTGAGCTGTGCCAGTATGATGTAACTAATCGCAAAAGCCCATGCTGTCATGTGGCTGTAAGCCACAAAGTCATGTGTGTAAAAAGGGCAAAAATGACTGAAAACTTAAAACCATGAATCTGGGGTTTTGAACCTGGGGATATTCTGAACAAAAAGAGCCTTCAGCCATGTTTGAAGCTGTTTCCATTGCTTCACAGTGACTCAGACCTTTTAGGGCTCAGAGTGATGTTTGTGGTCATTGCGTGTGCTGGTTGTGGTATTGTGAGGATCACTGTGTTGTGCTGAGAGCATTGTGTGGATTTGTGCAGGTGGCAAATGAAGGGGGGTGAGGGGCTGTCTATGGTTTGGGTTATTGTGTATGCTGGTTGCATTGTTGTGTGGGTGGTTGTGCTGCTTTGTGTCTGAAGGGTTGTGCTGGAAGATTTGTGCAGGTTACAAATGATGGGTGTGTGCTGCAGCAGGGGCTGTGTGTGTTTAGGGTTACAGTGTGCTCTGCTTGTGCCTGGGTTGTGTTATGCAGGGAGATTTGTGTTGATTCATATGGGTGACGAAGTAGGTGGGTGTGCTGCGGTGAGGGGCTGTGTGTGTTTGGTGTTAGTGTGTATGTTGGTTGTGTTGTGCGGGTGGTTGTGTTGTGCTAGGAGAGTTGTATAGATTTGTGTCTGGGCCAATTGTGCAGGGAGAGCTGTGTCAACTGGTGGGGGGGGGCGAATGAGAGGGGTGTGCTGTGGTGTGGCAGTTGGGCCAATGAATCCACCATCCGTGCAGTCTCCATCATTCAACCAATGAAATTGCTGCATGCAAATTAGCTGCAGAATAAGGTTGGTGATTGGTTGAGTTACCTCTGGTATCACACTGATCCAGGACTCTTGGCATGGCATCAATAAATGTCTTACTCTCGCTGTACATCGCATGGGTATAATTTGTAAAGTCAAACTAGCTGGGAACATAAAAACTGGATGGTAACAGACCACAAAACCCAGGGATGATTCAGCCTGGGGCTATTCTGAGCCAGGCTTGTAGCTGTTTCCATCGCTTCACACCGACTCAACAGTTGGTCAGTAACAGATATTACCTCTCCCCCTTTGTCTCTCTAATCTCCTGGGACCAACATGGCTACAACTACACAGTGTACTGATTCAGCAGGCTTCCACGTGGGACACAGACACAGTGACAACCCTGGAATCTTATTACACAGCTCAGTAACTCAGCAGACATTTGCTTACTCAGGGGGCGACCTTAATAACACTCCTTCACCCCTATGCTTCAGGCACCAACTCACAGTGGATTCAGACCTGACTTGTCATCCAGAGGCTATGCTCAAGTACATTCTTGTTAGATTTTTAAGTCTGTTGCCATGGTATAGCACAGCTCCTCCTGAAAGTAAAAATAAACTGACTGACAGCTGTCAGCCTGATGCATGATGCTCCCCAGTGAGATCGAGGGCAGGTGGGGCATTTAGAATGCTGACCCGATGTGCTGTGCTGTTATTTGGGAGGCCGGTGGAAGGAGGGGGTTTTGGCCAGGGTTTTCAAAGAGCCAAAGGAACGTAGATAGCCAAATCCCACTGAAATTCAATGGGAGCTGGGTGCCTCACTTTCATAGGCTCCTGCAAACTCCCTCTCCACCCCACCAGTCTTTGCATTTGAACCAGCAAGTGCTGAAATTTATAGTAGCTTTTCATTCCTGTGGGCTTGAGTTCCACAGTTGGGAGCACTGCCTCCGGTCTCTCTTGGAATCAACAGGCCCATTGTCTGTGCAAGAGGAGCAGAGCTGCAAGGACCGAGAGCGTGCCATGTCATGGACCCAGACCATTTAGTGCCTTGAGAATGAATGCAATGCCGTGCTCTGTAGAAGTGAGAAGACCTGCTCTGCTGATAGTGCCCATGAGAGCCCTAGTGTAGACAAGGCTGCAGCTGCATCCTGCTATTGTACAAGCACTAGTGTCATTAAATTGCTGGAAGCTGCTGGAGCCCTGCCTCATCGATGCTAGTGAAGCTGTGCCAGCTCTACTGGGACTTTTCCCCCATTAAATTCCCTAGTGCAGGCATGCCCTGGGTGGTGGGAGGTGGTATATTTGAAGCAAGAATTGGAAACTAAGATCAACTGCTTTAAGTATGCCAGTAAAGTAGTGTGGTGCAATTCACCAAGTATTAACTCTCAGGAAAAACTTCCCATCTGTAAGAAGAGTAAGACAATGGAACAGCCTGCCTAGGGAAGTCATGGAAGCTTCTTCACTGGAGTTTTCAAAAGGAGGATGGAGCCGTCTGCCTTGGATGGTTTAGACACAACAAATCCTGCATCTTGGCAAGGGGTTAGACTAGATGGTCCCTTCTGACCCAGTGATTCTATGACACTCTGCTACCGGTATAAAAGTGATTATATTGGTGTAACTATTCCCCTGGGGGAAGTGCAATAAATTATCCCAGAATAAATAAGACATCTTTGTATACCAGTAAAGGAAATCTAACTTCTAACAGACATAGTTAAACGGGTACAAAATGTGTGTGTGACCTGGCCTAACCTCAGCGGGGGATCTCCATTAGGCACAATGTTTGGGGTATGTAACTGTCATTCTAAGCAGCCTTCCCCAAGCATGTTTTATTTGGAAATTGTGCTCATTTGGTGGATGCTACAGGAACACTAAAAATGGGCCCACATGCTTAAATTCCGTACTTGCTACATAGAGTATTAACCTCAGTTTTATCCCACTGACACCTTGGGCTTGAGCTTCCCAAGCATAAATGCACCTTTTTTCAGCAATGCCAGCCTCCAAGTACCATGAGTCAATACACTCCCCAAAATATGAGTTTTTTTTAAAAAAATCATGCTTTTAAAAAAAATAATGATGTTGGGGCTCTTTTTTAAATTTGATTTTGGGGATTTTGAGCCTTTGGGGCTGTTAGAGGGCTTATTCCTTCACCCACTTACTTCCCTGGTCCTTCTCGCATGAACAGAGAGCAATACCCGAAGTCCAAAGGTGCAAACAATTCGATGTTTATTGGGGTGAACTTCCAGCAAGCATGATTCCAGTTTCCTTCCTTAGTATCCTCCTTCCCAGCTCTGACACCACAGAGCCTTACACCTGTGTCCCTGTTCCCATTCCTACCCTTAGCTAAACATGATTCCAACTTCCTTACTCCCATTCCCTGTTCCCATTTCCCCCTTTAGCAAAACATGATTCCAATTTTCTTACCCCCATTCCCTGTTCCCATCTCACACATCCACATGCCCATGCCCATGCCCATGCCCATGCCCACCCCCACCCCCACCCACACCCAGTCACTTCCTCATTGACTACAGATTATATAGTAAAACTTGAGTTCTGCTTAGCTATACCTTAACCAATCATTTTCCTGAAATTTAACTAACCAATCCTAACATATTGTAACATGATTATGTAACCAATTATATCCCACCACCTCAATTAGTTTACACCCAGCAAAATTAATTATACAGCAGACAGGAACAATCACAGAACCAGACAGAGATTATACAGACAAACAACAGCAAAGTGGGAACTATAATGACAAAACAATACAGAAGTGAGGATTTCACATCCCAGCTATTGATAAGTGAGTTCTTGCCAGACAGGATGCTATCAAACTAAGTTTCCTTTTACATTTTCTAGGCACTTCCCTTTCTCTGGAGGTGATAGGAACTATCAGGACAGGATTGTATTCCTAACAGCCGAATAGCACCTTATTTCAGTGTGACTAGTTTGGAATGTGAGGATGTGACTGTTTGCTTCCCAGCTTATGGCTGCCTCTGCTGCTTAGCCAAAGGCCTGAGCCTAAGCACAGGGCCACAAACTGTCACAGTAAGAGAAGGCCCTTACACCAGCAGACAGTGATTTTGATTCTTTCTTTTATACCTCTGGAACTAGCCAAGTGATAAGAATACACCTAAATTCTTAAAGTACAGGCCTTTGCAGACAGGCCTGAATATCTATATCCTAACAGGGGCGGTCACTTTTTCAAGATTTTTTCAATGACCACACAGGCAAGAAAGGTACTTAAAAAAAAAATGAAATCTGACATTCTCACATAATCCCATGACTCTAGGGGGCAGTGATTTCAAAACCCCCTCCAAATAGTGTGAGTTGGCAACACTGCAACATTTATGGAGCATGCTTCACAAGCAAAGGCACTGTACAAACACATAATAGGGAGCAGGTTCACACAGGCCAAAGCAGAGAAGTTTGTTTCATCCAGAAGCAAGGAGGTATAATTTTGTAAATGCTGCACGCTGGAGGATGATGCACTGTATTCTTTGTCCCGGGGAAAGAGATTCAATTACTGTTTAAAATGCAAATGTCAGTGCAGCCTTCTCGGTCACTGGATCCAGTCACATTAGCTGGATGTTCCTTCTGAAATGACCTGCAGCTGACCTGTCAACAATGGTGACACTGATTCATAGATACTAAGGTCAGAAGGGACCATTATGATCATCTAGTCAGACGTCCTGCACAACGCAGGCTACAGAATCTCACCCACCCACTCCTGTGATAAACCTCTCACCTATGTCTGAGCTATTGAAGTCCTCAAATCATGGTTTAAAGACTTCAAGGAGCAGAGAATCCTCTAGCAAGTGACCCATGCCCCATGCTACAGAGGAAGGCGAAAAACCTCTAGGGCCTCTTCCAATCTGACCTGGAGGAAAATTCCTTCCTGACCCCAAATATGGCGATCAAGTAAACCCTGAGCATATTGCCCATATTCTTCACCGGCCAGATACCCAGGAAAGGTTTCAGAATTTTCTGTAGTAACTCAGATCCCACCCCATCTAACATCCCACCCCAGGCCATTGGGCCGATTTACCATGAATATTTAAAGATCAATTAATTACCAAAATCATGTTATCCCATCATACCATCTCCTTCATAAACTTATCGAGTTTAATCTTAAAGCCAGATAGATCTTTTGCCCACACTGCTTCCCTTGGAAGGTTATTCCAAAACTTCACTCCTCTGACGGTTAGAAACCTTCGTATAATTTCAAGTCTAAACTTCCCAATGACCAGTTTATATCCATTTGTTCTTGTGTCCACACTGGTACTGAGTTTAAATAATTCCTCTCCCTCGCTGGTATTTATCCCTCTGATATATTTATAGAGAGCAATCATATCTCCCCTCAACCTTCTTTTAGTTAGGCTAAACAAGACAAGCTCCTTGACTCTCCTTTCATAAATCAGGTTTTCCATTCCTCGGATCATCCTACTAGTCCTTCTCTGTACCTGTTCCAGGTTGAATTCATCCATCTTAAACATGGGAGACCCGAACTGCACACAGTATTCCAGGTGAGGTCTCACCAGTGCCTTGTATAACGGTACTAAAACCTCCTTATCTCTACTAGAAATACCTCACCTGATGCATCCCAAGACCGCATTAGCTTTTTTCATGGCCACATCACATTGGCGGCTCATAGTCATCCTGTGATCAACCAATACTCCAAGGTCCTTTTCCTCCTCCGTTACTTCTAATTGATGTGTCCCCAGCTTATAACTAAAATTCTTGTTATTAATCCCTAAATGCATAACCTTACACTTCTCACTATTAAATTTCATCCTGTTACTATTACTCCAGTTTACAAGGTCATCCAAATCTTCCTGTATGATATCCCAGCCCTTTTCTAAATTGGCAATACCTCCCAGCTTTGTATCATCCTCAAACTTTATTAGCACACTCCCACTTTTTGTGCGGAGGTCAGTAATAAAAAGATTAAATAAGATTAGTCCCCAAACTGATCCTTGAGGAACTCCACTGGTAACCTCCCTCCAGCCTGACAGTTCACCTTTCAGTAGAACTCGCTGTAGTCTTTGACTAAAAAATCTGTTACTTTCTCAAAGAAAGAGATCAGGTTGGTTTGGCACAATCTACCTTTTGTAAAACCATGTTGTATTTTGTCCCATTTACCATTGACCTCAATGTCCTTAACTACTTTCTCCTTCAAAATTTTTTCCAAGACCTTGCACACTACAGATGTAAAACTAACAGGCCTGTAGTTACCCGGATCACTTTTTTTTCCTTTCTTAAAAATAGGAACTATGTTAGCTATTCTCCAATCAAACGGTACAATCCCTGAGTTTACAGATTCATTAAAAATTCTTGCTAATGGGCTTGCAATTTCATGTGCCAATTCCTTTAATATTCTTGGATGAAGATTATCTGGGCCCCCCGATTTAGACCCATTAAGCTGTCTGAGTTTCTCTTCTACCTCAGATATGGTAATATCTGCCTCCATATCCTCATTCCCATTTGTCATGCTACCATTAACCCTAAGATCCTCTTTAGCCTTATTAAAGACTGAAGCAAAGTATTTGTTTAGATATTGGGCCATGCCTAGATTATCCTTGACCTCCACTCCATCCTCAGTGTTTAGCGGTCCCACTTCTTCTTTCTTTCTTTTCTTCTTATTTATATGGCTATAGAACCTTTTACTATTGCTTTTAATTCCCTTTGCAAGGTCCAACTCTACTTTACTTTTAGCCTGTCTCACTTTATCCCTACACGTTCTGACCTCAATAAGGTAGCTTTCCTTGCTGATCCCTCCCATCTTCCACTCCCTGTAGGCTTTCTGCTTTTTCTTAATCACCTCTCTGAGATGCTTGCTCATCCCGATTGGTCTACAACTCCTGCCTATGAATTTTTTCCCCTTTCTTGGGATGCAGGCTCCCCGATTTAATTGGGGATTGTTCCTGCTTTGAGCAGGGGGTTGGACTAGATGACCTCCTGAGGTCCCTCCCAACCCTGATATTCTATGATTCTATGATAGCTTCTGCAGCTTTGATTTAAAGTAATCCCAGGCCTCCTCTGCCTTTAGATCCATAAGTTCTTCAGTCCAATCCACTTCCCTAACTAATTTCCTTAATTTTTGAAAGTCAGCCCTTTTGAAATCAAAACCCCTAGTTGCAGATTTATTTTTGTTAATCCTTCTGTTCATTTTGAATGGAATGAGCTCATGATCACTTGAACCAAGATGATCCCCTACAACCATTTCTTCTATGAGGTCCTCACTACTCACCAAAGCCAAATCTAAAATGGCATCCCCTCTAGTCGGTTCAGCAACTACTTGGTGAAGGAATCCATCAACTATCGCATCTAGGAAAATCTGAGCCCTATTATTATGACTAGCACTCGTCCTCCAGTCTATATCTGGGAAGTTAAAAAGTCTCCCATGATCACGCAGTTTCCATTAGTATTTACTTTATTAAAAACATTAAAAGGGGCTCTATCCATATCCAGATTAGATCCCAGCGGTCTATAGCACACCCCAAGCACTATCCAGGGGAGGCTCTAGTAGTTTTCTTCCCCAATGTGATTTTTGCCCAGATGGACTCGGTCTTATCCATTCCATCGCTTCTTATTTCTTTACATTCTACCTCATCATTGATCTACAATGCTACTCCACCACCTTTGCCTTTATTTCTGTCTTTCCTAAATAGCACATACCCTTCAATACCTGTAGTCCAGTCATGACTGCTATTCCACCATATTTCTGTTATCCCTAGAATATCTGGTTTCACTTCCTGCACCAGTAGCTCTAGTTCCTCCATTTTGTTACCTAGGCTCCTTGCTTTGGTGTACAAACATCTTAATTTTTGCTGTTTGGCCTCACTCACATTCTGTACCCGATTAGGCATGGTCATTCCACAGCCAGTATAACCTGTTAGACTGGTATCTACACTGCCCTTCCTCCTTATGTCCATTCTCCTACTCACGGCTGTATCCTTTCTTACTTGGTTTTCTTCCCTCTCAAGGCTAAAATCCAGCATGGAGATTACCTGGACATCTCCCAGCCATCTCCCCCAGGTTCCTAGTTTAAAGCTCTCTTAATCAGTTGTGCCAGCCTCCATCCTAGAAGTCTATTTCCTTCCCTACTCAGATGAAGTCCATCCCGAGAGAACTGTCCTCTGTCCATGAATGCCTCCCAGTGGCCATACATCCCAAAGTCCTCTTTATAGCATCCCTGCCTGAGCCATCTGTGGATAGTGGTCTTTCGGGTTCAGAGTCAACAGCCTGACTCTTGATAGTGGGGCAGTTCACACCTCTTGGAGCTATTGTTTCAGGCTGCCTTTAAAGCACTCCTGTCATGTTTTCAAGGTTTTCATTGCAGCTAGGAACATAATTAGGCCAGGAATGAAATAAGGGCTGGGACCATAATTATTTTTACAATGAAAGGTAGAGATTCTGGAGCATCCGTTCAATAGCAAATATATTCAATGACGACAAGTGGGATGCAGATGGAAATGAGTATGACTCACAGAATTAATAATTGAAGAGTGAACATATTAATGACACTTAAAGGTGGCCCATATGTTAGACTTTGCAACAATCTATTTGTGAGTCAGTTTCCAACTACCAAAACTCAGTATTTGATTTGCTAGGGATACCTGGGAGAAACGAACCAGAAAAGTTAGAGGAGAAATTTCAAAATGTTTACAACTGATAAACCAACAAATGGATTGATTTGCCATTTCATTCTGGCCCCAAGGGGAAGTTTGTGAATGATGTGCTATTATCATTGTCATTGTGGGAGTGGCTATGGCGCTAGTCACTGAACAAACTCATTGCGAAAGACAGCCCCTGCCCCAAAGAGTCCACAAGTTAATAGACAAAGGAAATGAGGAAACAGAAGCACAGAGAAATAAAGGGATTTGCCTAAAGTCGTTGGGAGAAGAACCCAGGTCTCCTGAGTCATAACCCAAAGCCGCACCCACCAGACCACAACAAATCTCAGATAGGTATTAATAATAGACCAAGGGTAATAAAAGGTTCCCTCTCCACCCCACCACCAGCCTTACTTATGGAGGCTCTGTGGCAACTCCTGTCGACTCTAGCCAGTATTCCACCTGCCGAACTGGCCCGATGGCTTGCACAATGTTTGCAAGGATGCCAACACATACCTGGGAAAAGTCAGGCCCTCGAATTCAGCTCTCATGTTAGGCCGGTGCTCCTCCAAGAGGCCAAAAGGGCTCAGTGCTTTGTTTAAGGGAATGAACAAGCAGAACTCTCCCTCAGTACAAAGTGCTGGTGCAGGAGGCAGTGGCCGGGGGGACAGCACAACACACCTGTCAGCCGTGATTTCGGTGACGGAGTGGGAGTTCCCCTGCATTTGTGCTTCAGCGGCTGCAGCCTGCAGAGGAAGCCGCTCCCGGCAAGTCACTTCATTGCATTTTCTTAAGCAGCGGAGATTAAAAAGGCGACTGTTAAAATGGGACATCAGGGTTAAAAGCAAGTGACTGGGTGTGCGGGAGTGAGGCAGCCAGCTCGCAGCGGGATTGAAACAGGGGAAAAGAGACTGGGAAAGGTTTGGGTTGGCTGACCAGTCTCCCCTCAGCTCAGCGGTCCATTCCCTCAGCAGCAGATGCATGATGTTAATGCGGTTCTGTGTGCAAATGCACTGTAGGGAGCCCTGCATGGCCCTTGTGTATGGGACCCTGATGGCTTTGGAGCAGCAATGCCAAGGACCCAGGTACTTTTGAAATACTGAAGCTGGGACATGCTGGGTGTTGAGAGGAAGGCTGGAACTGTGGTTAGAGTGCTAGCCTGGGCCACCCACAGCCAATTCCCTGCTGTACTACAGACTCCCTGGCTAGCCTTTAGGGCATATCTACCCCGCACCTGGGTCTATGGGAGCCAGGCTTGTGGACTCGCTGTTTCCAAGCCTGGGCTTGTGCGTCCTCACTGCACTGTAAACCTAGCTTAACGATTGCTGGACCTGGGTCTCACAGCTGTGCTAACGCGTCCACACTGCACTACGCAGAGCAGGTCTGTGGCTTGAGCTGCATCCACACTGCAAAATGACAGGGCCTGGGCGCAAGTCAAAGTGGAACCTGGGCTCTGAACCACCCACTCCCAGCAAAGTCCTAGGACCTGGGTGCTGGGTGCTCACTGACCCAAGTCAGACTGATTTGTGTGTGGACAGAAAAGGGGCCTCAGCTCAAACCTGAGTCAGAGCCCAGGCTCAGGATACCTCCACAGTGAAATTTAAAAAAAACATAGCTGGCCCTTGCCAGCTGATTTGGCCTTATGGGTCTCAGGCTTAGGGGCTGTTTAATTGTGGACATTTTGGCTTGGGCTGGAGCCCCCCTGCAAGGTGAGAGGGTCCCAGAGCTCTAGCTGCAACCCAGCGCCTACCATCCACACCACAATAAAACAGCCCCTAAGCCTGAGCCCCCGGAGCCCTGGCCAACTGGCACAGGCCAGCCAGAGATATCTAACACCAGCATAGAGATACCCTTCACCTCTAGGCCCCTGTCCCCCATCTATAAGACGGTGGGAATAGCGCTGCCCCATCTCACAGGAGCACTGTGAGGATAAATACATTAAAGAGTGTGAGATGCTTAGATACCATGTTAATAGGGGATCAATAGATCAAATTCAGATAGACAGCCACAGCAGGGAAATTGTGAGGACTGATGGTTTGGCCCTAATCTCATCACGTTTTCCGAGATCCCAGGTGGAACGCAGGCGAAAATGGTTATCTGCACAAGATCATCCCAGCAGAGCAATTTTGCAGCTTAAAATAGACTAAACTCCCAAGTAATTATATTAGCAAATGATCTGTTTGGGTCTGTGTTTCCTATTGACAGTATTAAGCTTATTCTCATTAATATTTCACTCTACAGGGAAATTAAAACTTAATGAAAGAGTACTTACAATACTAGCTCAGCGAGCTGAAAATGAAAATAATGTCAAGACTGACATGGTGTGAATTACCCTTGGAAATCAGTCTTCCAACAAACAGGGCCCTTATCTGTCTGCAGATCATTTCCAATCCCAGGCCCAGTGTCTGGAAAGAGAGTCATTATTGGCAGGTATTTGCTGAATAGTTTATGGACAAATATTTCAGCCTACATGGGGGTCAGGGAGCATCCCACCTAAACTACTCACTATTGATGATTTGTGGCGTGTGAGTGATCATGGGGTATCGTCTCTGCTCCCCTACTGGGCGGCTGAAACATTTAAAAGAGGAGAATAAGGAATAACAAATGATGAATATTGACTCCCAGTGAGCTCCGGGCTGGATAGGCAATGGGCCAGCACTCAGACCCGGAGCTACATTTTTAAAACAGCTCTACAGATTTCCAAGCACCCAGCAGCCTCCACTGTGACACAGAGCCAGATTTTCAGAAGTGCTCAGCAGCACCCAGCATGCACAAAACCTGCTTCCAAGTGAATGGTCAATAGTGAATTAATACCTAACAAAAAGGTAACAGTTGTTCACACACGACCCCACTGCCCTAGAACATTAGTCCCTCCCACACGCTGGGATTTCACATTCCTGATTGCTGTTGGCATGACAAGCACTACCTTGCACTGTGTACAGCCCCTGATGAACCTCCACCCCCCCCAAGAGCCCCAGAAAACAGGGTTCCATTCCTCATCCCCCAGGAGCATGTGGGGCCAGCACCTCTTCAGGGGTGGCCTACAGAACGCTCATTTTCTCAGGGAGGAAAGAGACTGAGGAGTGGCAACAGGGAAAGAGAGCAGACCCTCCTGGATGGTCTACCAAGACATTGGGACAATGCGCCCAATGCCAATCAATGAGGAAGACATCCCTCTCGCACCTTCCAGGGTTGCCTACTAATACAGGTGGTCTATACTCTTAGGGCTTTCTTGAAACAATCACTAATCGAGCCAAGGTCCTGTCGGGAAAAAGTGCTGGATCAACAGTAGAAATGGATGAAGTTGGGGGGTTGACACTTTTGGGGGCAAAATTTGCCAATTTGGTGACTCCAAAACGTTTTGCAAATTTTTGTTAGTTTCACCGAGTTGTACCTGTAGGAAAAAACCTCCAAAATTCTAAAAAAAAGAGTCAAAATGTGTTCATTTTTCAGGTCAAAGAGACTTTTCATTTAGAAATTTCCTTCAGTATTATTTGCTAAAATGAAAAAATGCCCCTCCCTCACCCCAAAGATAGTAATCTACACAAACTTTTCCTTCAACCTGAAAGAAATTATCCTCAGTATTTTGATTGGCCAAAAAGCTCCTGAAATGTTTTGTTCTCAGTTTGACCCAGAACTTTTTTTTTTTTTAGAACTGTCAGCGAACCAAAAAACTCTGTTGTTCACCCAGCTCTGATCAAGAGGCCTAGAGGCTATAATTGTCTGTCAGCCTTCAACACAGATTCCAGCCTGGGTCGACAGAGTCGGGCTTGCAGGGCTCATGCCACCAGGCTAACAAGAGCAATCTAGATGTTACAGCTTAATCTGGAGCTCAGCCTCTGAAGCCCCATGTGCTTCAGGCCTGACCTGAGCAGAGCCTCTGAGACCCCTTCACCAGCCCAGTTAGGGATCATCTCCAGCGTCAGATTTCCTGCAGTGAATCCCTGGCCCTCGGCACCCCAGGGTGCCTGCATCTCATTGTTTGCAGTGTCCTGGCTGATTTCTGTGTAGCTCTGCACCTGATCCATTGCATTCCTCCCCTCCCACTTCTCTAGCCAAGAGTCCAGCAGGAAATGCAGCCGCATGGGGTGAAACGTCAAACATGGCAGCTTCTCGGTTCAGTGAAGGATCTTGCCAGTGACAGACAGCAAAGCACCAATGTGTTTGCATGGGAGATACGGGATCTTTAGCAGCCTGATAGCGGTTTGAGATGGCAAAGAACCATCTGATCTAGCCCTCGGGCTGCCACTGCAGGATGGCTCCCTATAGTATATTACCTAGTGCTTGGATAGAGAAGGCAAGGACAGATTAGCAGAGCAAACAAGTGCATTCCGAAGCTAATCTATCTGTTTCTTTCTAACAGTGATGTATTCTTGCAACATACACTGTATGAAGCATCATTTGGACTCTGAATTAATCCTGGGCACTTCTGGCTTTCTCTGTCTCCAGCTTCCCCTATTACCTGAGGACCCAATGTTTCTGAAACCCAGCTACCACTCCACATTAAAAGAGTATTTTTCTCTATCTCTACTTGACATTTCATTTTTTCGAAGACAAAGTAACTACAGGAGTAACTTATGGGGGAGCTGCAGCAAAGCGATGTTCTCTCTCCTCCCGACATTGTTTGCTGGTTTTGTGGATGCTGATCAGAGGAAATTAATTAACTTCTTGGAATCTTTCCTAGCCGCCCACCGCTACTTGCGGAGAAAACCTGCTCCCAGACAAAGCATCTGGCAAGCATAATGGCTTTTTGCCTTTTCTCCTGTTGTCCCTCTGAGTTGCAGTGGATGCCAGTCAAGCCTGGATGGAGCTCGCTGACCAACCTGGGCGGATATTAGAATGGGTGACATTTTCACTTCACTGGTATTAGGCGGCTTATTTCTTTACCCGCTTACTTCCCTGGTCCTTCTTGCATGAACAGAGAGCAACAATAGTCCAAAGGTGCAAACAATTTGATGTTTATTGGGGTGAACTTCCAGCAAGCAATGATTTCAATTTCCTTCCTTAGCGTCCCCCTTCCGAACTCTGATGCCACAAAGCCTTGCCTGTGTAAACAAAAACAATCACAAAACCAGACAAAGATTATACAGAAAAACAATAGGAAAATGGGAACTACAGTGATAGAACAACAAAGAAATAAAAATTGCACATCCCAGCTATTAATAAGTAAGTTCTTGCCAGACAGGATGCTATTAAACTAAGTTTCCTTTTACATCTTCTAGGCACTTCACTTTCTCTAAAGGTAATAAATATTATCAAAACAGGATTGTATTCCTAACAGCCCAATAGCACCTTATTTTAATGTGACTAGTTTGAAATGTAAGGCTGTAACCATACACTTTCCAGAGGCCTTAGCCTAAGAACGGGGCCTCAGACTGTCACAGTAAAAAAAAGGCCCTTACACCGGCAGACAGTGATTTTAATTCTCTCTTTTATACCCCTATAACTAGTTAAGTAATAAAAATACACCTAAATTCTTAAAATATAGGCCTTTGCAGACAGGCCTAAATATCTATATCCTAACAACTGGTATTTATTTGTATTCCTGTTGTAAGCAGAGTCAGGATGAGCTCCACCCTGACATCTGGTGGTGAGGTGTGGCAAATTGTGGAAGAGAACTTCAGGGGCCGATCTCATTTGCATAGGCACACCCACCCTGCCTAGAATGAGGCCATAGCTGCCGAAATGGTCACTTTGGCTGCTGTGGGATCCCCAGTGTCTCTGTTATTGGGGCAGGAAGAATAAATTGTTATTACCCTGATTATGGGAATCAAGGACAGTGGAACTGTACTTGGCTTTTTGTTATGATGGAGGGACTCGCCATCAACTAAGTAGCACTCGCTAGGCAAGGGATATGGGTTCCAAAACTGTGAATTGAGAGAGGCTGGAATTAATACTTGGTGGTATAGGCCCCCTGGTGAGGGCCTTATATGCTAATTGCACTTCCTCCTCACTCCACTGTGGAATATCAGAGCTAATGTTGATTCCATTAGGAGTCTAATTACAGGCTGCTGAGCTGAATTCACTTTGGGCTAATGGTGCACCAGCACTGAGGCTCCCCTACTACAAGCTGAAATTACAAAAGAGCTAAACTTACTAAGAGCTGAAATCACTGAGTGTTGTGTTAAGTAGAGAGGGAGCCTGAAGATATATGGCGGAGCAGTTTGCGGGACGGCTGGCAAAGCAGAGCATTGCAGTTTGCGGGACAGCGAGCAGAGCGGCTGCTGGAGCAGAGCGGCTCATGGGGCTCTGCTCTGCCAGCCGCCCCATGGAGAGATGGGGCCATCAGCTTTGGACCATGTAAGGTGCCCCTTAACCCCCCCCACACACATGTAAGGTGCCTCTTAACACCCCCACCCCCCAATCTCCACGCAGGTTGGGAGGTAAAACTCTGCAGATAAACTTTCGAACTCTGGGGCTACCCTGATCAGGGACAGAGACTTTTGGGTTGTTGGACTTTTGGGATTTTGGGTTGCAGAACTCAAGAACCAAAGGGAAAGGACATGCCCCAGTTTGCTTGGGGTGGGTTTTTTGCTCATGTTGTGTTATGAATCCTGTTGGTGGTGTTTCCCCAACATAATGCCACATTGTTTCTCTCTGTTATTAAAAGGCTTTTGCTACACTCAGACTATGTGCTTGCGAGAGGGGAAGTATTGCCTCTTGGAGGCGCCCAGCGGAGGTGGTATATATTTGTCCCAGGTCACTGGGTGGGGGCTTGAGCCGGTTTTGCATTGTGTTATTGGAATGGAGCCCCTAGATACTGAACCTGGCCCTTGTTGCTGCCAACTCTGACAGGCAGAAGGGTTACACTGTAGCCTCTAGAGGTCCCCTTGTGGTGCGTGCTGCACAGGTAGTGAGAGCAGCCCTGCCGTTGAGTCCTACCTCTGTTCAAGGAACATCTATCCAGGACCAATCTCAAGTTCTGGGCCCTCACCCACATCCCTCCACTCAGATCTTCATCCTGAGGGCTCCCCACAGTGTTCCGCCTTGCTGCCTGTTCTACTCTTGAATCAGGGCACATCGCTGCAGGGTCCACCCCTTGCTTCTGGGCTTGACTCCCGCTGACCAAACTAGAGCTTCTCCTTTTGCCCAGAGACCACTGCCCAAGTCTCCCACGCAGAAGGAGGTCCCCAGCTGGGGTCAGTTCTCATCAGTGGTTCTGTTCCAGCTACAGTCCAAACTCAGCTCTCTCTGCCAGGTCTCCTGATGCATCCTCACTCTTCAGTTTCTCTGGTCTGAGGCTGCTCTCACCCGGCGCCCTCTTTTAAACCCAGCCATGGGTCAGCTGACCAATCACAGGAGCACAGGCCTCTTCCTCCCTAAAGGGTCGGTTTTCCTGTGACAGAGGCCTGCAGAGGCAGGGGGATGGAGCTTCTGCACCTTTCAGCTTCAGCCCATAGCAATATGACGGGAACAGCAGCCTGTCTCCACCGCACCTCCTGCCTGCCCCTTCTTCATGGCAGTCATGGGGCTCCCTGATCTGGGAGGCCAAGGGCGTGTCTACGCTGCAGAAAAGGTGTGCTTTCGATTTGGAAGTGAAAACACGCTGACTTGGCTTTTAACTTGCGTTAACAGCTTGAGTTCAACCACAGGCTGCCCTGTAGGCTTTAACTCCAACTGCTCACCGAGTGCAAAGCCCAGCTGCCGTGTCCTCACTGCTATTTTAACCCAGCTCAGCTAACTCAAGTGAAGAACACCCCATTTTTTGCAGCGTAGCCAGACCGTTAGCATCTCCCATGCTGTGTGGCCCTCTGTCCCCCTCAGCCACAGCTAGCTGCTGATGAGCTTGCTGCAGTCTTGCCTCGGAGAGCTGTGTTGTTTAACTCTGGCAAGATACACTCATGCTTTTAGAACCAGAGTTCCCAGGTTCAATCCTCCAGGACAACAACTCACCCAGGGGTGTGGCAGCTAAGCATGAAAATATTTGTCGCTGTCTGACGCTTTCTCAAGCCATGACCTGTGAGCTACCTAGTTACCCCCGTGAGAGAGAGAGACTCATTGGTGCTAAAGTGGTGTCCGCTCCCCAGGCTGTTACCCACCCAAAAAATCTCCTCAGAAGCTCTGTCAGCCTGTACTCCTTGTAAGTTACACGTGGTGTACCCTAGCCCCTGAACTCTTCTCCCTGTGGTGTCCAGTCCCGTCACCGGACACTCACAGTAATTACCAAGCCCGCTGTCTCCAAGAAGACCATGTACACACAGCTGGAAGGTTACAACTCAGGGTCAGGTCCTTTATAACTGCACCACACTGTAATCTATTGATGGTGAAGACAAAGACAAGTCTATTAACAAAGAACAGACGTTCACAGATTCAAGTGAGTATTGAGTCAGAAGAATGGAAACAGAAATGGTTACAAATAAAACAAAAGCGTAACAGACTTCTATGAGACTGACGATACCTGACAGGTCACGCTCCTTTGTCTGAAGTAGCGTCTTAGCCTTGAAGTCCTGTGGCAGAGCCTGCTGATTTTCAGTTCAATCAGGATCCAGATTTTCATGATACCCCCTTCCCCCAGGGTGATCCTCAGTGAATGGGAATACCAAGACCATCTTTGGCCTTCTTCTTACAGCTTAGCAACCTTTGAAACGTATCCTTTCCAAGTGCCCCTCCCAGATAAGCTTCCCCTCTCCCCGGCGCTGGCTCTATGGTGTACCCACACCATGCTGCCTTCACGCACCCCTGTTCACTTGGTTTTCCTTTTTACTTCACTTGCAAATGTCACTTTACAGCTGGCTTCACAATGCTTAACTGGCATTAGCGGTGGGAAGATGGTACCTTCCCCCATGTCTGGAGGAAATCTTGCTTCTTCGTGTGTTTGGTCATGGACTTTAAAGCATCGGTAATTATCCATTACTCCTCATACCATGGTAGTACGTACATTTCTCAACGATATTAATGACCAGTGTATCGCTGGTTTTTATTTGAACTCACCCAACATTCTTGCTAGCTAAATACTATAACAGTCGTGTGTGCCGGGATCCCCAGCATGCAGCCTGGATCTGTGGAACCACTGGGCCCCCTTAAGTCTCCAGCCTGGGCTGTCTCTCACAATGCTTTGCTAGTGACAAGCAGCAACCTCCCACAGGTGCTGTGATCACTCAGCACAACAGCATGTGGAGCCCCACACTCAGCTAGATTTCATGAATGCTCCCAGAGCCACTCCTGAATCTCACAGAGAAAGGCACCAGCTGAATCCCCCCAGCTCCCAATGCTGCACTTCAGGAATATACCATCTTGCACTGTGCAAGACGAGCAGTGCAAGTTTATTAATTGGTTCACCACTTCATCAATGGAAAGTGGATATACACCAGCTTTTGCAAACCTGAGCAATACACTTCAGGCAAACTCACTGGTAAAGATAAACAGTAAAACAAGTTTATTGACTACAAAAGATAGATTTTAAGTGATAGGCAAAAAGTCAGAGTTAGTTACCAAAATAAAAGAAAATATAAGCACACAGTCTAATCTCTGGAACACATGACTCATGAGGAGAGGCTGAGGGAACTGGGATTGTTTAGTCTATGGAAGAGAAGAATGAGGGGGGATTTGATTGCTGCTTTTAACTATCTGAAAGGTGGATCTAAAGAGGATGGATCTAGACTATTCTCAGTGATAGCAGATGACAGGACAAGGAGTAATGGTCTCAAGTTGCAGTGGGGGAGATTTAGGTTGGATATTAGGAAAAACTTTTTCACTAGGAGGATGGTGAAACACTGGAATGCGTTACCTAGGGAGGTGGTGGAATCTCCTTCCTTAGACGTTTGTAAGGTCAGGCTTGACAAAGCCCTAGGTGGGATGATTTAGTTGGGATTGGTCCTGCTCTGGGCAGGGGGTTGGACTAGACGGCCTCCAGAGGTCCCTTCCAACTCTGTTATTCTATGATTCTATGATTCTCTCAACCCTATTAGACTGGGCAACATCTAGATTAAGCCAGTTTTCTCACCCCACTGGATATTGCAGTTCACAGTACACAGGTTTCACCCTTGAAACCTGGGCCAGTCTCCCCTGTTGGAGTCTTCAGTTTTCTGAGTGCCCTTGTTGCTTGCAGCATAGGTGGGGACAGGAGAAAAGGCCCAGCATGGGCCCCCTGTGTTCTGTTTTATACCTTTAGTCCATGTGCTGTTGGGCCTTGGTTGAGTCATTTCATTCCTATTTGCCTCCCAAAATGAGGGTGATTGTATTCTTCCTTTTCTCCCACCCTGTGTCTGTCCCCTCTCTTTAGATTGTAAACTCCCCAGCATACGGACTTGCTCTGTAGCTGTACAGAGCCCAGAACAATGAGGTCCTGGTCTCAGTCTGTAATACAAATCATTAATAATAATAATGATAGTCTAGCATGGCTAGGCCTAAATCCCGCTCCCTGTATTCCAATCAGCTGGCTGGAGAGAGAGGAGTTCTTGGGGGTCAGGATAATGGACTTTCCCCCACGGTTATTTGGCTGCAGTGAAGTCACTCTGCGTGGCTATGCGCTCCATTCCTGTGGATCTCTCTCTCTCTCTCTTAATATATGATCATCTGTTATATACTCCAGTCCATCACCATAGTAGCCGGGCACCTTCCTTGTAATACCGATAGCAATAGCAAAGTCACCCATGGACTTCACGGAGTCTCAGGTGCTTCTCAAGGTGAAAGCTCTGCTTGCAGCAGGGATGTCATTTGGATCTTTTAGAGTTTATTCATTTCCTTTGTTTTGGTTGTTTCTTTCAGTGGATTTGTTGCCAGATCATTTTTACTGATGGGCTCATTTGTCAGACAGGGCACGGCGGGGTCCAAAGCCATCGGTGTTGAGATATCTGTATGCAGAAAGGCCTTTTTGATCAGAGGTGATCTGAGAGAGGAGTCAGGCTGTTTGAGCCAGGTACCCTCGGCTCTCTATTTATCTCTGTTTAGTTGCTGAGTGTATCCCAGTTCTGCTCTTTGGCTTCTCCCTAAACCCTCAGCACCATCAGGGAGCAACTCCTAGACAATTCACCAACAGTTGATTGGTTCCTCCTGGCAGCTAATGCTCAAAACGTCCAAAAAACCTGGCAGAATGCCCTGCCACCAGGGTAGGATCAGCTCTTGCATCAGGCTGAAGCAGATGGAAAGGCATCATATGGACAACAGCTGTTTAGACGATTACACTGGAGTCCACTTAATGGATCAGAACCAAGCAACCAAATCCTTCTGCCACACGCTGAGCCATAGGCAGAAATGCCACAAAGCTGTGTGAAAGGAATCGCTGGAAAAGGTACCAGCTGCTTTGGTCAAGGAATAAAACAACAATAATAATGACAGGTTAAGGAACAGATTGCGGTAACAGCTCAGGTACTGGGACTTCAGAGAACTCAGCATCAGCTCCCAGTGTGAAAATCCAGATAGGGTTTAGGAGCCTAAATGGGAGCTGAGCAATCTGGAAAATCTGGCCATTTAAATAAATAGGGAAGTGGGCAGCATGCTGCATTCCAAAGAGGGCTAGAGTGGGTGAACTCCCTTCCCCACCAAGGCGCTCTGAGAATACTGCATACCCAAGGCCATGCCGATCCCAGAGATCCCCTTAGGGTGGAGGCTTGGTATGACCCATTCCCAGCACAGGCCAGTGCATATAAAGCATGGGGGAGACATAGCATGTCACCATGTTCCCATGGAACAGGACTCTTCACACAACGCACCGTCAACCTGTGGAACTCTTTGCCAGATGATGTTGTGAACACAAAGACTATAACAGGGTTCAAAAAAGAACTAGATAAATTAATAGAGGATAGGTCCATCAATGGCTGTTAGCCAGGATGGGCAGGGATGGTGTCCCTAGCCTCTGTTTGCCAGAAGCTGGGAATGGGCAACAGGAATGGATCACTTGATGATTACCTGTTCTGTTCATTCCTTCTGGGGCACCTGGCATTGGCCACTGTTTGAAGACAGGATACTGGGCTAGATGGATTTTTGGTCTGATCAAGTATGGCTGTTCTTATGTTCTTATGACTCTGCTATCCACTGAATAGCTGAGAGGTCACAACTGCAGGGCATGCCCTTTATTCATAGATTCATAATAGGAACATTGGCCTTGGCCCTGGCATACTCAGTTGCAGAGTACTGTGCACTGGTGCGGAGAACTTATGGATAGGCAGCTGGATCAGACAGTCCGAATCATGGATGAATGCACTATAGGGTGGGTAGAAAGCTGGCTAGATTGTCGGGCTCAACGGGTAGTGATCAATGGCTCCATGTCTAGTTGGCAGCCGGTGTCAAGTGGAGTGCCCCAGGGGTCGGTCCTGGGGCCGGTTTTGTTCAATATCTTCATAAATGATCTGGAGGATGGTGTGGATTGCACTCTCAGCAAATTTGCGGACGATACTAAACTGGGAGGAGTGGTAGATACGCTGGAGGGGAGGGATAGGATACAGAAGGACCTAGACAAATTGGAGGATTGGGCCAAAAGAAATCTGATGAGGTTCAATAAGGATAAGTGCAGGGTCCTGCACTTAGGACGGAAGAATCCAATGCACCGCTACAGACTAGGGACCGAATGGCTAGGCAGCAGTTCTGCGGAAAAGGACCTAGGGGGTGACAGTGGACGAGAAGCTGGATATGAGTCAGCAGTGTGCCCTTGTTGCCAAGAAGGCCAATGGCATTTTGGGATGTATGCGTAGGGGCATAGCGAGCAGATCGAGGGACGTGATCGTCCCCCTCTATTCGACATTGGTGAGGCCTCATCTGGAGGACTGTGTCCAGTTTTGGGCCCCACACTACAAGAAGGATGTGGATAAATTGGAGAGAGTCCAGCGAAGGGCAACAAAAATGATTAGGGGTCTAGAACACATGACTTATGAGGAGAGGCTGAGGGAGCTGGGATTGTTTAGCCTGCAGAAGAGAAGAATGAGGGGGGATTTGATAGCTGCTTTCAACTACCTGAAAGGGGGTTCCAAAGAGGATGGCTCTAGACTGTTCTCAATGGTAGCAGATGACAGAACGAGGAGTAATGGCTTCAAGTTGCAGTGGGGGAGGTTTAGATTGGATATTAGGAAAAACTTTTTCACTAAGAGGGTGGTGAAACACTGGAATGCGTTGCCTAGGGAGGTGGTGGAATCTCCTTCCTTGGAAGTTTTTAAGGTCAGGCTTGACAAAGCCCTGGCTGGGATGATTTAACTGGGAATTGGTCCTGCTTCGAGCAGGGGGTTGGACTAGATGACCTTCAGGGGTCCCTTCCAACCCTGATATTCTATGATTCTATGATTCTCTGATTCTATGATTCATCGCAGGAGCTTTAAAATCAGTGCCTCTATCACAGCTTTGTGTATCAGCAAACATCAAACCTCCAGCAATCCATCGAGATAGGGCCACAGCACGAGAACTTAAACGCGCTGAAGACTACCTGGAACTTCCCATTAGGTTATGGACAACATAGCCCAACAACGCCTGAAATAGAGAAAACCACTCCCCACCCCATGCGGCCACCTCGTGTCTTTGGATCCAGCCAGGGAACGGCAAAGTGTCTGGACCTCATTCCAAACAGGCATATTATCAGTGACGCACCAAACCGCCCCCAGTTTCAACCTGCCATGCAGACTTTGGGCCACACTGAACCACATCAGAACACACCAGGGAAGATGCAGCTACTTGATGCACAAGTGGAAAATCAAAGACTCCCCTTCCAGCAACTGCGGTGAGAACAACGAAACCATCAAACACATCATAACACAGTGCCCAAAATATGAAACGGATGATAGCCACAACATCACAGAGGAAGCCCTTAAGTGACTTATGGACCTGCAATGGCATCTATAGAATGTTGCTCTACAAACGCCCTACACAAGAGATTCATAGAGTCCATGGCCAGAAGCGTCCACTATGATCACCCGTTCTAACACAGCACATAAAACGTCCCAAAGTAATTCCTAGAGCAGACCTCTTAGAAAAACAGCCAATCTTGATTTAACAATTGCCAGGGATGGAGAATCCACCACGAACCTTGGTATACTGTTCCAGTGGTTAATTACTCTCACTATTAAAAATGTACACTTTATTTCCAGTCTGAATTTGTTTAGCTTCAACTTCCAGCCATTAGATCATGTTGTACTTCCTCTGCTAGATTGAGCAGCCCATTATTAAATATTTGTTCCCCTTGTAGATACTTATAGACTGTGATGAAGTCACCCCTTTACCTTCTATTTGTTAAGTTAAATAGATTGAGCTCCCTGCATCTATCACTGTAAGGCCTGCTTTCTAAACTTTAATCATTCTCATGGCTCTTCTCTGAATCCTCTCCAATATATCAACCTCCTTCTTGAATTGTGAGCACCAGAACTGGGCAAAGGATTCCAGCAGTGGTCACACCAGGGCCAAATACAGAGGTAAAATAACCTCTCTGCTCCTATTCGAGATCCCCCTGTTTATAAATCCAAGGATGGCATTAGCCCATTTGGCCATACTGTTGCACTGGCAGCTCATGTTCAATTGATTATCCACTCCACTTCCAAATCTTGTTCAGAGTCCTGGCTTTCCAGGATAGAGTCTCTCATGCTGTAAGTGTGGCTGACAGTGTTTGTTCCCAAAGGTATACATTTACATTAATCCATATTAAAACAAAAGTTTGCTTGCACTCAGCTTACCAAGTGATCCAGTTCACTCTGTATCAGTGACCTGCCTTCTTCATTATTTACCACTTCCTCCATTTTTGTGTCATCTGCAAACGTTATCAATGATGATTTGATATTTTCTTCCAGATTATTAATAAAAATATTGAACAGCATAGGACCAAGAAACGACTCTGCTGGAAACACACCTGTTTGGTGATGATTCCCCATTTATATTTTGAGTCCTATCAGTTGGCCAGCTTTTAATCCTGATGCTGAGAGAGGGAATCAGTCCCTTAGCCACCTTGTTCCTACTGCTATGATCCCTGTGAGTGTAGAGTGTAAGATCTGATGTAAGGCCTGGCCCCTGGCCCCAATAGCACATGGCCTAAGGACCCTATCCTGCTCCTGGTGAGGTAATAAGGGGTTTGCCATTGACATTCAAAGACAGAGTGGTCCCTAGGTCAGATACAGATAATATGCTTTACACAAGCGTTCCATTAGGGGAAGAAAAGGGGGTGCATTAGACAACTGGCATGACCCTAACCTTAGTTATAAATTTCAATAAGATCAGAACTCTATCTAGCCCCATTCCCATATACACCCATCCATCCCTATACACCCCTCATCTCCATCCACCCCCTCTAGCTAGCTATCTACCACCAAACACCCCTTCTCCTCTATCTATCTCAGCATTTAGAGCCCAATCCTGCAAGTTGCTGAGCACTCTGGCCTTGATCAAGCAAAGCTCATAAACTCTTCCTTGACTTTAATGTATAGTTCCACACATTCTTGTGTGCTCTACTGGCTAGGGGCCAGAATGCCCAGAACCTCGTAGGATCCAGCTCTGCTCGTGCACCTATCACTGCTGTCTCTAAGGGCCCAAATCATAGAATATCAGGGTAGGAAGGGACCTCTGGAGGTCATCTAGTCCAACCCCCTGCTCAAAGCAGGACCGATCCCCAAATTTTGCCCCAGATCCCTAAATGAGGATTGAACTCACAACCCTGGGTTTAGCAGGCCAATGCTCAAACCACTGAGCTATTCCTCCCGTCTTCACAGAGCCTTCACAGTTTGCATCTCTGAGAATTCTCCCTCCATCTGTCTGGGAACAGATGCACTTCCTGACCCACCCCTAGTGCTCTCGCGTCCTATTCCTGGACCCCCAAAACACCCTCTGCTCTCCCTGCCCCCAGCCCCGAGACTGCCCCAGCGAGTGGATTCACAAGCACTCAGGCCAGAACTCACAAGAGAGCCCAGGTACTCAGCACTCTATTGAAATTTGGCTCCCAAATGCATTGATTTTTCATTTAACAGCGGCACTCTGACTGGCTTCCCGGCTAGGTTTGTCAGTCCCGCAGCCAACCAGCGACTAGATTGTTAAGCATAATATTATTTTTAAAGTTGACTTTGCTTTTTAAAATCTCCCAAGCTAAATTTTTTCCTTGGCTTATTTTGATTCGTAAATAAGTGTCCTGAAGCTGCCAGCTGTTAGCAACGACATTTGGAATAATACTGGCGGCTCCGCCTGTCAAATGTGGCGTGCCGGTAAATATTAGTTCTTTAGAAGCACTTGGGCTCAGCATTCAGCGGCTTGGAAAGGCACGCACTCTTTGCTGTCAAAATACGTTTTCAGACGTGCAAGTGGACTGCGGCAACCTTGCAACATGCAATTTCCGATCACTAGCTGCAGCTGTCTGCACTGCTATCAGCTTGATAAGGTCTTACAGGTAACGCCTGGGGTCGATGGAAAATTGTGGCAAAGGCTACCAAATTGCAGAAATTGTGCTCCATTTTTTGTCGAAAATTGCAGGGAAATGCTTCCCATTCTTATCTAATAACAGGCATTTTGTATTACTGGATATCTCACAGCTGCTGAGCAAGGCCTTAGACTCATATGTGCCATGCCCTCCCTTGTTGCTCTCCCATTCCCCTGGGCATGTTCTTAAACGGCTTTAAGACCCACCTTTCTTCTTGCTGATGATGGCCAAACCCAGGAGAGAGAGTTGACAAACACAATGTCCTCACCAGTGGACAACACAGCCGTGAACCAGTCACCAGGAGCCTCGTGTTCATCTCAATTTGTAGGCAGGTGCAAATCAGGGCTTGGAGATCTCCAAAAAGTCCTGAGCTTCTAACAACTCCTCAATTGCCTCTGCAGGGTCAGGTGTTATAAGGACCTCAGGAGGTCATCTAGTCCAACCCCCAACTTGATGGCCAATTGATTTTTGTGTTGGCTGGGGCACTGTGAACTTTTATTCTGCCAAGCTCTGGTGGCTTTTTCCCCCTCCCTTGTGCCTTCAATCCCCTCCTTATGCCTTGTGGTTTTTTGCAGTCCCAGTTGTGACGAGAGGGCTCTAGATTGGTGCCTCGTGAATAGTCAGTTAATAGATAACGGGCCAACAGATAATACTCAAGGATACATAGTGTAGGTCTGTGGGTCCAGAAAAAACTTGTTATGCACAGCAAAAGACTTCTTCTGCACAGCTTATTACATCAGCTCTTGAGGTTTAGCAGGCGCAGCATAACTCTCACTAACACAGGGCAGCTCTCTGTCCCCGTCTAGTGGTTAGACCGTGCTACTACTATGACCTCTGAGGGTATGTCTACAGCGCAAATACAAACCCACGGATGGCCCATGCCAAGTGACTTGAGCGAAGGGGCTTGGGCTAAGGGACTGTTTAACTGTGGTGTAGCCATTCAGGCCCGGCTGGAGCCCAGGGTCTAGGACCTTGTGAGGTAGGAGGTGGGAGCTTTTTTCTGGCTTATGCTGCATCTCCACGAGGGGGCCCTGCCCGCTCAGCTATACCAGTCAAGCTTAATCTTGCTGGGGCTTGCCAGGGCTGAGCTAGGGTGGCCAGTTGCCTGGTTTTTGACCAGAAAGTCTGGTCGAAAAGGGGACCCAACAGTAGGGTTGCCAGGTGTGAGATTTTCAACCAGAATGCCCAGTCAAAAAGGGAACCTGGCGGCTCCGGTTGCCACCACTGAAAAGTCCGGTTGGCGGAACATCAGGGCTAAGTCGGGCTCCCTGCTTGCCGTGGCTCCGCGTGGCTCCCAGAAGCAGCAGCATGTCCCCTCTCGGGCTCCTATGCGTAGGGGCAGCCAGGGGGCTACGCATGCTGCCCCAGCCCCAAGCGCTGGCTCTGCAGCTCCGATTGGCCAGGAACCAATAGGATCTGCGGGGGAGGCACCTGCGGACGGGGCAGTGCATAGAGCCTCCTGGGCATGCCTCTGTGTGGGAGCTGGAGCGGGGACATGCTGCTGCTTCCGGGAGATGGTTGAGGTAAGCAGCGCCTGGAGCCTGCACCCCTGACCCCCTTGCGAGCCTCAACCCCTGTGCCCCAGCCCTGATCCCTCTCCCACCCTCCTGCACCACACCCAAACCCCTCATCCTGATTCCCATCCCAGAGCCTGCACCCCCAGCCAGAGCCCTCACCCGCCCCCTGCATCCAAACCCCCTGCCGCAGGCACGATCCCCCTCCCACCTTCCAAAAACTGGTCTGAGCGTGGATCCCCCTCCTGTATCCCAGACCCCTCATCCTTGGCCTCACCCCAGAGCCTGCATCCTCAGCCAGAGCCCTCACCTCCTCTCACATCCCAACCCCCTGCTCCAGCCCAGAGCCCCCTCCTGCACCCTGAACCCCACATTTCTCGTCCCATCCCGAAGCCTGCACCCCAGCCGGAGCCTACAACCCGTGCTGCACCCCAGCCCCCTGAGCCAGTCTGGTGAAAATGAGCGAATGACTGAGGGAGGGGAGAGAGAGCAACAGAGGGAGTGACCCCAATGGGTCAATGAGTGGGGGGGTAGCCTCGGAGAAGGAGCGGGGCTGGGGGCGAGGCCTCGGAGGAGGGGCGGGGCAGTGGCGGGGCAAGGGTGTTCGGTTTTCTTCAAGTAGAAAGTTGGCAACCCTACCCAACAATGTCTGGTCAGAACTACTGACCGGACCCCAGTGTCTGGTTACTGTGGGCAGGAGAGGTGGGGAGGCACTGGTCATCATCACCCCTGCCAGCCCCTATTTGTCCAGGGCTGCCTCCTACCTGAGTCAGGTGGCTGCAGCTCCCAGACCCGGCTCTGCAGGCGAATCCCTTCTAACCTAGGCGGGGGGAGCAGATGAGCAGCAAGCGACGGGGGGATGTGGACGAGAAGTGGATGGGACCAGGTTGCTCCACTTCCCACCGCTGCCAGTGAGTGCGGGGTCGCTGGGGGAAGAGGTAGGATGGGGACGGGACGGGGGCGGAGCACGGGAGAAGGGTAAGAGGTGGGATGGAGGGAGTTGTCAGGGGGCCCCACACGCCCCAGGGATGGCCCTGCCCCTTGAAGTGGGCACAGCCCACGGGGAAGCCGGCTGGGGGATAGGGCTGGTCACCAGGGCTAGTGCTGCTGCGTTTGAACCATGCAGCTGCCTAGGGCACCATGAAATTTGGGGCAATTTGGTAATTTGGCAATTTGGGGCAATTTGAGGATGCCTAAGGACGGCCCTGGGTGGCACCCTGAAACGTCAGAGGTGCAGCACATAACTTGATTTTATCGGGGTATAAAGATGTATCTCAGAGGGAATATTTTTGTCTGGCCTTAGGGGTGAATGGAAATTCACACCCTTCACTGTCATGGGCATACATGTATTAGTGGTCCAGTAGAGTCTGTGGGATACTAGTACTGTGCTTCGTCAACAATAAACCTGGCTGGGTGCCTTCGTCCCTTAATGATCTTGTGGTCATTGGGCGGTTCACTCAAGGTCTGCCGTGCCAGCTGTCTGCGCAGAGCTGGGACGGCACACAGGGATAACACACGCAGCCGAACATCTAACCACAGGGGGGAAGAGGTGGGGCAGGGGTTGAGCGTCAGGGGAAGAGGCAACACAGGGGAGGTTCTGGCACACCTGCTGGAGTGGCTCTTTCATTACAAATTAAGCACTGCAGCCATGGCTCTGTAATGTAGACAAGGCTCAGTGTGTGTGATCATTTCTCCCGCTTGTGGCTGTTCCTTACTGTGGGCTAAAGGAACTTTCCTTGTGCTTTTGATACTGAAGATGCAAGGGTTAATTCCTCCCCTGTGACCCAGGTGCTTTCTTCTTTGTACCCACAGTTCATGATGTTGGCAGAGACCTGGCACTCTGTGATCACATGGTACCTGGGTTAAAAGAAGATGGGCAAACTCATGTCACATTGAGCTTCAGAGCTTTGCAAAGCAGAGTGAGTAATATCCAACCTCTGTGGAGACAGGATGGCCTGGGAGTGGAAATGTGTTACAGAGATAGGCAGCTTTTTTTTTTTTTAACTTTTCAAGGATGCTGCTACATTTAATCTCTGTGTTTTTAATACATGACAAAGACGCCTGGTGCACTCGATAGGGGTCCATGAAAATCTAAATTAATGCTAGTTGGCCGGCAGCCCAAGCTTGGTAGTAAATGGAAGCTGCTACCATCCTGTGGCTTTATGGCCCTGTGAGATTTATGGACTTTTATAAAGGTATTTTTTAAATGATTTCTAGCCTGCAGCTTTCCAGCTTTCAGTTCGGATATTTAACCCAACTGGAGAAAACTGACTTAGCCTGTAGGCTGGTGCCTGGGCTCAAGGGCTAGAGAGTAGAGCTGTGTGACATTGATCAGCTGAAACTTTGGGGGGTGAAATATGCAGATTCAGCAACACCAAAATATTTCACCTTTTTGTTGATTTTGCCAAATTATGTTAGTAAAAAAATCAGAAAAAATAGAAATGTTTTGATTTGAAGCAGTTTTTCCTTTAGTTTTACAAAAATGTTTTAAACATTTGATAAAATGCTCAAAATCAAAATGAAATCTCTCCTTTTGGGTTGAGTGAAAGATTTTGTGTGACCCAGAAGGAATGCATTTTTATTTTTCAATTTGCTGAAAATTTAAAAAAAAAAGTTCAGTTTGACCCAATTTTTTTTGAATTGCCAGCAAATTGCAAAATCCATCGTTTTCCCCCCTCTAGCAGTGAGGAAAGATGGTCCAACAGCTAGCTGCTACCCTAGGGATAGGGAAACCTGGGTTCAAATCCCTGCTTTACCACAGACTTCCTCTGTGACCAGGAGCAAGTCAGTATGCCTCAGTTTCCTATCTGTACAATGGGGATAATGGTGCTATGGAAGTAGATAGAGAGAAGGTCCCAGGCTCTGTGATTTCATCTGCACCTGAGAGCCTTGAATTTCAAGCTGACCCCCAGCACCAGCTACAATTCATATGTACAAAGCCGAATGTAAGGGGGAAAGGGAAAAGAGGAGACTGGGGAGAGTCTGGAAGACGGGCCCCTTGTCAATTATATCAGACCAAAAGATAATTTAGTTATTGGCTGTGCTGGCAAGGCTCTGCCAGGATATTAGATAGCTTTCTGCTCTCAACGATTGTTCCGTTGCCAATAACACACATGCTGGATGGGCTGAATTACAGTGGGCACCTTCCATTCCAGCGAGTGAGCACAGCGACAAGATGCAAACCTCCAGATTTGCCCTCAGGAAGGGGAGGAGGCTACACACAGAGAAAAATAACCAGTCATCAGTGGGAATAAGACATTGCGGAGAGAGACAATCCCCTGGCCCCTGCTATTGCCAGTCACAGGGCAGTGCCTGGAGACCTCCCATTGTGCTTTTGCTCTGGGCATTGTTCAGAGGCTGGGACAGAAAGACCAGCTGGAGCTAGGGTTGGGTTTTGTCCAGCCTGACATTTGATTCTTCTTCCTTGTCAGTCCATCAGAGCCCCTCACAGCAAAGGCCAGGCCTGTTAGGAGTATCAATCCGGACTCTGTGGATGAGGGGAAAGCAGTGGACATGTTATTCCTTGACTTTACCAAAGCTTTTGATACAGTCTTCCACAGTATTCTTGCCAGCAAGTTAAAGAAGTATGGGCTTCTAGTAGCTGGTTTCCTGATCAGATGTATTCATTATTTGCAGCTCCTTTGTGCCCATCAGCTAGGTAATTTGCATTTACACAGAAGCTTTCTAGCTTGCTTTTGGATCCAAAGCTATTAACAGCCCAGAGACTGTCTTAAAAGGGAAACATTTTACTTCCACCAGAGTTCTGATTACTTTCCACTTTCATCTCCTGCTCCAAAACACACAGATATCTGAAAAAGAAAGCACAACCTATTGTGGCCCCTTTTGGAGCCCTAAAAGGATTTTAATTAAGTACCATGTTTTGTTTGCATTTCTTTTACCCCTTCTCTAATATACACTGCACACATCCTGGGAAAATGCACATTCCTTCCATAGTTTAAGCTCCATAACATTATATTAGTCATATTAATTTTACACAAGGTGTAACTGCCTTTCCCCCCCCACCTATGCCCACAGAGTTTTTATGCACACCCATCTAAGCAAATGTGATCCCGCAGAGCCATCCCAAGGCTTAGTGTTCCCATCATTCCTCCCCTTTTCCTTTTCTTTTTCCTGAGCACACACACAAAATTCTCTTTTGCCTAACATTTCATGCACTGTGATTACTCTTTTACACAACTGTACCCCGATTACACTCCCATCTTGTACAACTAGACGCCACCAGGGACAGCCAAGTTAGGTTCCAATAGAAACCCCTTACATTCCTTTAGTGATTTTGATTACATTACCCAATAGTGAAATAATTTTGATCAGATTCTCTCTCTACCTGCAGCAGTCCCTTATAGACCATTTCTGTGGGGAAAGGGCCCATTTCCCCTCAGAATAGCTGTAAAGGCTTCTGGGGACAGAAGCCAAGTGGTGGTAGTAGCCACTCTACCTGACCCCCTTGGATAATTTAATTACTAAGCTTCCATCCAATGTGACTGCACAGAGTTGCACATACAGTTACCTTTATATAACTGGATTTTATCATTAAACAAAAACTTCCTTCTTGTAACACCACAACTGTTACTCTTTTAACATCTTCACAACAGTTACTTTTTACCATTTCCACAACTCCAAAATGTTCACTTTCCTCCAAACCCTGTATTATCAATTCCTGCAAAAGGTATTTGTAAATTTTCACTCACTTCTTTAAATCACTTACTCCTACATTTAGTTCTTTAAGGCAGTGCAATTTGTCTGTAACTTAGCCACCAAGTACAATTATTGCCACACAGCTGCCTTAACCTGTGCTGTCTTTACCTTGAAGAAAAAGAGTACTTGTGGCACCTTAGAGACTAACCAATTTATTTGAGCATGAGCTTTCGTGAGCTACAGCTCACTTCATCGGATGCATACCGTGGAAACTGCAGAAGACATTATATACACACAGAGACCATGAAACAACACCTCCTCCCACCCCACTGTCCTGCTGGTAATAGCTTATCTAAAGTGATCATCAAGTTGGGCCATTTCCAGCACAAATCCAGGTTTTCTCACCCTCCGCCCCCCCCCCCCCCCCCCCCACACACACAAACTCACTCTGCTGCTGGTAATAGCCCATCCAAAGTGACCACTCTCTACACAATGTGCATGATAATCAAGGTGGGTCATTTCCTGCACAAATCCAGGTTCTCTCACCCCCTCACCCACCTCCAAAAACCACACACACAAACTCACTCTCCTGCTGGTAATAGCTTATCCAAAGTGACCACTCTCCCTGCAATGTGCATGATAATCAAGGTGGGTCATTTCCAGCACAAATCCAGGTTTTCTCACCCCCCCCACCCCCATACACACACAAACTCACTCTCCTGCTGGTAATAGCTCATCCAAAGTGACCACTCTCTCTACAATGTGCATGGTAATCAAGGTGGGCCATTTCCAGCACAAATCCAGGCTTTCTCACCGCCCCCCGCCCCCCGGGAACCCACCCACCCACCCACACAAACTCACTCTCCTGCTGGTAGAGCTGAGGCCACAGCTCAGTGGACCCTTAGCTGAGGTGGCAGCGGAAATGCCTAAAGAACACATGAACAAGTATGAACTGTTTAAATCCAAGGCGAGAGTCAGAATGGGGATAACACCCGAGCAGTCTCGTCGAAGGTTCAGAGCCCTAAGGTGGAAACCAGATGTGTCATTTATCCGACATGCCTACCACATTGTGAAACATTGGGATGCCTGGATATCAGGAGCAAGTGTTGAATCTCCAGTAAATTTGTCCTTCCTAATGCAAATGGAACAATTCTTAGAGGGTGTTCCTGAGGAAATAGAAAGATACATCCTAGATGGGAAGCCCAAAACTGTAATCGAGGCAGGAGAGATTGGAGCCAGATGGGTGGAGGCGGCAGAGAAGAAGAAAACTGGTCGCAGTTGGAGCGGAGACCAGAAGGGACAACCCCAGACCGCACCCTATTACCGGGGGCCGCCCAAGGCCCCACCTACCTCCCAAAGAACCCTCCAGACCCCTTATCGTCCCACCACCCCATTCTCCAGCAACCCACCTCGCCCCAGTGACCCGTCAGCTGGACGATGTTTTAAATGTAATGAGCTGGGGCATGTAAAGGCCAACTGCCCCAAGAACTCCAACAGATTACAATTCATTGCACCGGAATCACACCAGAGATCCGCAGGCCCAGATACCTCCCAGATACCCTTGGAGCGGAGGGAAACTGTGAGTGTGGGCGGGAAGAAGGTCACCGCATGGAGGGACACCGGAGCACAAGTGTCAGCTATCCATGCTTCCTTAGTGGACCCCAATTTAATCAACCCAGAGATCCAAGTGATGATTCAACCCTTCAAGTCCAAGTCTTTCAATTTGTCTACAGCCAAGTTGCCTGTCCAGTACAAGGGCTAGTCAAGAACGTGGACTTTTGCAGTCTATGATGATTATCCCATCCCCATGCTGTTGGGGGAAGACTTGACCAATCATGTGAAGCAGGCCAAGAGGGTGGGAACGGTCACCCGCAGCCAGGCTAAACAAGTCGTGAGGCCTAGCTCTCTTCCGGAAACTTCTATCAGGACCCGGTCAGAGGTGATGGACCCGGACCCCAGGCCAATGTCTGCAACAGCAGTAGTGGATCCAGTCCCAGAGACCCAGACGGAACCAGTCCCAGAACCGGAACCAGCCGAACATCCAACACCAGACCCAGTGTCAGCACTGAATCCAGTACTTGCAACCTCAACACCAGAGGGCCCCACTGAACCTGAACTGGCAGCAGCAGATAACCCTACACAAGAGGCTCAGCCGGAGCCTGAATCCCAACATAGTGCACCAGCGGAGAGCAGTTCACAGTCAACAGAAACAGCTCCATCCCCTATATCGCTTCCAGAGGGACCAAGCCTAGGTCCACAATCCCATGAGGAACTGATGTCTCCAACATCAAGGGAACAGTTCCAGACCGAACAGGAAGCAGATGAAAGCCTCCAGAGAGCTTGGACGGCGGCACGGAGCAACCCACCGCCTCTCAGCTCTTCTAATCGATCCAGGTTTGTTGTAGAAAGAGGACTTTTATACAAGGAAACTCTTTCTGGGGGACACCAGGAAGACTGGCATCCTCAGAGACAGTTGGTAGTTCCAACTAAATACCGGGCCAAGCTCTTGAGCTTAGCCCATGATCACCCTAGTGGCCATGCTGGGGTGAACAGGACCAAAGACCGTTTGGGGGGATCATTCCACTGGGAGGGAATGGGCAAGGATGTTTCTACCTATGTCCAGTCTTGTGAGGTGTGCCAAAGAGTGGGAAAACCCCAAGACCAGGTCAAAGCCCCTCTCCAGTCACTCCCCATCATTGAAGTTCCATTTCAGTGAGTAGCTGTGGATATTCTGGGTCCTTTTCCAAAAAAGACACCCAGAGGAAAGCAGTACATACTGACTTTCATGGATTTTGCCACCCGATGGCCGGAAGCAGTAGCTCTAAGCAACACCAGGGCTAAAAGTGTGTGCCAGGCACTAGCAGACATTTTTGCCAGGGTAGGTTGGCCCTCTGACATCCTCACAGATGCAGGGACTAATTTCCTGGCAGGAACTATGGAAAACCTTTGGGAAGCTCATGGGGTAAGTCACTTGGTTGCCACTCCTTACCACCATCAAACAAATGGCATGGTGGAGAAGTTTAATGGAACTTTGGGGGCCATGATATGTAAATTCGTAAATGAGCACTCCAATGATTGGGACCTAGTGTTGCAGCAGTTGCTTTTTGCCTACAGAGCTGTACCACATCCCAGTTTAGGGTTTTCCCCATTTGAACTTGTATATGGCCGTCAGGTTAAGGGGCCATTGCAGTTGGTGAAGCAGCAATGGGAGGGATTTACACCTTCTCCAGGAACTAACATTCTGGACTTTGTAACCAACCTACAAAACACCCTCCGAACCTCTTTAGCCCTTGCTAATGAAAACTTACAGGATGCTCAAAAAGAGCAAAAAGCCTGGTATGATAAACATGCCAGAGAGCGTTCCTTCAAAGTAGGGGACCAGGTCATGGTCTTAAAGGCGCTCCAGGCCCATAAAATAGAAGCATCGTGGGAAGGGCCATTCATGGTCCAGGAGCGCCTGGGAGCTGTTAATTATCTCATAGCATTCCCCACCTCCAACCGAAAGCCTAAGGTATACCATATTAATTCTCTAAAGCCCTTTTATTCCAGAGAATTAAAGGTTTGTCAGTTTATAGCCCAGGGAGGAGACGACGCTGAGTGGCTGAAGGTGTCTACTACGAAGGGAAATGTGCTGGTGGCATAGTGGTGGGATTAACCTGAAATCATTTTGAGATCAATTTGAGATTTTTTGAACTAGAAATACAGATTTTAAAAAGGAATTTTTTTTTCCTTTGGAGCTGCTAGAAAAGCAGCTTGTTTTCTCTCTGCTTTGGAGCCAGAGCTGAGACAAAAGGGGATTATCTTTGTGAATTGCAGGTTTTCTTTGCCTGCAGGCAGGGTACTTAACTCCTGCAGGGAAATTCACAGTCTTCCAACCCAGAGTTTTTTTTTTTTTCCCTAAAAGTAAATAGGGAGGGGGGTGTTCTACCCATTTGCCTGGAGACAAAAAGGGCAGGGTTTTTTTTTTAGGATTTTGATTTTTTTGTTTTACAAGGAGCACAGGTTTGAAAAGGAATTTTTTTTTCCTTTGGGCTGCTGGTAAGCAGATTTCCAAGTAGTTGGAGGTTTTTTGCTTTGATTTGGGCCCAGAGCAGAGACAAGGGAATTGTCTTTTTCTGTAGGCTGACAATAACTATTTCTGTCTGTGTATCTTTTTTGTAACTTAAGGTTTTGCCTAGAGGGGTTCTCTGTGTTTTGAATCTAATTACCCTGTAAGGTATGTACCATCCTGATTTTACAGGGGGGATTTCTTTATTTCTATTTACTTCTATTTTTATTAAAAGTCTTCTTGTAAGAAAACTGAATGCTTTTTAACTGTTCTCAGATCCAAGGGTCTGGGTCTGTAGTCACCTAGGCAAATTGGTGAGGCTTTTTACCAAACCTTGTCCAGGAAGTGGGGTGCAAGGTTTTGGGAAGTATTTTGGGGGGAAAGACGCATCCAAACAGCTCTTCCCCAGTAACCAGTATTAGTTTGGTAGTGGTAGCGGCCAATCCAAGGACAAAGGGTGGAATATTTTGTACCTTGGGGAAGTTTTGACCTAAGCTGGTAAAGATAAGCTTAGGAGGTTTTTCATGCAGGTCGCCACATCTGTACCCTAGAGTTCAGAGTGGGGGAGTGGTCAGTTTGGATGAGCTATTGCCAGCAGGAGAGTGAGTTTGTGTGTGGGGGGGTTCCCGGGGGGCGGGGGGGTGAGAAAGCCTGGATTTGTGCTGGAAATGGCCCAGCTTGATTACCATGCACATTGTAGGGAGAGTGGTCAATTTGGATGAGCTATTACCAGCAGGAGAGTGAGTTTGTGTGTGTATGGAGGTGGGGGGGGGGTAAGAAAACCTGGATTTGTGCTGGAAATGGCCTACCTTGATTATCATGCACATTGTAGGGAGAGTGGTCAATTTGGATAAGCTATTACCAGCAGGAGAGTGAGTTTGTGTGTGTGGTTTTTGGAGGGGGGTGAGGGAGTGAGAGAACCTGGATTTGTGCAGGAAATGGCCCACCTTGATTATCATACACATTGTGAAGAGAGTGGTCACTTTGGATGGGCTATTACCAGCAGGAGAGTGAGTTTGTGTGTGTATGGGGGTGGGGGGGGTGAGAAAACCTGGATTTGTGCTGGAAATGGCCCACCTTGATTATCATGCACATTGTAGGGAGAGTGGTCACTTTGGATAAGCTATTACCAGCAGGAGAGTGAGTTTGTGGGGGGGGGGGGGCGGAGGGTGAGAAAACATGGATTTGTGCTGGAAATGGCCCAACTTGATGATTACTTTAGATAAGCTATTACCAGCAGGACAGTGGGGTGGGAGGAGGTGTTGTTTCATGGTCTCTGTGTGTATATAATGTCTTCTGCAGTTTCCACGGTATGCATCCAATGAAGTGAGCTGTAGCTCACGAAAGCTCATGCTCAAAGAAATTGGTTAGTCTCTAAGGTGCCACAAGTACTCCTTTTCTTTTTGCGAATACAGACTAACATGGCTGTTACTCTGAAACTTGTCTTTACCTTGAGACCGTTCAAAGAGGCAGTAAAACATTTGTCTCCATGGATGCCTATGGATCTTTTACTCCAAAAATTCCAGTGGAATACAACAGACCTCCCTCATACTTTGTCCAAAAAAACCAAAAACATTTCACATAAGTATCCAAAGTACCCTCCATTAAAACTTCAGAAAAACAAAAGTGTGGAAAGGCATGGGGAGAGGAGGGGGAAGAGGTAGAAAGAAACCAATTAAGCCGGTCAGGTCAGTTTAAAGTATAGGCTACCAGCAGCAAATTAAGTAAACCAAGAAAAAGAAGAAAAGGATACAGTTAGCTCTGAGCCAAGAGTAGGCTCCCTGGGTTGAAACAGTTGGGAACTCTTATCCCAGGTTCCCATTCTGGCTCTGGGAGAAGAGTAGGGGTTGTTACCTGCTCCTGCAAACCCTGCCATTTTGCACTTTGAAACCTTTTTTTTTTTCTTCCTTTCTTTCTCTCCACTCTCCGAGGACCAAGTCCCAGCTCCAGTCTCTAAAGGTCGTCTGTTAACTCTGCTTTTGACTTTAAACTCTGTTGTGCCAAATCATCTTTAACCACCCCTAACTAATTTACAACCCCAGCAGCCCTTGCTGAAGCAGCACCAAACTTGAAAGATTCCTGGCAGCTTCCCATAATGCTGCTCTTACTTCAAACCTCTCACAAGCAGACAGAAGTGCCTCCTTTCCCTGGAAGGCATTCAGTCCCCATGGGCAGGGACCTTCTTCCACTACCCATATACCAAGGAGGGTGGGCTCCTCAGCCACCCCCCATCCCTCTGGGTCCCCTAACACATCCTCCATTTCCTTTTTAATCTCATCCCAGGTTGACCCCTGAACTAGGTATAGGCCCTGGTTCTTCCTTATCCATTTATCCAAAAAATCCTTTACCCTGGCTTGCCAGAACCCGCAACTACCATCATGATAGTTCACGATACCCCCTCCAAGCTGCACGGACTGTTGGGGAGGTGGACTTACAGGCTGCCACTCACCTATCCTATGCGATGTATCCAAGTCACAGCACCAAGATGTTAGGGGGCTTATTCCTTCACTCGCTTACTTCCCTGGTCCTTCTCACATGAACAGAGAGCAACAATACCCGAAGTCCAAAGGTGCAAACAATTCAATATTTATTGGGGTGAACTTCCAGCAAGCATGATTCCAGTTTCCTTCCTCAGTGTCCCCCTTCCCAGCTCTGACACCACAGAGCCTTACCTGTGTCCCTGTTCCCATTCTCCCCCTTAGCAAAACATGATTCCAATTTCCCCACCCTCGTTCCCTGTTCCCATTCCCTCCCTTAGCAAAACATGATTCCAATTCCCCATTCCCTGTTCCCATTTCCACCCCCCACTTCCTGCTTGACTGCAGACTACATAGTAGAACTTGAGTTCTGCTTAGCTATACCTTAACCAATCATTTTCCTGAAATTTAACAAACTAATCCTAACATATTGTAACATGATTATTTAACCAATTATATCCCACCACCTTAATTAGCTTACACCCAGCAAAATTAATTATACAGCAGACAGAAATAATCACAGAACCAGACAGAGATTATACAGACAAACAATAGGGAAATGGGGACTACAGTGATAGAACAACACAGAAATGAGGATTTCACAACTACATCGATAAAGACATAACGGTTTCCCAGCTGTGTCTATTGATAAGTGAGTTCTTGCCAGACAGGATGCTATCAAACTAAGTTTCCTTTTACATTTTCTAGGCACTTCCCTTTCTCGGGAGGGGATCGGCATTATCAGGACAGGATTGTATCCTAACAGCCCAATAGCACCGTCTTTCAGTGCGACAAGTTTGGAATGTGAGGAGGTGACCGGTCGCTTCCCAGCTTACAGCTGCCTCTGCTGCTTAGCCAAAGTCCTTAGCCTAAGAACAGGGCCTCAGACTGTCACAGTGAGAGAAGGCCTTATACAGTCAGAAAGTGATTTTGATTGTCTCTTTTATACCTCTATAACTAGCCAAGTGATAAGAATACACCTAAATTCTTAGAGTATCGGCCTTTACAGACAGGCCTGAATATCTATATCCTAACAGTCACTATTGCACATGGCTGGTGAGTTCTGTTTATCTGAATGCATGGGAGTTGGATAGTGAACAAATGTCCATTGCCAGCAGCTAATGTGCAATTCCTTTTAGAATGCCGAGCATGTCACCAGTAAATCCTGTTCTGCATTAAACCCCCTGGCTACGAACCAACAACAAGCAAAGCTGCTGTCTGGGGGTTATACCCATGCAAGGAAAGGAACCCATGGCATGGTGCCGGGGCCGGCACGTTCTATTTGCTGTGTTAGGAAAGCAGCATTGGGATGCCTGTATAACCAGCCATGACTGGTGAAGGACTGAAATAGAGCCTTGTCTACATGAACAAGGGTATTTAAATGCCTACCTCCAATTGAAATCAGTGGGACTCAGGCACCTCTGAGCAGCTTGACCTAAAAGAACCAGATCAGAACATCAGAACGGCCATACTGAGTCAGGCCAATGATCCATTTAGCCCAGTGTTCTCTTTTCCACAGTGGCCAGTGCCAGATGCTTCAGAGGGAATGAACAGAATAGGACCATTTTCAATGAACCACCCCATGTCATCCAGTCCCTGCATCTGGCAGTTGGAGATTTAGGGACACCCAGAGCATGGAGCTGTGTTCCTGACCATCATGGCTAATAGCCACTGATGGCCTGATCCTCCATGATCTTGTTCTATTAGCTTCAATGCAGTAGCATGCACATAAGTCCCTATGCATGTGTAAGGGCACTGTTGCCCCCTCACTAACATTCAGTGGGGGTATTTTGGTTGCTAGCTCCCAGTACTAAAAAGGGGGAAGGGTTGATGGGGAATCAGGACCCTGAGACTGACAGCCCCCAGGAACAATGGAGAGAGGCCAATCCTCTCAGTCAGCCTGAATGACAGGGCGGGCAGGCTAATCAGGGAGTCAGGAGGCCAGGGAGGTCCCATCCTCCGTGTGAGCTGGATTTGCCTGGGTCAGACAGAGTGGGGCCGAGCTAAGGAGAAAGCAGGGGCCCAAGCTAAGCTGGGGAGTAGAGCGGTGCCAGATCCAGAGGGACCAGAAAAGCAGCCCAGAGAGAGCAGACTTGCCCTGGGAGCAGAGCTGCAGCAACCAGAGCCAGAGGGGCCAGAGAAGCCGCCCAGGGAGCTGGAGGCAGAGCAGCAGCAGCGGTGCAGAGACCGAGTGGTGGAGCTGGGCCTGGAGCAGTCTCCGGAGCTGGGTGTGGTGAGCAGCTGGGGAGTGCGAGGGGGACCCTGGGCAGCGGGCCCAGCACAGGGAGATGCCTCAGCCAAGGGGCTCTGCAGGCCAGGCTTGGATCGTAACCCCGACAGGGTGGGGGCGACACAGGGAAGAAGGGTCCAGCCACTTAGAGCCTGAGAGCCTGTGGCCACCACCAAAGCAAGTGTCCAACCCCCAGCATCCCTGCAGCACAGCCAGGGCCTGAGCAGGAGGCCTGGGACTTACAAGGAACAGACTGTGAACTGCCATGACGTTCCAGAGACACTGTTTGTGATGTTCCCTGCCACAGAGCGGGCTGATGTGTTTCCTTTAACCTTTCCCATTTCCCCTTATTCTTTTTAAAATTAATTGTTGATTAAGTAACTTGCATTTGCTTTAACTTGTATGTAATGGTCAGTGGGTCAGAGAAGTGCCCAGTGCAGAGAGAGTATCGCAGAGTGGGGACACCCTAGCCCCTGTCCTAGGTGACCCCAGCGGGGTTGGGGGTCGAGCCCCCCAGGAATCCTGGGCCCAGCCTTGTTGGGGTTACAAGGACTCTGCTAGACAGGAGAGTGGAAGAGGAGTCCTCAAGGGCAGGGAGGCCACTGGGTAAAGGAAGTGGGAACGAGGACTCAGATCCTTTCGCTAACCCACTTCACCGGGGTAGTGCAGAAGCCAGGAAAGTTCCCACAATAGCGGGACTATTCCCCCGCTTACACATGCAGTAGACACTAGACGGGAGAAAAGATCCCTCCTGTTTTAGCATGGGTAAAAAATGGAGCAATAACTGGACTGTAGCAGGGTTACCTTTCTAGCAGCTACTTAATGACACTCCTGTTTATTACTGTGCTCCTCACCATTGGACCCACCATTGCTTAGAGCTGGCTAAAGATATATCAGTGAAGAGCTGATGAGGGTTTTAGCATCATCTGAGTTTTAACCAGGTTAATTGGGGGGCAGGGGCTGTTTGGGTGAAGGAGGCAGAGCTGGCATCAGCTGCCAGGGAGTGAGTGCTGCTGCGCTGAAGGAGACCCTTGTGCACATTGCCATGGGATGGGTTCAGGGCAGGGCTGATCTCTGCATTGCAGAGGATGTAGCTGGGTTGCTGGGCTCAGTGAGCAGCAGGGGTTCACCCATGGCTCCTGCTGGGCACAGCTGTGTCTCGGCACATCCATCGAGGAAGAGACAAATAATGGTTGAACACTGGCGTGGTAAATTTTGGAACGAACTATTAAGAGAGTGAAATACTCAATTAAACACTAGCATGTCCCGTCTGGGAGCGAATCCGGGTTCTTTGCTGTCTGTGTGTGTGAGGGGTGAGGAGAGTGTGAAGAGGGGACTGGAGAACCCCTTTCAGCAAAATCCTGCATGCAGTACCCAGCGATGAACACAGAACATGAGCATCACTTCCCGACTTCTGCCCTTTGCTTGCCCAGGTGAGGTCACTACAGCAAAGGGCTGGCTGGGCTGATGCTGTGGCTGTTTCCCCTGCCCTCGAGCGCTCTGCGTTTCGAAAAGAGCACATGGTGAGTGTGCTGTTGGCTCCAACACCCAAGGGCACCAGCCCCAGTATGGACCCTGAGAGGCAGGGCACTGGCCTCCAATATGGACCCAGTACCCAGGGCACCAGCCACCAGAATGGACCCAGTACCCAAGGCACTGGCTCCCAGTACGGACCTGGTGCCTAGAGCACTGGCCCCCACAATATGGACTCGGTATCCAGAGCACACACACCCCAACATGGACCCGGTACCCAGGGCACCGGACCCCAACATGGACCCAGTACCCAGGACACTGGCCACCAATATGGACCCCGGTACCCAGGGCACCAGTCACTAATATGGACTGGAACACCTCAGGCCTAAGTCCCCAGAATAGACCCCGGAGCCCCAGTATGGACCCTTCACTTGTAAAGTTTCAGATTTACTAGCGAAGCTTTTCCCTTCAAGTGCCCTCCTGTGTGCGTTCTGCTGGGAACACACCCATGGCTGGCGAGTCTTCAGCAGAGACGAGAAGCAAAGGCACTGTGTTAGGATCAGACCTGGCGTGCCAGGCAGCAGCCTCCAGGCTGTTTACATGGCTGAGTGACAAACCCCTGAAATCCAGGGTCGGGAAGGAAAATGCTGACACACCGGTAAGCACTGTGCAGCGGGGCTAGCGTATTTGTTGCCATAAGCTGACCTTTGCAAAATGCCAGCATGCGCCTGGCAAGACTCTCCCTTCATTATTCATTAGTTGTAAGCCCGGCTGTAAAACAGGCCCCATCTCCGACAGCTCTTCAGTGCAATAAAAGTAAACAGGTTTAGCATCCCCTGCCTCCTCCCCATGCACATTAGCCTCGAAGCCTTGCACTGCTAAGCCGAGATGCTAGCTGAGTTTGGCTCGCCTAGGATTTGGGGGTGCACTGAGCATGGCTTTTGTGGCTTGCCATATGGCTCTGTGCAGACTCCTAATTGAGTGCTATTAGGGGGCTTTCTCTTTAATAGGCTCCAGCCTCCGATGGCCCCTCTTTTGCCTCTTGCTGCCCTGCCATCAGACAGCCTTCGTGCTTTTTCAGTGGGAGAGGGTGCACCAGCTTCCCCCACTGCTTTGCCCAGGACCTGATTTCAGTGGGGGTGCAGAACTGAGCCCTCTGGGCATTAAAGCTTATTATCTGCATGCGGCAGAGGTTTTTACAAGGCTTCATGGACACTTTTCCTTCTCTAGCTCCTCCCAACCATCATGATCCACCTTAATGACTCGGAGCCAAATTCAGGCCCCATTGAGATCAAAGGGCAAACTCTCCTTAAAGGGAGTGAGGGAGGTTTAGGTGAGATATTAGAAAAAACTTTCTACTACAAGATTAGTTAAGCTCTGGAACAGCCTTCCAAGGGAGGTTGTAGAATCGCCGTCATTGCAGGGTTTTAAGAACAGGTTGGACAAACACCCGTTAGGGATGGTCTATGTTTACTTAGTCCTGCCTCAGTGCAGGGGGCTGGCTAGATGACTTCTTGTGGTGCCTTCCAGCCCTACATTTCTATGATTCTATAATTCATTTCACTGGGATCAGGACTGAAGGGTATAACTGACAGCTTGGCTGAAATGTTCCTTGTTCGGTGATCTTTGAGGTTAATTGGTTGGAGTGGGCGGGAAGGTTGGGGCAGAAGATGATGCTAAAAAGAAAATGGTTGTTATGCAAAAAGGTGCTGATAACTGCCTGCGGAGATGTCTTGGCTCCAAAGACAAATCACAGAGCTCTTTAAAGGCAGTGGCTGCTAAGCACCGTTTTTAGGCTCAGTAGAAGGAGCAATCAAGTCCTTTTACATAGTAAAAACAGCTTCAGACAGTGGTAGCCACCCAAGGCTCCAGGCTGCCCAGCAAGTCAGAGCTAGGTTGGATGGCTTGAGGAGTTCTCCAGACTGCAAACACGGGGCTAGGATATTGGTTTTGCAGTCTGTCTCTGCTGCAGGCAGAAAGCCCAGAGAAAGAGTTGTGAATGTGACTCTGAGATGAAGCAGAGACATAGCTTCTCGGGCACAGAGCCTGCTGGAGGGGCAGGCGTTTGGATCTCTGAGCAACGAAACTACCTGCCTCTATTGTGTTCAGGGAAGCAGGATTTTGTGTCCGTTCTTGGAAAATAAACAAGACTACGCTAAGAATAGGCCTGACTCAGAGCATCGATTTCTCATCCCAGTGGTAACAGCCCTAGAAGGACTAGAGTACTGGCGAAGCCACCCAGATCAAAAGGGGCCTCACAGTTCATTATTGTTAGAGATCTCAGGGGCCTTATTCAGGGATCAGGGCGGCATTGTGCCAGGCACTGCACAAACATGCATGGACATGACAGACGGGACGTGACAGACGGGGGAAGCATAACAGTGAGACAACCTTGGTCTCTAGGACAAGCAGCAGCCACAGCTCACCAACGGCCTAACCAGTGCTGAGTGTTTGTGGGCATCCCAGCACAGGGGAGCTTGATGAAGGACAGCAGAGTTGGATTTGAAGGACATTCCGATACATGTGCTGTCCTTATCCGGGACCCAGGAAGAGCAGGTCCTCCCAACATGCATAGTAGAGAACACAGCCCTATGCCCAGGGGACATGTGGGGAGCTGCCTGAATTGGGCTCTTTGGAAGCTACATAAATATGACAAGAAGGAAACTAGAGGGTTAAAGGAAGTTCTCCTAGGCTCTCTGGAACAAGCCCATTGCTCCCAGCGGTGTGCCTGAGAGTACACCTGCAGCTGGAGGTGTGATTCTGTATGGGGAGACTTTGGCAATCCAGTAAAGTGCCTAAAATCACACTGGGTTATTGCTAAAAACAGCCAAGTCAGCAGGCTGAACATTGGCCATTCAGCAGTCTCAGTTTAACCAAGGTAGGAGGGGAGGGGGGTTTTTGGGTGCCACAGAAAGGGCAGCTTGACCCCGCGTCCTTCCTGTTAAGAATTGTGTTGAAGTTGCTGATACATGCATTTTAGAAGAGTAGGATGTGCCCCAGGAATGTCTATTGGGGTTTCAAGGCTGCAAACTCTGGAAAAACTCACACCTGGTGTAACGATGCTGGTTCTGGTGGGACCCAACTGAGAGTGCCAATTCAGGACAAATTGCTTCAAGCAGGGCAGTTACAGCCCAAGGCTGGGGTTTCTATGCACACCAAGGAAACCAAACCAGCCAGACAGAGAAGCCTTCAGTTTTACCCCACTGGCTAAGCACAAGTCACACAACCCATTCCCTTAGACACTCCAGTTTCCCAGTATCACCACCAGGGCCACTCGTTATGGGGACGAATGGTTATGAAAACCAATACTCCAGTAAAAGAAAAAGGGTTCTCTCGGTCCCAAAGGACCAAGCCCCAGACTCAGGTCAATATACAAGTCAGATCTTACCCACAAATCATGCTGTTGCCCATCCTTTAGAATCTAAAATCTAAAGGTTTATTCATAAAAGGAAAAAGATAGAGATGAGAGCTAGAATTGGTTAAATGGAATCAATGACATACAGGAATGGCAAAGTTCTTGGTTCAGGCTTGCAGCAGTGCTAGAATAAACTGCAGGTTCAAATCAAGTCTCTGGAGAACATCCCCAGCTGGGATGGGTCATTCAGTCCTTCGTTCAAAGCTTCAGTGTAGCAAAGTCCCTCCAGAGGTATGAAACAGGATTGAAGACCAGATGGAGGAGCTGCAGCAGTTTTTTATATTCTCTTGCCATGTGGTCTGTCTTTCTTTGTTCCAAAGACAAGCTGTCCATCACCTGGCCTGGAAGTTCTGTCCATAGGCAGGTCCCTGCATGCCTTGCTGAGTCCTAAGGCGTGTCTGTCTTCTCTCAATGGGTCAGTTGTATGGCTGATGGTCCTTAATGGGCCATCAAGCAGGCTAGGTAGAGCTGACACCAACTTGTCTGGGGTGTCAGCCAGAAGCATAGCATACGTTTAAAATACAGACAATGTAGAGCCAATATTCATAACTTCAACTACAAAAATGATACACACATATAGACAGCATAATCATAATCAGCAAACCATCACCTTGTCTTAGACACCTCATTTGACCCCCTTTATATAACATTTGATGCCACTACAGGACCTTGGTTGCAACAATGATCTACACAGTCCCAGCTTATGTCAATAACGTCACACCTGGTTAATCAATATCAGAAGAAAGCCTCTTGCTTGACCAATGAAATTTCTTGCTTGACAAGTTTTCTTTAGGGGACGTGTCATTCTATTACTAATGTATTAAATAAAGGGGGAAAAGTTTTGCGGGGGGGACTCTTCAGGTCTAGGCTCTCCCTCGGGATGCATCTTGTGTTCCCTACCAGCAGACGGGCTGCTGCTGTGCCACTCGAGAGCCACACTCAACTTTGGTAACTATCGAGGGTTGGGGGTGTTTTACTAACCTGTTGCAGACTTGTGTATAAGTGCTTGAGATTAAGTAAAGTTTAGCTTTAAATGAAAGCACTCTTGTGTTGTCCTGTTTGTTCCAGCCATTTATCGGTCGGACGGCCGTGTCTCCCCTGATTTATTTCCTGACACGACCTCGCACAGAGTAAAAGTTACCAAGAGCTTTGGGTTGAAAGAACCCCTGGGAACAATTCCAGCTCAGGTAGACACACACACACAAGCTATGATCTAACCAGCATCCTCCAAACAGCTGTGCAGCTACAGTGACATGGGCGGTGGGATGATAGCCACCCCGAGTACGTACCTAGGGCCTTGAACGGGACAGTGGGGCACTTAGCCCCTCTCACTGCCCATGCTGCTGTGGCAACACTAGCTGGATCAAAGCTGGTGTGGGGATGTGTTCCACTCCCGAGCTGGGACGTACAGCTCCAGCTGCAGCGTAGATGGCTGCTGAGAGAATAGCTACAGCATGCAAAGGGGAGCGGGGGGGGGGAACATGCGTCCTCACCATTTGTTTATAATAATGAGCGTGTCAGTCCCAGACCTAGCTCCATGACAACGCCTGCCACTAAATCTCTTAATCTTCTTAATGCTCCCACTCACATTTCTCCATAGGTAAGAAATACAGAGCCCTACATCAAAAGGAAATTGAATTGCAAAGCCATCCTGCCAGCACGAGAGCTTGGCTGTTTCTGTCTGACCCCGAGGAGAAGTGAAATGTGCACATGATCCACCCTGACTTTTCTTAGGGACTGGGGATGCTTTTCCCACCAGAGCTTTGATTCCCACTTCTGCATTCCCTGATTACCCTTTTACAAACCCTGTCTTCATTTACTTTCCCCCTCGGTCCCTGCGGCCAGCAGCCATGTCTACAATGTGTAGCAACCTGTCTGGAACTTGGAGGGAGGACCGCAGGTTGCTGGAGGGAAGACATCTTGTGTTCAAATGCCCATTTGACAATGAATCATTTGAATTCCATGCAGGTTCTGTTACGTCATAGAATCATAGAATATCAGGGTTGGAAGGGACCTCAGGAGGTCATCTAGTCCAACTCCCTGCTCAAAGCAGGACCAATCCCCAGTTAAATCAAAGAGCTACAAAGAGCTCTAGCCTTGAATTTCATGGTACTTGTTTACCAACATGAAACCGTTCCCCTGGGTGGATCATCAGCAGCTGCGATCAAACCTGAGACTTTTGGACCTAAACACAAGAGCATTTGCTGCCTGAGCAAAAAGAGCTACCCCTGTTATCCAAGACTGTAGCAGATTTATCAGCCCTTGTATGGGGCCTAGCCACCCCTAGAGGCAGAGTGCTGCTCGCAGTGGGTGTGAGTTACCTAGAGAACATTTATGTGCTGGGATGAGAGTGCCTGATTCCCATAGGTCCCTTTGAGAATCCCAGACACAGCCACCAATAGTTAAAACTTCAGTGCAGGGCTGGGTGAAAATTTTCCATCAAAACTGTTTTTCAAGGGAAAATTGGGTTTGCGACAAAAGAGAATTTTTGGGGGGGAGTCAAAAAACCAAAAACCCCAAAAGTGAAAAAATTCAATTTGGAAATGTTGCCACAGTGTCTCATGGAAGTTGTTCAGTAGCCTCATGTCTCCATTCTCTACTATGGGCTGAGCTCTCTGGTGAGACTACATCTCCCATGATGCACCATGGCCAGGGATTCCAATGACACACTTCCTTGCCTCTCCAAAAGGGGAAACGGTGGTGCATTATGGGAGATGTAGGCTGATCAGGGATTCTGGCTTATAGAGAAGAATGGGAGCACAATGCCCCTGAACTACAATGCCCACGAGGCACCACCATCACATTTATCTTAAACATAAAAAAGAAGCTTACAAGAAGTGGAAGGTTGGACATATGACCAGGGAAGAGTATAAAAATATTGCTCGGGCATGTAGGAATGAAATCAGGAGGGCCAAATCGCACCTGGAGCTGCAGCTAGCGAGAGATGTCAAGAGTAACAAGAAGGGTTTCTTCAGGTATGTTGGCAACAAGAAGAAAGCCAAGGAAAGTGTGGGACCCTTACTGAATAAGGGAGGCAACCTAGTGACAGAGGATGTGGAAAAAGCTAATGTACTCAATGCTTTTTTTGCCTCTGTTTTCACTAACAAGGTCAGCTCCCAGACTGCTACGCTGGGCATCACAAAATGGGGAAGAGATGGCCAGCCCTCTGTGGAGATAGAGGTGGTTAGGGACTATTTAGAAAAGCTGGACGTGCACAAGTCCATGGGGCTGGACGAGTTGCATCCGAGAGTGCTGAAGGAATTGGCGGCTGTGATTGCAGAGCCATTGGCCATTATCTTTGAAAACTCGTGGCGAACCGGGGAAGTCCCGGATGACTGGAAAAAGGCTAATGTAGTGCCAATCTTTAAAAAAGGGAAGAAGGAGGATCCTGGGAACTACAGGCCAGTCAGCCTCACCTCAGTCCCTGGAAAAATCATGGAGCAGGTCCTCAAAGAATCAATCTTGAAGTACTTGCATGAGAGGAAAGTGATCAGGAAGAGCCAGCATGGATTCACCAAGGGAAGGTCATGCCTGACTAATCTAATCGCCTTTTATCATGAGATTACTGGTTCTGTGGATGAAGGGAAAGCAGTGGATGTATTGTTTCTTGACTTTAGCAAAGCTTTTGACACGGTCTCCCACAGTATTCTTGTCAGCAAGTTAAGGAAGTATGGGCTGGATGAATGCACTATAGGGTGGGTAGAAAGCTGGCTAGATTGTCGGGCTCAACGGGTAGTGATCAATGGCTCCATGTCTAGTTGGCAGCCGGTGTCAAGTGGAGTGCCCCAGGGGTCGGTCCTGGGGCCGGTTTTGTTCAATATCTTCATAAATGATCTGGAGGATGGTGTGGATTGCACTCTCAGCAAATTTGCGGACGATACTAAACTGGGAGGAGTGGTAGATACGCTGGAGGGGAGGGATAGGATACAGAAGGACCTAGACAAATTGGAGGATTGGGCCAAAAGAAATCTGATGAGGTTCAATAAGGATAAGTGCAGGGTCCTGCACTTAGGACGGAAGAATCCAATGCACCGCTACAGACTAGGGACCGAATGGCTAGGCAGCAGTTCTGCGGAAAAGGACCTAGGGGTGACAGTGGACGAGAAGCTGGATATGAGTCAGCAGTGTGCCCTTGTTGCCAAGAAGGCCAATGGCATTTTGGGATGTATACGTAGGGGCATAGCGAGCAGATCGAGGGACGTGATCGTCCCCCTCTATTCGACATTGGTGAGGCCTCATCTGGAGTACTGTGTCCAGTTTTGGGCCCCACACTACAAGAAGGATGTGGATAAATTGGAGAGAGTCCAGCGAAGGGCAACAAAAATGATTAGGGGTCTGGAACACATGACTTATGAGGAGAGGCTGAGGGAGCTGGGATTGTTTAGCCTGCAGAAGAGAAGAATGAGGGGGGATTTGATAGCTGCTTTCAACTACCTGAAAGGGGGTTCCAAAGAGGATGGCTCTAGACTGTTCTCAATGGTAGCAGATGACAGAACGAGGAGTAATGGCCTCAAGTTGCAGTGGGGGAGGTTTAGATTAGATATTAGGAAAAACTTTTTCACTAAGAGGGTGGTGAAACACTGGAATGCGTTGCCTAGGGAGGTGGTGGAATCTCCTTCCTTGGAAGTTTTTAAGGTCAGGCTTGACAAAGCCCTGGCTGGGATGATTTAACTGGGAATTGGTCCTGCTTCGAGCAGGGGGTTGGACTAGATGACCTTCAGGGATCCCTTCCAACCCTGATATTCTATGATTCTATGATTCTATGATTTCCAAATCAAAATGTTTCTGTTTCGGCTCAAATTTTCCAGCATTCAAATTTCCACTGAGAAGTCGGAATTTTCTGTGGAAAACACTCCATGTTTTGACCAGCTCTGCTTCAGAAAGGGAAGCACTTCTACTTCAGCTAAAATTCACATATCCTAAACTCTAGAGGAAATCAAAGTACAAACAGGGCCTTTCACAGGATTGTACACGCACTATGCAGTCAGCATCCAGCCAAAGTGAATGAAATGCTCAGGCATAATTCACTCTGGAAGTATGAAGTCCTGGATAGCTTTATGGGGTGGTTTCCTGCACAGACTCTGTGCTTGTTAACTAGCAGAATGGGGCTGTGTGCTGCTTTGGAGATGTAACCCACTCTTTGGCTGTGTGAGGAGATTGACTTTCTGATTTTATTCTGTGGGTTGAATGGAGATTGTGATTCAGATGGTTTCCCATGATGTCTCACCATGTGTTGTGTTACCACCAGTCATTAGACAATGGTTCGCAAGGTCAGTTACGTGTGGTGATCAGCTCCGATACATACCAGCACTGACCAAGGTACAGCCCACGAAGGTCCATAGCATGGCCTAAAGCTATCCTTTATTAGTAACTTGCAGCTTGTGGAGGCTGCAAGCAATTCAAGTCAAGATGGTGCACAGGATTCTAAAATCCCAGGCAGTTGCACCTCTCCATTAAGGGTCAGAGAAGTTGCAATCTGTTTCTTTTTAAGCATATGTGGTCGCCCCATCTCAGAAAAGATATATTACACTTGGGAAAGATTCAGAAAAGGGCAACAAAAATGATTAGGGGTGTGGAACGGCTTCCGTATGAGGAGAGATTAATAAGACTTGGACTTTTCAGCCTGGAAAAGAGATGACTAAGGGGGGATATGATAGAGGTCTATAAAATCATGACTGGTGTGGAGAAAGTAAATAAGGAAGTCTTGTTTACTCCTTCTCATAACACAAGAACTAGGGATTACAAAATGAAATTAATAGGCAGCAGGTTTAAAACAAACAAAAGGAAATATTTCTTCACACAACTCACAGTCAACCTGTGGAACTCTTTGCCAGAGGATGTTGTGAAGGCCAAGACTATAACAGGATTCAAAAAAGAACTAGATAAATTCATGGAGGATAGGTCCATCAATGGCTATTAGCCAGGATGGGCAGGGATGGTGTCCCTAGCCTCTGTTTGCCAGAAGCTGGGAATGAGTGATAGGGAATGGATCACTTGATGATTACCTGTTCATTCCGTCTGGGGCACCTGGCATTGGCCATTGTCAGAAGACATGATCCTGGGCTAGATGGACATTTGGTCTGACCCAGAAATGGGCATTCTTACATTCTTAACCTTACGTTCTTACGTTCTTGAAACCTTAACCTTACGTTCAGTCCATCCATCAGGCACAGCTCAGCGCGGAGCTTGGGATAATGCTGAGGGAAGCATAATGCCAGAGAGAAAGGGCCCAAGACAGACTAGGCACCACACAGGGAAAAGGCTGAGGACCAGACAGGCAGAGGGGGCTATTCGTAGATTCCTAGGTGAGAAGGGACCACTGCGATCATCCAGTCTGATCCCTGCCCAACACAGGCCAGAGGAAGTGCCCTAGAGCAGATACGTCAGCAGTCATTGGTGTTGCCTCTAGGTTTACAGGCAGGTTCTGGCCTCCATTTGCTAGAAGGCTCTGGGTTTGCATGGGGGAACCTCTTTTTGCTGGGGGCATCTATGGGAAGACACAATCCCTGCCCTGGTCTCCTAATGTGAGAGTGATGGCAGACAGGGTCAGAAGCTGAGGGGCTGGGTAGCTCCTTAGTTGCTCTGCACATCTTGTTACAAAATGCCCCCTCCTCCAAACCACCAGAATCCCCTCCCAGGGCACAGAGACCTCCCTCACCAACCCCCACTCCCTGGTCCATCTCTTCCTCACACATGTGCCATGTCGCAAAGGTGCCACACTGTCCCCTCCCTCAGCCCAGCCCCGCCCCCCTACCGCTCCCCTCCACATTACTCCTGATGCCAGGGCAGGTCCCAGGGCTGTGAAAGCAGCTCCCGTTCCCTCATCGCCTGCCCTGCCAAGCTACCTGCCTGAGTACAGAGCCCATTCCGGGGGGACTCCTGTGCACTGGGGCCCCGGGCACCCTTCTTCTTTCTGCTCCCCCAGCCAAGCAGATTAATACAGCAACCTGCCAGTGCAGAGATCCAAAGTGCTCTCTGTCCTAATCCCCTACCAGCAGCTGTTACTGACACCTAGGTGCTGTGTTTTGCGACCCAGTCACAATTTGCTACCACCAGCGGCCCCCATCACCAGGAACAGGCCAGAGCTGAGGTGTTTGGCAAGGGGCGGGGGAGGGGACACAGGGACTCAAGACTGGCATGGGCAGGGGGAGCTGCAGATCAGGATTCAGGTGCATCGGCAGAGGTGGGTCCCCACCTGAATTGCAGGGGGGTTTCGCAGGCCAGGAGAGAGGCACGTTAGCAGAAATGTGGAGGTGTTGGGATTGCAATAAGTAGGGTGATGAGATTTCCCAAAGGGGCTAGCCCGAGGCCTCCCCACCCCCACCTGAGGCTAGCCTGAGCCTCCCTCCCTCTCCCCCACAAACACGCAGGGTTGTCCGGACCCACTTGCCTGAGCCGCACCCCCGCAATGGGACTGGCCCCAGCCACTCACCTGAGCCCCCGTCTCAGGGGGCTGGCGTTGCTGCTCGCCCAAGCCCTGCCTGGCCTCCCCCATGAGGTTGGGGCTGGCGTCCCTTGAGCCCTGCCTGCCACCTGCCCGAGCCCTGCCTCCGCCTCCGCCCCCCACGCAGGGCTGGCGTCTCCGCTCACCACCGCCCTGCCCCAGCATCTTCCGCCACATCCCACTTTTTGACAAAAAACATTTTGATCAAGTTGGCAAGAGTCAATGGGACAAACGCCCACCTTTGCCAAAAAGGTCGGGACGGCCGGGACAGGGCTTAAAAAAGGACTGTCCCAGCCAAAACAGGACCTCTGGGCATCCTAGCGATAGAACGCTCATCTCACCAGTGCAGCAAACCCCTTTCACGAAAATCTCCAAAATTGAGACCAAACATTTTGGAAAGAAAGTAGGGGTTCACGTAGAGAGTGACATGCGTGAAGTCTGCTCCAGGCTCCCAACAGCCCCATGAGCCTGAGTGCCACTGACGTAATCTGCTTGTTCTTAGCATTTCTGTAAAGCTGTAATGACCTTTACATTAATCACCACATAACAAGGGATTGATACGAGACTCTTTGTGGATCTAGGGATTAATATCCATCTCCAGGATAGGGAAAGGGACGAACTGGAATAGCTCCTAGGGCATTGGTCCTGCCAGGTAATACATCCAGTGAAACCCTGGCTTACTGAAGTCAATGGGAGTTTTTTCCCAGTGACTTCAATGGGGCAGGACTTCCCAGCCATCTCAAACTGGTGGTCTTGTCTGCCCTTGAAACTAAATGCACTGTAAGGGACAAGCCTGAATAGAGCTGTGTGAATAAACATTTCTTTTGGTTCATGGTATAAACCAACAAATCTGAAAAAAAATCAACCTGGAAATTATTTTTGTTTTTTTGCATTTTTTCGGTGAACCAAAAAAGTCAGGGGAAAAAATTGTTGTGTTTCACGTGAGTGTTTTTTTAACCTTTTAAAATATAAAATTAAAATAAAGTTCAAAATCAAAAGTTGCTTTGAATAAAAAAACCCAAAGTGGTTTGATTGTTTCGGATTTTTTTCCAATTCCGTGAAATTGACACGAGTTCACTAAATGTTTCAGTCAATCTGAATCTGCATTTTTTTGGGGGGGCGAAGAAAGGGTTTGTCCAAAAACAGTCATCCAGTTTTAATCCTGAGCTGAGGCCTTGGGGGGCTGGGCAGGATGGACTTGTTGATCCAGCAGAACTTTTCCAGCTCAAGGGCCCAGATCTGAGGTCCTGACCCAGGTCAAACTTCCAGTGAAGTGAATGAGGCTTAGTCAAGTATTTGAATGGGGGAGTCCATGGTGCTGACTGACATGCACTGCATGAGTTTGCTGCTCCGTGACAGCACCCTGATTCTGCTACCACTTGGCACTGAGCTCTCAGTGACGGTGGCATTAGCTATTAGTGATAATGACCAGCCGCAGAGCACCCAGTGCATCGGGGTGATGAGAGTGGGAGAAGGGTGAAGCCAGTGATCTGCCCCTTTCCCTCATCCTGTGCCTGGCATGTCTGTTTAGATTCTAAGATATTCAGGGCAGGGCCCATCTACTACTCTGTACAGCACATAAGACAATGGGGCCTCAAGCTTGGTTAGTCCTTCCTGCAGCAAGCAGGTGGCTGGCCTACTTCTGCTAGGTTGGCCCTGTGTTTAAAATGCAGAGTTCCTGCCTACATCATCACAGTGGGAGCAAGGGGCTGTTGCAACATGTGTCTTACTGAGAGAGGAATCCACCATGTGATCAGAAGACTAGTTGCTAACACACGTCAGCAACCGAGCTCTGATCCGTACGGAAGGAAGATTGCAATACAATGAGAAGGTTAGTCCAAAAGGCCCTAAAGTTAAGAGCAAAGCTGTTGCCGGCACCCAGTGCCGAGAGGCAAAACAACAGCAGGGGTTGGTTCACTACCCGGTCTGCTTCACCCAATAATCACAACGGGGTGGAGAAGCAGAAAAGTTTATTTGCAGCTGCAAAAAGGTACAGAGAGAATAGAATCTCAAATCCTTCACCCAGAGCAGGAAGTTACACAGGCTTTTATACATCCTTTTTCCCAGCATACTTATCCAATAGCAAGCTGCCCTAAGTATCCATATAGCCAGCCAATCCAGTTCCCAGTTAGTTCCCTTGTTTTTTGTATCATTTGTTAAACTATACATAAAGCTGCTTTATTCAGCATTTTTCTTCCATATCTGCCCTGTTTGGCCTTGTTTAGTTTCAGGCAGTCTGACTCTGCAACATATTGTTGCAGATCCTCAGCATAACTGCTGGTAAGTGCCTCCGGGTGGGGGGACCAAGGACACTTGGGCCTAGTACGCAGAGCTGCTGCGAGTGCCTCCAGGTGGGAGGGGAGGGTCCAAGAACACTTGGGCCTAGTGCGAGGGGGCTTCATCGACACTCGTGGTCTTCCATCCCCTTGAGTTACCTAGTGGCCATGCCCCAGTGTCCCCAAAAACTCCCTCCTTTGAGAACACTCAACAGCCTTGGCTCTGAGTTTTCTCACTTGGGCTACTTATTTCTTTACAATAGGACTTTGCATAAGCATTTTGTGGTAGCCCTGAAGAGAATGACTTATTAACTTTTGCAAAAGGGCCCTGACACATGATACTGCACAGCATAATACCATTAATACAAGCAATACAGGAAAGAGAAGTTTCAATAACAGGCTAAATAAACCACCAAGCCAAGACGACAAACCCCAGCCTGAAAACAAGGTTTGCAACCAATCGTTCTCTGGGGCAGTATAGGCAACCTGTGCTCCGGCTCGGGCATGGGCCTCAGCCTGTACCACCTTTTCATAGATTTCATAACTGCTATCATTTACATATACACAACATCGGGACCCGATGAGGGCACAAACCCCTCCTTGGGATGCCAAGAGATAGTCCAAAGCCAGCCTGTTTTGGAGGGAAAACGTCCTGAGCTGCTGTACCTCTTTATTTAACGTTTTTACTGCTGACCCTAAATCACTAACCGAGTCCTCCAACTCTAAGGCAACTTTCTCAAGTACCATTTTCAGCCTTACAGTATAGCGGCCTATGCATGCCATGGCTGGCCCAGAAACCAGTGGTGCTATTCCCAGTACAGAGCACCCTACAAGCTTCTCGGTTGTGAGGGAATTCTTCATATTGCCCTCCAATGCCATAGTCAGTCGCCGCAGGGTCTTTTCTCGTGACTCAACAGAGGTGTCTCGGGCATTTCTAATCTTTCCTTTGGCCAGTGTGGCAGTTATGGAAAGATGAGGAACTCCATGAGCTATATAACAGTTACCTGTCCAGTTGGCTGGCAGCACCTTGTAAGCCTTTCGGCCACATACAAAATAGTGACACTGTAGGGCCCAGTAAGGACTGTTTCTTAAGGGGATTCCTGGGATATTTAAAGCTGCTTTGGCTGCTTTTCCAAACAGTTCATATACCCCTAAGGGGGCATCCCATCCTCCTGATTGGGTACAAGTGGGGGCGTTTCTGATTGTGCCGTCCAAATTACACTCGCCATAGGGACCTCTACAAACCCACCATTGGTTTGCTACATTGGAGATATTAACTGGATGGCAAATTATATTTCCAAACCTTTCTTTTGTGGTAAGATTATTTGTAAGAGTTTCCCTAAAAGGGGAGGAACCATTACACTCACACTGCTGGCCTCCCCTTTTGGTCTTTATCCAATACCCATCAGTCCACTGTGTAATAACACAGGAGCTTTTTCCCACTGGATGCCCATAGTGATCAGATTGGCTTCGGGTAAAACATAACACTCCCTCAGTGCGTACGGCAACTGAATACGCCTGGTCCTGATAGGTGGCTTGCTGTAAAGAGGTCTTATTCCAGAACGGCGAGTCCGTTCTTTCCTGCTCTTTGGTGGCGGCTAATTCTGCTAGAGTCAAGGGCAGCATGTCAAGGGGCATTCCCATTTTGGGGGATAGTGGAGTTGGAGCACATACCCAGCAATCAGTCTGGTTTGTTAAAGTAGCAACATGGTGCGCAAGCGAAACAAAGGAGTTATGCTCCCGATATGCACAGTTTGGAAATACCAATACAGAGAATAACAATGTTACCCAATTAATTATCACCAGAGTCTTCCCAACCCAGGGTCTCCAGTGCCTGGGTGGGCCCATTTTAGCGTAAAGGTGCCCACTATTTGTGTCTTTTAAACAGTAGCTTCAGCCCGAGATCGTCACTAGATGAGGAGTCAGCAGGTTGGACGGTAGACTGTTCTGCTGACGAGGGGGCGAGTACTGCCTTCAGACGAGAGTGATGGATCCAGTTCTAGTGTCCCGCGATCTTTGCCACTGTATGGGAGATCAGCAGGACGGTATAGGTCCTTTCCACTTTTCCTGGAGAGGCTCATCTTTCCAGGTACGAACAGGCATGGAGTCACCGGGCTGTAAGGAGTGGATGGGAGAGTTCAAGGGGAAAGGCTGGGAATCCTTGGTATACCTGTGAAGAGACAAGAGAACAGCAGACAGGGAACACATATACTGTGACAAAAAACCATTACCCAGCTCCCATTCCCCTGACAGAACCAGGGTGCCATTCATAGGCCATGCCCTTCCAAACATAATTTCAAAGGGACTGAGCCCTAATCTACAGCAGGAGTTTGCCTGGGATCTGTGTTGGTGAGTATCTGGGTATCTGAGTGTGTGTTTGGTGAAAGGATCGGAGTGTTTGTAGTGAGGGCAGCTTGAAAGTTTGAGCGAGTGCTTGATTGGTTGGCTGAAAAGGGTGGGAGTTGGGAGTGTTTTGTTTCAGGTGAGCCTGGCTGTTTAAAAAAGCCAGCACTCCGCGAACCAGCTGAGCGGCGAGGAACCAGCTGAGCAGCGGGGGACAGCAGAGCAGCAAACAGCAGGAGTTTGCCTGGGAGTTCGCCTGGAGTGAGCCCACTGAGGCTTACACCCTAACGACTTCTCTGAGTAATTACTGCATCTCCTGAGGAAGCTCATAGTAGGAAGGTAACATAGATGGGGAGTGTTCAACTGTTGTGACCTGCACTGGATGTGCCATGTTTATCTTTCTTCCAGAGGACAGAAGCGACTTTGTGTGTACAAAGTGCAAGCTGGTCTCCATATTGGAAGAGAAGGTTCAAGGTCTGGAGCAACAGGTATCGACCCTGCGTTGCATAAGAGAAACTGAAGATTTCCTGGACAGACGTCAGGATATGCTTCTACAGGCACAAGGTTCTGAAGATTCAGAGCAGGCTGCGCAGCGCGGACAGGAGGACGGTGAAGAAATCTGGCAACATGTGACCTCCAGAAGAAGAAGGGGGAACGTCCATGTACCAGCAACGCGGATACAGGTAAGTAACCGTTTTCATGTTCTCTCCACAGGTACCATTGCGAGGAGTGGCCCAGATGATACGTCTGGGGGAAGGGAGCAGAAGGAGACTCCACCAGTCGAAAGGCATGAAATACACGGTCCCAAGGTTGGGGGTTCCACGACCACCACTCCCAAGAGAAGGAGGCGGGTGGTGGTGGTCGGGAACTCTCTCCTCAGGGGGACTGAGTCATTTATCTGCCACCCTGACCGGGAAAACAGAGAAGTCTGCTGCTTGCCAGGGGCTAAGATTCGCGATGTGACGGAGAGTCTGCCGAGACTCATCAAGCCCTCGGACCGCTACCCCTTCCTGCTTTTCCACGTAGGCACCAATGATACTGCCAAGAATGACCCTGAGTGGATCACTGTGGACTATGTGGCTCTGGGAAGGAGGGTAAAGGAGTATGAGGTGCAAGTGGTGTTCTCGTCCATCCTCCCCGTGGAAGGAAAAGGCCGGGGTAGGGACCGTTGAATCGTGGAAGTCAATGAATGGCTACGCAGGTGGTGTTGGAGAGAAGGCTTTGGATTCTTCGACCAAGGGATGGTTTTCCAAGAAGGAGGAGTGCTAGGCAGAGACAGGCTCCACTTAACGAACAGAGGGAAGAGCATCTTCGCGAGCAGGCTGGCTAACCTAGTGAGGAGGGCTTTAAACTACGTTCACCGGGGGAAGGAGACCAAAGCCCTGAGGTAAGTGGGGAAGCGGGATACTGGGAGGAAGCACGAGCAGGAGCGTGTGAGAGGGGAGGGCTCCTGCCTCATACTGAGAACAAGGGGCGATCAGCGGGTTATCTCAAGTGCCTATATACAAATGCACAAAGCCTGGGAAACAAGCAGGGAGAACTGGAGGTCCTGGCAAAGTCAGGGAATTATGATGTGATTGGAATAACGGAGACTTGGTGGGATAACTTGCATGACTGGAGTACTGTCATGGATGGGTATAAACTGTTCAGGAAGGACAGGGAGGCCAGAAAAGTTGGGGGAGTTGCACTGTATGTAAGGGAGCAGTATGACTGCTCAGAGCTCAAGTATGAGACTGCAGAAAAACCTGAGAGTCTCTGGATTAAATTTAGAAGTCTGAGCAACAAGGGTGATGTTGTGGTGGGAGTCTGCTATATACCACAGGACCATGGGGATGAGGTGGACAAGGTTTTCTTCCGGCAAGTCACAGAAGCTATTAGATCGCACGCTCTCGTTCTCATGGGCGTCTTCAATCATGCTGATATCTGCTGGGAGAGCAATACAGCAGTGCACAGACAATCCAGGAAGTTTCTGGAAACTGTAGGGGACAATTTCCTACTGCAAGTGCTGGAGGAACCAACTAGGGGCAAAGCTCTTCTTGAGCTGCTGCTCACAAACCAGGAAGAATTAGTAGGGGAAGCTACAGTGGATGGGAACCTGGGAGGCAGTGACCATGAGATGGTCGAGTTCAGGATCCTGACACAAGGAAGAAAGGAAAGCAGCAGAATACGGACCCTGGACTTCAGAAAAGCAGACTTTGACTCCCTCAGGGAACTGATGGGCAGGATCCCCTGGGAGAATAACATGAGGGGGAAAGGAGTCCAGGAGAGCTGGCTGTATTTTAAAGAATCCTTATTGAGGTTACAGGGACAAACCATCCCGATGTGTAGAAAGAATAGTAAATATGGCAGGCAACCAGCTTGGCTTAACAGTAAAATCCTTGCTGATCTTAAACACAAAAAAGAGGCTTACAAGAAGTGGAAGATTGGACAAATGACCAGGGATAAGTATAAAAATAGTGCTCGGGCATGTAGGAATGGAATCAGGAAGGCTAAATCACACCTGGAGTTGCAGCTAGCGAGGGATGTTAAGAGTAACAAGAAGGGTTTCTTCAGGTATGTTGGCAATAAGAAGAAAGCCAAGGAAAGTGTGGGCTCCTTACTAAATGAGGGAGGCAACCTAGTGACAGAGGATGTGGAAAAAGCTAATGTACTCAATGCTTTTTTTGCTTCTGTCTTCACGAACAAGGTCAGCTCCCAGACTACTGCACTGGGCAGCACAGCATGGGGAGGAGGTGGCCAGCCCTCTGTGAAGGAAGAAGTGGTTCGGGACTATTTAGAAAAACTGGATGTACACAAGTCCATGGGGCCGGATGTGTTGCATCCGAGAGTGCTAAAGGAATTGGCGGATGTGATTGCAGAGCCATTGGCCATTATCTTTGAAAACTCATGGCGATTGGGGGAAGTCCCAGAAGATTGGAAAAAGGCTAATGTAGTGCCCATCTTTAAAAAAGGGAAGAAGGATGATCCTGGGAACTACAGGCTGGTCAGCCTCACCTCAGTCCCCGGAAAACTCATGGAGCATGTCCTCAAGGAAACAATTCTGAAGCACTTAGATGAGAGGAAAGTGATCAGGAACAGTCACCATGGATTCACCAAGGGAAAGTCATGCCTGACTAATCTAATTGCCTTCTATGATGAGATAACTGGGTCTGTGGATGAAGGGAAAGTAGTGGACGTGTTATTCCTCGAGTTTAGCAAAGCTTTTGACACGGTCTCCCACAGTATTCTTGTCAGAAAGTTAAAGAAGTATGGGCTGGATGGATGCACTACAAGGTGGGTAGAAAGTTGGCTAGATTGTCGGGCTCAACGGGTAGTGATCAATGGCTCCATGTCTAGTTGGCAGCCGGTATCTAGTGGAGTGCCCCAAGGGTCGGTCCTGGGGCCGGTTTTGTTCAATATCTTCATTAATGATCTGGAGGATGGTGTGGATTCCACCCTCAGCAAGTTTGCGGATGACACTAAACTGGGAGGAGTGGTAGATACGCTGGAGGGTAGGGATAGGATACAGAGGGACCTAGACAAGTTGGAGGATTAGGCCAAAAGAAATCTGATGAGGTTCAACAAGTCCTGCTCTTAGGACGGAAGAATCCCATGCACCGCTACAGACAAGGGACCGAATGACTCGGCAGCAGTTCTGCAGAAAAGGACCTAGGGGTTACAGTGGACGAGAAGCTGGATATGAGTCAACAGCGTGCCCTTGTTGCCAAGAAGGCCAGTGGCATTTTGGGATGTATAAGTAAGGGCATTGCCAGCAGATCGAGGGATGTGATCGTTCCCCTCTATTCGACATTGGTGAGGCCTCATCTGGAGTACTGTGTCCAGTTTTGGGCCCCACACTACAAGAAGGATGTGGAAAAATTGGAGAGAGTCCAGCGAAGGGCAACAATAATGATTAGGGGACTGGAACACATGAGTTATGAGGAGAGGCTGAGGGAACTGGGATTGTTTAGTCTACGGAAGAGAAGAATGAGGGGGGATTTGATAGCTGCTTTTAACTACCTGAAAGGTGGATCCAAAGAGGATGGATCTAGACTATTCTCAGTGATAGCAGATGACAGGACAAGGAGTAATGGTCTCAAGTTGCAGTGGGGGAGGTTTAGGTTGGATATTAGGAAAAAAAATTTTCACTAGGAGGGTGGTGAAACACTGGAATGCGTTACCTAGGGAGGTGGTGGAATCTCCTTCCTTAGAAGTTTTTAAGGTCAGGCTTGACAAAGCCCTGGCTGGGATGATTTAGTTGGGATTGGTCCTGCTCTGGGCAGGGGGTTGGACTAGATGGCCTCCATAGGTCCCTTCCAACTCTGTTATTCTATGATTCTATACCCTTAGGGAGAACGCGGATACGAAGTAGGATGAGGGGCAAAGCATCAGGCCATCGCAGTGAGGCTTCTTGGCACACTTTTGAGAAATGCCGTTTAAGGGTCTGATTGGTACGCTCCACTACCCCACTGGCTTGCGGTCTCCAGGGTGTATGTAGTTTCCAGGGGATCTGTAAGGCATGTGAGATGCTTTGAATGATTTTTGACGTGAAATGTGTCCCGTTGTCAGATTCCATCCACAGGGGGAGTCCAAAGCGAGGAATGATCTCCTTAACAAACTTGAGGGCCATTGTTCTGGCAGTGCGATTATGGCATGGGAAGGCTTCTGGCCATCCGCTGAACCGATCCACGAAGACAAGGAGATATTTGAATGCTTGGGTCCGGGGAAACTCAGTAAAGTCTATTTGCCACACTTGTCTGGGGCCCAGAGTGGGTTCTAAGGCAGCTGGTGGCACAGGATGTCCCGGTCGGGGGTTATTCTTTTGGCAGACTAAGCAGTCCGCTTGTACCTGGGCAGCCAGGGGTCGGAGTCCGGAAGTGATAAAGTATTTTCCCATTAGCTGGATAAGTGCTTCCCTGCCAGCATGAGTGGTTTTGATGTAGTTTCTGCAGCACCGGCTGGATCAGGCCCTTTGGTAAGAGGACCTTCCCTTCTGGGGAATGGAGCCATCCCTCCTTTTCCTGGAGACCAAGTTTGTCAGTTAGCTGTCTCTCCTCCCCAGAGTACTGAGGGGTTGGAAGCTACCCTACTGATGGGATAAGGGCATGCATATGGGCGTTCTCAGTCTGAGGGGATGGCAGGGTGGCAGCATGCTTAGCCTCTCTATCTGCCCGGGCGTTACCTCTGGCCACATCTTGATCCTCCCTTTGATGGGCTTTACAGTGTACCACTGCCACTTCCGAGGGAAGTTGTACGGCTTCCAGGAGCCGGAGGATTTGGGGCCCGTACTTGACTGGGGAGCCTTGGGCTGTCAGCATTCCCCTTTGCTTCCATAGGCCAGCATGAGCATGTAGCACACCAAAAGCATACTTTGAATCAGTAAAAATGTTGACCCGCTTTCCTTTTGACAGTTCAAGTGCACGGGTCAGGGCTATTAGTTCAGCAAGCTGGGCAGAGGTCCCAGCAGGCAAACCTTCAGCTTTCACAGTGTCATGGAGGGTCCCAACAGCATAACCCGCCCTCCTTTGCCCATCTATTACAGTACTGCTACCCTCAGTGTACCACTCATAATCTGCATTTGGGAGGGGTACATCCTTTAAATCCGGACGGCTGGAGTACTGGGCATCTATGATCTCTAAACAGTCATGTTTCTGTTCCTCTGTTTCTGACAAGAGGATGGTTGGGTTAACGGAGGGGCAAGGCTGTAAGGTGACTTCAGAGTTCTCTAACAGCTTAGCCTGGTACTGAGCAATCCAAGCCTCGGTGAGCCAAAGCCCTCCCTTTGCATCCAATAAGGCTCGGACCATATGGGGAGTACAGATTTGCATAACCCCTCCCAATGTTAGCTTCTCGGCTTCCTCAAGCACTAGGGCAGTAGCTTCGACCGCCCGTAAACATGCCGGCCAACCCTTTGCAACCTGATCCAGTTGCTTAGAAAAATAAGCCACGGGACGTCTCCATGCTCCTAACAGCTGTGTGATCACTCCTAGGGCCACCCCCTTTCGTTCATGTACATACAACTGAAACAGTTTAGAGAGATCCGGCAGGCCCAGAGCCGGGGCTTCCATCGACTTCCTTTTCAAGATTTTAAATGCCCTGTCAGCCTCTGGGGTCCAGTACAAGGGGTCATGATCTGCTCCTTTTTACACAGTCGTACAGGCGTTTAGCCCACAGTCCAAACTCTGGGATCCATATCCTGCAAAAGCCTGCCATACCCAGAAATGCCCTGAGCCGCTTACAATTACTTGGGGTAGGAACTTGACAGATAGCTTCCTTTCTTTCGCTTGAAAGCTGACGCTCCCCTTGCCTTAGCTGTAACCTGATCCCTCTCCCTCAGACAACAGAGTTCTCAGGAGGATATTACAGTCGTCTCAATCCGGCTTGTGACTACTGAGGCACCCCTCAAAGACTGAAATAAACCTGCTTGGGTTCGTTGAGAATTTCCCAGCCTGTGTTTTAAAAGGTGCTAAGTTTATTGGATTGAATGGCACATGGGTGTAAACTTGCATAGTGGTAGCCTGATGTCCATCTGCCCCTGGGCAAGCCACAACAATCTCGGTAAGCAAAGGATAGAGTCCCACCAAGGGGGCAATCTCTGTAACCCGAGGCATCCTACCCTTATAAGGTGGGGGTGTGGGGACCGAAGGGGACACCGGCTCTGCCATTACAGTGGGGGTGGGGGTCTGGGGACTAACATTAGCTACTACAGAACCAGTCAGAATCAAATTACAACTCTGCAAAATTACAGCTCTATTCTATTTCTTAAAGCCATAAACGCTTGTGCATACAAATATTCATTCCATTTACCCATTCACTGACAAAACAAAACTAATTGGAGGATCGTGTTGTAATTAATTGACCCTCCTGGTGGCCAACACTCCTGGTCCTCTAGTTGATATTGAGGCCAGTCAACTGTACAGAATCGTTTTAATTGGCTCTTAGTCATCGGATCCGCACCAAATACCTTCCAGTTTGCTAGGGGCGTACACTGTGCCCTAACCCCCGAGCTCTGTCCCTGTCCCATACCTACAGGGTAACTCTGGGCGTCCCCAGGTTCCAACAGAGCATGCAATCCGGATTTCAAAAGGTTCCTACCTTATCCAAGGGACCGGTTCCTCACCGTCGTCCGCAGCTGCTCCTCCCCTATGTCTAAGGGACTGGTTCCTCACCATCGTCCACAGCTTCTTCTCCACTATATGAGTGCGTTGCACTGTTGTGCCCTCCGGGGTTGATCAAATCGTGTCTCCTCCGAGGCCCCCGATGAACTCACCGGTGTGTGCTGGGTGTCGGTTCTCGCCGCAATCCTCGACCTCCAGGAGGGGTCCGGGCAAGGCTAAATAGCAGCCTCGTCACCCACCCAGGGACGCCAAAAGCTGTTGCCGGCACCCAGTGCCGAGAGGCTAAACAACAGCTGGGGTTGGTTTGCTACCCGGTGTGCTTCACCCAATAATCACAACAGGGTGGAGAAGCAGAAAAGTTTATTTGCAGCTGCAAAAAGGTACAGGGAGAATAGAATCTCAAATCCTGCACCCAGAGCAGGAAGTTACACAGGCTTTTATACATCCTTTTTCCCAGCATACTTATCCAATAGCAAGCTGCCCTAAGTATCCATATAGCCAGCCAATCCAGTTCCCAGCTAGTTCCCTTGTTTTTTGTATCATTTGTTAAACTATACATAAAGCTGCTTTATTCAGCATTTTTCTTCCATATCTGCCCTGTTTGGCCTTGCTTAGTTTCAGGCAGTTTGACTCTGCAACATATTGTTGCAGATCCTCAGCATAACTGCTGCGAGTGCCTCCAGGCAGGGGGACCAAGGACACTTGGGTCTCGTACACATAACTGCTGCGAGTGCCTCCAGGCAAGGGGGGGCCAAGAACACTTGGGCCTAGTGCAAGGGAGCTTCATCGACACTCGTGGTCTTCCATCCCCTCGAGTTACCTAGTGGCCATGCCCCAGTGTCCCCAACAAGCTTGTACATACAAACACTGCCAAAGCAGAAGGAGCCAGGTGGCACAGCTACCACCTCCCACGAGTGACCGGTGTGACATACAAGGAAGACGCCAGAGTTCATATGAGGAATCATTTCCTGGAACTGTCCCGACCCCACAATCCAGAATGAGGCAGACAAATATTGTCTTACAGTCATTTAAAATGAGCCCGATTAAAGTAATGGGTAATACAGTGTTAGCGAGAATGCTGCCTGCGCTGGAGAGATAAGCTAGGTGGATAAGCGGAAATATTTTTCCACCTCTGAATTCTGTGTTTCAATAATTGCTCAGAAAGCTGTGGGGGTTTTGTTTTTGTCTGTTTAGTTTTTGTGTCTGTACCTGCTGCCGTTAGCTATTCTGCCATCTTTCACTTCTGCACACGGCACAGATCATTAGTCATGTTTTGTGGAGAAGAATGGGTCAATATTTTAGTTTTCTATGGCCAACTCAACACCAACAAGACAAGTTTACGATTCCAACCAGATTTCCATATGCCTTGGGAGGAATTCATTGAGGGACTGAAGCTCTCCACTCACCATCTGTGTGTGGGTGAGAGGGACCTGCCTCATGCAATCAAAGAGACGTTCAGCCATTAAACCTGCAGGAAAATTGGGTTACTACAGCACAGGAAAATCACGGCTGGTGCTGAAATGTGGAGAGCTCCAGAGAGCGGAGGGGAGGGAAGGGAAGCTCTAAGAAAGGACACATCTCTCTTTGCTTCCTGGTGTCACATATAATCTATACCTACCAGGTTTCTAGTTCACTCTGCAGTGAGTGAAAGCAGTAATCGCGACACAGCCTGACAAAAAGTGAGCCCTTCTTGGAAACAAAGAGACAGCTGAGAGGTTGTGACAGCTGTAAAGGACGGGGAGAGGCACCTGAAGAAACCAGCAAACTGCTCTTGATCCCTGTTTGCAGCCATGCAAACATGCCAGGAAAACTGACTGCTGGGTGTGCTATGTTCCCCCTGTATGGGTTGAGCCATAGTCAGTGTAACTGCAGGGTTGGCTTGTTGCCCCCATTGGAGAAGAATAAGTTGTGGGTTCAAATCCTATTGTTGATGCCTGTAGGGGGTTAAGAAGCACGCATAAATGAGTAAAAGCTAGTACAATAGAACTGTCAGGTAATACTTTTTAGGCTGGTTTTATATCGTATTTAGAAATGCATTTGTTTGGTGGATGAATATTTGCTCTCCTGTCGCATTTCCAGGATTTGTATTTTAGTTGAGGGGAGCTGTCCCTTTTGAGTTGTGTGGGAGATTTTGCCTGTGTCGAGGGTGGGAGACCCGGCCTATGTCAGGTCCCAAACTGAATGTAATAAATTTATCTGTCCAGAAAGCATCCTCATTCTCAGAGGTGTGATGTTAGTGGCTGTGGGGACAGGACTCCTCAGGGTCTTGTGTTACTCATCAGACCTGACAACTCTGAATTGCTCACTGGGGTAGGTGTGCCCCCAGATGGTTCTCATTATTGGCTCAGGGCCCATATTGCTGGTGATTATTACAACAAGAGCACTCTGGAAAAGAGATGACTGTGTCAGTGTAGCTAGTTAATACCTGCGTAAATGGGCCAGTAGACAGCACTCAGGAATATGCAACATTGCTCATAGGTTTGGTGGGGAAAAAAAGCGGCTGTTGCTAGGCATTGCAAATGGGTTCCAGTGTGCTGCTCCTTCTTACTGATTATTAATCACTGTAGGAGTGCATAGGAGCCCACTCACGATCCAGGACCCCGCTATGCCGGGCGCTGTACAAACACAGAACTAAGGGGCGCATGCGAGTCCACGGCATGCAGCTCTAAACAGTGATAACATGCAAAGCAGAGCGAATTTGGCTCTCCGGTCCCAGGCAGAGTCTGCCGAGATGACTGATAAAATAAAATAAAAATTGTATGCCTTGTTACCTGATCACACTCGCTCTAGGAGTCCTGGGGCTAATAAGTAAATACATAATAACGATACTTGGACATTATATAGCACTATATTGTGGGAAAATCCATAAACTGGTGGCCTGTCCAGTGTTAATGTAGTTCGCTGAATGTTGGGCAACAAAGAAGAGACATGAGCAAATGTTCCGTTGCACAGAAATGTGAATGTTGAGCTGGATGAGAGGGGTAAACAGGAAAGACCATATGAGGAATGTAGATCAAAGAGACACGCTCAGAGTAACACCCCTAAATGAAAAAACGAGGGAGGGCAGGCTCAGACAGGTTGGACCTGGAAAGTGCTGACAACGACGGGAGTAGAGTCCAACAGATGACCATTGAAGGAAAAACATAGAGAGGCCGTCCCAAGAAGTAGTGGTGGGGTGACACAAAGAAAGAAATGATAGCATGTGGCATGATATGGCATTGACGAGGGCACTTTGGAGGGGGAGACCTTGCAGAATGGACCCCATTTGACAGGATTAAAGCAAGAAGAATTGTGAACATTACCAGCCGCTCCCTGATCTGTGCCACTGAGGTTACTGGGAATACTGGAGGAATAGGGAACTAGTCAGTATAAGAGTTACAAAAATAATCCAATAGAATTAATCTGAAACCCCCGCAAATAATATACAACAAACGCTTCTTGAGATTTTACTCTTCTCGGGAGTTTTGCCTGAGCAAGTGTAACCCACACCTGAGTGTGTTACATGTCCCCCTCTGGGCCCGGTCTGCGGAGGATATGAGTCTGTTACAGCCCTCACTGGGGAAACGTGGCCCTCTAGCTTCTGCAGCAGCAACTTGTGCTTTTAGCTCTGGAGATCCCTGGTCACGTCAGCACAATCCAGCTCCCGCTGGCTCCACTGGAAAGATTCACGGGATGTCAGCAGGAACGTCAAGCTGCCATTTGTCCCCAGCCCTTTCCTCCTTCTCAGTATCTGGGTGAATGGTACAAACCTCAGCTGCCCAAGCAGATAAGATCCCTGCCCCACGGCATGTCAGGCCGCTCAGTGCATGCACTGCCGGATCACGAGGTAGCCTCCTGGGCCTCCTGGGATTTGTTACACACTAGTGTTGCCAACTCTCCCGATTCCAGCTGGAGCTGGGGCTGGAGCTGGTCTGGCAATGATGCTGGTGAATTTGTGGAAAACCCCCATGATTGGCTGCTTCCCCACTGTCCCGCCTCTGGGGGAAGAGCAGCCAATCAGGGCTTCTGCAGGAGGAAGGCAGAGCTGAGCAGAAAGAGCCCAGCTGGCTCCAGCCCCTTTTGTCCCAGCACCTCTGGTGAGCAACAGGATGCTCCTCTGCTCGTCCCAATTCCCTGCAACACTCGCCCTTAGGAGGAGCAGGGGTGAGGCTGGGGCATGCTGCTGGAGGGGTGAGAGCAACCTGAATTGTGACACATGCGCACACAGGGGGCTCAGAAATCTAAAGACAGACCCAAAAGTGTGAGACAATCCTTTAAGAAAAAAACATGATTTCTAGGCCAGTCTCCTGATTTCTGGGGGCCGACTCGTGATCTGTGAAGGTTTGGAGCTGGTCGTACTGCAGCGACTGCCTTCAGGGCAGCGGCAAGCATTGTTACAAAGCAGGGGCCAGCCTCACTCACTGATGGGCTGAGGAGCGACTTGTGCTCTCACACCCCAACCAAGCGGACTATCACCCCAATGCGAGCTGGATTTATGGCTTCCCATTAGCCATTTAAAGATACCAAACTAAACTCTCTCAGGTTCAAGCCTCTGGGGCAGTTACAGTGAATTTAATTTAGTGGAGGACTGTGAATGACAAAACAAGTGATACAATGGAAGATTTCATTGAAAATAAAATAATGAGTTAAAGCAAACGGGCATTACAATATAACCACACAGTGCATTGATACTCCCTCATAACCACACAGTGCATTGACACTTCACTCATATTTTACTAGGCTTCATTATTATCAGGCTCAAATGTAGGGCCAAAAACCCATTCTCTACTTACCGTCAGCACATTTCTGTTTACCGTAAGCAAGCATCATCTCTAGAGCCCTACCAAATTTGTGGCCATGAAAAACACACCATGGACTGTGAAATCTGGTCTTCTCCCATGAAAACTGGTCTTTTGTGTGCTTTTACCCTATACTATACAGAGCCAAAAGGGATTTGCGTATATTGTGGGGGGTGGGGGGTTGCTACCTTTACTTCTGCGCTGCTGCTGCCTTCAGACCTGGGCAGCCGGAGAGCAGTGGCTGTTGGCCAGGAACCCAGCTCTGGAGGCAGAGCCGCCGCCAGCAGCAGCGCAGAGGTAAGGGTGGCAATACCAGGCCAGGCCACTGGGCGGCCGGAGGGTGGCGGCTGCTGACTGCGGGCCCAGCTCTGCAGGCAGCAGCGCAGAAGTCAGGGTGGCAACCTGGGGCTCCCGGCCCGCAGCCGCCGCTCTCCAGCCGCCCAGCTCTGGAGGCAGAGCCGCCGCCAGCAGCAGCGCAGAAGTGAAGGTAACCGTCCTGCAGTCCCCCATATAACAACCTGCGACCCCCTCCCCCAACTCCTTTTTGGGTCAGGACCCCTACAATTACACCACCATTAAATTTTCAGCTTTAAATAGCTGAAATCATGGAATTTAGTATTTTAAAAATCTTCTTACCATGAAATTGACCAAAGTGGACAGTGAATTTGGTAGGGCCCTACTCATCTCTATAGGCTACCCTGAGGAGCTGGTGATGTGGATGTGGAGAGATACTTCCTGGCTCTGGCATGGAGAACAAGATAGGGGCCGGGCTGTAATGGCAGGTTGACATTTGAGGACTGCTGCAATACAGAGAAGGGGACCTGGGAGTGTCTCAGGCAGGAAGGAAGGGTCCAATGGACACAGTAAGTCTGGGAGACTACCTCCTTAGTCTGACATAGCTTGATTCTACATTAAAGCCCACTGTGTATCTCTCTGGCACTGGGATCCCTGGGGGAAACACACTGATTGCTACACCCAGCACCCCACTCCATTCATATATTAATCAACACAATCACATTGACCATACTCTGCCTGGCTTCCAAGTTCCTTCTGGCTCCTGCTACTGGCAAATGTGATGCCTTGCACTGCTCCAGAACACCACCAACCTGCTGTTCTTTTCTGGACTGAGGCTGACTAATGAACAGAGGTGCTACTGCTGAGTGCAGGGAGCAGAAAGCATATTCCTGACTTTCCCCCACCAGCTGCATTTGCTGTCCTAGCGTAGTGATAGGCTGCATGTGAGTCACTCCCAGCAAGGTTTCTTTAAGACCATCAAGAATGCTGGCCATGATCCCAGAGGTGGCAGAGCTATCTAGATGCAAAGCAGTGGGCTGGAAGCCTGGGAATTTGGGTGCTAGTCTTGCCTCTGACCTGTTGGGTGACTGCAGGCAAACCTGTGCCTCAGTTTCCCCACCTGTAAAATGGGCATGTTATTTATTGCCCACTGTTGTAGAGTGCTTGATGATCAATGACATATCCACATGGAACCTGCTCTTGCTCCATTGATGCCAGCACCCCAGTGCAGGATTGGGCCCTTCCAACACAAAGTGATATTTGTCCACTCAGAAACAGACTAAAAACACCTACTCCCATCTCTCTCTGTCCGCTCCTTTTCTGTGTATACAGCCTTTCTGCCTGCAGGGCATCAAAGGAGTCCACCAGTCATGGCAGCTCTCTGTCTAGGATTTTATAAGGTCACCGCCCATCACCATGGCACGAGAGCACTTTCCACAAACACAAACACCCCCTCCGGGCCAGCCCTGCAGGTGGGAACAAGCCCAGGGTTCATGTGGCGATGTGTTTCTAACTGTGTACTTAGATGAGAGAAAAGTGATCAGGAACAGTCAGCATGGATTCAGTGTGCCCTTGTTCCCAAGAAGGCCAATGGCATTTTGGGATGTATAAGTAGGGGCATTGCCAGCAGATCAAGGGACGTGATCGTTCCCCTCTATTCGACATTGGTGAGGCCTCATCTGGAGTCCTGTGTCCAGTTTTGGGCTCCACACTACAAGAAGGATGCGGAAAAATTGGAAAGTCTAATCTAATCTAAAATTGGAAAGATTCTAATCAGGTGGGGGGGGGCAGATTATCTCACATCTGTCTTCAGTGTATTTCTTACACCTTCCTCTGAGGCACATGGTGCCGGCCACTGTCACATACAGGACACTGGACTGGATGGACCTCAGGTCTGATCCAGTCGGGCAAGTCCCATGTTCCTCTGAGTGCACTTAGGACGGAAGAACCCAATGCACCGCTACAGACTAGGGACCGAATGGCTAGGCAGCAGTTCTGCGGAAAAGGACCTAGGGGTTATAGTGGACGAGAAGCTGGATATGAGTCAACAGTGTGCCCTTGTAGCCAAGAAGGCCAATGGCATTTTGGGTTGTATAAGTAGGGGCATAGCCAGCAGATCGAGGGACGTGATAGTTCCCCTCTATTCGACATTGGTGAGGCCTCATCTGGAGTACTTTGTCCAGTTTTGGGCCCCACACTACAAGAAGGATGTGGATAAATTGGAGAGAGTCCAGCGAAGAGCAACAAAAATGATTAGGGATCTAGAACACATAACTTATGATGAGAGACTGAGGGAACTGGGATTGTTTAGTCTGCAGAAGAGAAGAATGAGGGGGGATTGGATAGCTGCTTTCAACTACCTGAGAGGTGGTTCCAAAGAGGATGGTTCTAGACTATTCTCAGTGGTAGCAGATGACACAGCAAGGAGTAATGGTCTCAAGTTGCAGTGGGGGAGGTTTAGGTTGGATATTAGGAAAAACTTTTTCACTAGGAGGGTGGTGAAGCACTGGAATGCGTTACCTAGGGAGGTGGTGGATCGCCTTCTTTAGAGGTTTTTAAGGTCAGGCTTGACAGAGATGATTTAGTTGGGGATTGGTCCTGCTTTGAGCAGGAGGTTGGACTAGATGACCTCCTGAGGTCCCTTCCAACCCTGTTATTCTATGATTCTATGGTTTTATGGTTAAGGCCTGAGGCTGGGACTCAGGGAAACCAGATTCCATTCCATCTAGAGTTACAGAGAGTATGACCTTGGGTCTCATGTGCAGCTCCCTGCACCTCAGGGTTCCCACCTGTAAAAGGGCGACAATGACACTTCCCTTCTTCCTAGAGGTGTGACAGGTCCTTAATGTTTGCAAAGTGGTCAATTACTACAGTGATTTGAGGGGCGATGGGAATGGGACATCAAAGTAGATGGCATGTGGTGTAGTAAATTCCAGCACCAGTTATGGCAGTATTCCTTCAGCGGTCCTCCAGGCATCGATAGGACAATGCTTGCAATTGCTAATATTATATCAGTGATAACGGGATTAACGTTACCAGTTCTGTTCGACTGCTACCTGCTGGTGGGTTATTATAGACAGTAATCATCTCAAAGCAACGCCACACAGATTTAAATGGCAATTTAATGCAAATAATTTCAAGGGTCTAATGGGCTAAGAGCTTTAAATATGGAGACATTGTTACACTTGACTATTGCTGGCCATTAAAATGTTTATGTTTTTCCACATCAGGTAGCCTGGTAATTTGCTAAAAGCCAAAGAATATTATAATAAAAATATTTGTAAGGGCGATTTGGCAGAAGAGCTAACAAACAGTGTGTTGGAATTGTCTTGTCAAGCAGCTTTTGCGTAAGGCTCTAAAAGAGACTGCTTGGTTTGAAAGACTTTTTAAAGTGCGGCTGGCCTCGGGAAAGTGGGTCTGTGTGTGAGTCAACACGCCAGATTGGGAAGGAAAAATAAAAGCAGCATTGCCAAATCTAGTCCTTTTCTCTCAAGTCTCCTAATAATCGACGTTAGTCTCCAAACTCCTGAAGTCATGTGAATATGTGAGAATCTCAGCTTTCATTTTTTTAAAAAAGTTGCTAGACTACCTGGTTGTGCAGAAAAGTATGAAAACGTGGCCTGAGTTCACCCTAAACCAGAAGGCAAATAAAATGAACCCCAATTTTTTTATTATTTTTTTTTAAAGCTCATGGTTTTTGAATGCTTGAGCTTGACAGTAATGTAATTCAACTCACTTCACATCCCTTTCCTCTGGGCTTTATTTCCCAAAACAAAACTCAAAATCGGAACAAATCATTCAAACTACTGATGGAATTTTGAACTTTCATCTCAATTTGGGATGAAAGGTTGATATGTTGAGTGTTTTCATGGAATGGAAACTCCAAAATATTTTAATTCAGAAACCTGGTTTGTTTTGATAATGTTGAAACATGATAATATAAAATATTAAATATAAGTATAAACTATATTCATATAACATTAGAATTGAATTAAAAAATTAAGTCAAAATGAAATGATAAGGTCAAAACTAAGGGAATCAAGGAAATTGAAACAAAATACTCTGTTTCAGATAAAATCACCCTGAAATGCAACATGATCTCATGAGACATTTCAATGAATCAGCATCTTCTGATGGAAGACTGTTCCCTCAAAACTTTTCAACCCACTCTACTACTGGATACTACCCTCCTTCCCCATTAACTTCCCCCCCATCAGCGAGTATGTAGAGAGTGGCCCCAAAACACAAGCCTCTGCCAGTGACTTGAACTAAAAGAGTAACTGGGCTAGCAACAAGGCTCATACCCACTTAGCTAGGGGGTTACTGCATCAGAAACTGGGATAAGAAAGTTACACCGAATTCCTCCCTTGACCCTCCTCACAAGGAATAAAAGTTGTTTAGGCCAGATTCTGCCCTTGGTTACACACCCACATGACCACCCCCTGCCCCCCATTGCCCTCAGCGTATTTGCAAGAGGTGTAACTGATTGCAGCTTAGTCAACAATTCTGCTGGTGATGCAGGAGAAGGATGAGACTCCAAACTTGCTCTGCCAAACCCGTGCTGGCTCTGCAGAGCTAACAAGAGTACAGGACGGTCAAACCTCAGGTGTGACACTAAAGGCAGCGGACTTGGTACATAAAGGGAGCAGAGCTGCTGTGCAGAAAGGAGCAACTTTGCACATACACTTCTCAGAGCAGAACTGCACCTTCATATTTCAGCCAAAGATCATTAGGGAGCTGGCAAACTCCTCCCCTGTAAATTGCAGTGTGAAATATGCTGCTTGAGTTTGGGACATCTCGAGTTATCGTTAGCAAATAAATTAGAAACCGATGAAAGGGAAGCAAAGAGATTTGTTACAATGATGTGGGCCAGGATTGAATCCATTACTCACACCAGGATGGCTTTGAACTTGCTTCCCTTGAACTTCCTCAGATATAAGAGCTGAGATAAGCATCTCCTTTGTCTCCATCATAATTAAATGGGCATTGATTAAAATAAGCCTGCGTGTGAACCATCATATATTTCCAAATGACTGGAGCTCAGTAAAATAATGGTGTTGTAAATGTCAGACAGATTCAGGCGGAGGGGGTTTGTGAAGGAGGGGGGTTCCCCCAGAGAATAACTTATCACCAAAGACTGAACTAATTATATCTCCTCTCAGACTCTGTGAAATGTTTGTTTATTCTCTCCTAATTCTGAGCAATTTGTTATTATAGTGATCCCACATTTACAAGGCACTTTGCAGCCAAGTGGATCTAAAAGCACATTGCCAATGTTGCTAACCAAAAAGCAGAACAAGAACCACCAGCGGGAAGCTGAACCCAGACTAATTCAGATCAGAAATTAGGGACAGATGTTTAACAGTGGCAGAAATAAGTTGCGTGGGGTGACTGGCTCTGTGGGTCAAGTTCCCACCATGCAACTTTTTCTACCCCGTAATGCCATCTCTATCCATTAATTTTTGCCCCTATTTTGAAAATCCCATGAGCCCACATGGGACTTGTCGTTGTCCACCATCTCTGAGAGAAGCATGGAGCCTCTGCACTATTCTCATGAATGTTGCAAGCACAGAGCTCTCCAGTATTTGCAGAGTTGCAAGTAGAGCCGTGGAGAGCATGACAACTTCCTGGAGGACAGATTGCTGTGGGAAATAGCGAGAACCAATTTAAGATTGTTGGTGGTGTTCACGCAGCAGCTGCACAGGGTGGAGCCCCACTTCTGGGCCCAAGAAGCACTGACTGGTGGGGTCGCATCGTAATGCGGGCTTGGAATGACGAGCAGTGGCCACAGAACTGGTGGATGTTCAAGGCCACATTCCTGGATCTGTGTGCAGAAATTGCCTAGCCCTCCAACACAGCGACACCAGAATAAGCGCTGCACTGACAGTGGAGAAGCAAGTGGTGATTGCACTGTGGAAACTTGCAACACCAGGTTGTTGTTAAGGTGGTGGGATATAACTGGTTAGCTAATCATGTTACAATATGTTAGGATTGGTTAGGTAAATGTCAGTAGAATGATTGGTTAAGGTATAGCTAAGAATATTACTATATAAATTAGGGGCAAACAGGAAGTGAGTTGGGATTTGAAAATAAGGAAAAAGGAACTTGGATTTAAGCTTTCTGGAAGTTCACCCCAAAAAACATTGAATGCACCTTTGGACTTCGGGAATTGTTGCCCTTTGTTCATGCGGGAAGGACCAGGGAAGTGGGAGGGCGAAGGAATAAGCCCCCGAACGTGTCTCCTGTCTAGTCCAGACCACAGCGCATGTGGAACATGTAGCTGGGCAATTGCACACAGCCATGAAGAGCTGCTAGGAGCGCTCCCCAGCTGGACAGGCAGGAAGAGCTGCTCGGTGTGCTCCCCAACCTGGACAGGCAGGAAGAGCTGCTCGGTGTGCTCCCCAGTCTGGACAGGCAGGAAGAGCTGCTCGGTGTGCTCCCCAACCTGGACAGGCAGGAAGAGCTGCTTGGTGTGCTCCCCAACCTGGACAGGCAGGAAGAGCTGCTTGGTGTGCTCCCCAGTCTGGACAGGCAGGAAGAGCTGCTAGGAGTGCTCCCCAGCCTGGACAGGCAGGAAGAGCTGCTAGGAGCGCTCCCCAGCCTGGACAGGCAGGAAGAGCTGCTAGGAGCGCTCCCCAGCCTGGACAGGCAGGAAGAGGCATTTCAAAAATTCACAGAGTTCTACAGGGGAGCGGGGCCTGCCAGTCTCCATAACCCTTGGGCAGTGGAGCTCACAGTTGTGATCAGAGCGGTCAATGTCAGGCATGATGGGACAGCTGCTGGAGGACTGTTAAGGTCGACATAGATAACGCAGTGTCTGCATTTACACTGCATCAACCTCGGTACATTGACCATGGCTCAGCTCCACTTGGGGAGCTGATGTTACTGTGTCGCTGTAACGGAAGCTAACAACGTGGGAGACACATGCACAACTAGGTTGACGGAGACGCAGTCGAGGTCAGGTCTGGCTCAGTTAACACAAGAAGTTCGCTAGCTTTTGTTTTGATTAGGTGAATGTGAGGAGCCAACTGCACAGCCTGAAGCCATGGTTAGTGTCAGGGACAAGTGTGGATAGTCAGGCCTAGCAGCCGGAGTGGGAGTCAGGAGCTGAGAAATGGAACCAAGGTGTACAGGGAGATGTCAGCAAACCAGTAAAGTGCCTGAAACCACTATGTCTTATTGCTAAAAGCAGCCAAGTCAGCAGGCTGTAAAGTGGCCATGCAGCAGCCTCAGTTTGACCAAGGCAGGAGGAGAGGGGGTTTTGTGTGCCACAGAAAGGGCAGCTTGACCCCGTGTCCTTCCTGATAACAATTGTGTTGAAGTTGCTGATACATGCATTTTAGAAGAGCAGGATGTGCCCTCAGAAATGTGTCTATTTGGGCCTCAAACTCTGGAAAAACCCACACCTGGTTAATCAATAATCAGAAGAAACCTCTTGCTTGAACCATTGAAACTGCTTGCTTGACAAGTTTTCTTTAAGGGACATGTCAGTCTATTACTAATGTATAAATAAGGGGGGAAAGTTTGAGGTAGTTGGACTCTTCTGGACTCTCCCTCTGGATACATCTTGCAGTCCCCAGTGGCAGATGGAAAGTTTTGGCCACCGGAAGCCTGCCGCTGTGCCACTCGAGAGCCACACTCAGCTTTGGTAATTATCGAGGGTTGGGGTGTTTTACTAACCTGCTGCGGACGTGAGTATAAGTACTTGAGACTAAGTAAAGTTTCGCTTTAAGTGAAAGCACTCTTGTGTTGTCCTGTGTGTGCCGCCATCTATCGGTCGGATGACCGTGTCTCCCCTGATTTACTTCCTGACACCACCTCGCACAGAGTAAAAGTTACCAAGAGCTTTGGGTTGAAAGAACCCCAGGTAACAAAGGGTCAGAATGGAGTCAGAGGCCAAAAGCTCAAGCCAAGAGTCAAACCAGAGTCACAGCCAGGAATCGGAGCCTGGAGAACCTGCAGTCAGGGAAGCGGGAACAGTGCTGGGGCAGGAGCAAAGCTGGGACAAGGCAAGGAGGCAGGGACAAGGCCGGGTCTCTCTCTGCAGCAGATCAGGGATCTGCCTTGTTCCACAGACACTTTCCTGGAACTCCCTCCCTGCTTAAATAGTGCACTTGCAGCAATCAGAGATCCTGCGGGGTGCTGCCAATCGGGTCTGCCGGGGGGGCACTTCCGTGGTGCCTTGTCAGCCAGGGCTCAGAGCGCATTGATCACAATTCTGCCACAGCTGCTAGCTAGCAGGGTGGATGGGTCAGACACCGGCACCTTGCAGACTTGGGGGTTAGGCCATACAGGGAACGCTGGCAGCAGGGATACAGCCTCCTCTCCACAGCTCGGCCAGCGCGGCCCATCTTGTAAATTGCCTGCTAACAGCTAACCTTGAAGCTCCTCACCGCTCTGACCTGCAGCTACTCGGACTCTGACCTCCTCCCAGCTCTGCCAGCGAACCAGTCCTGTCCTGCAGCGTCCCTTGTCTATGCCCGTCCTATTTCCCAGCTCAGCCAGTGCACCCAGGGCTGAATGTGCAGAAGGATTGCAGTGTTGTGGTTCTGAACCTCTTTGGTGCCTGGAAAATACCCCGTGATTCACAAAGCCCGAGCTAGGCAGACACCTGGGCTCTGGTACAACAAAAGGGGAGAGGTAAGCGAGCAGTCCACATAGGCCAGCAGGCTAGGCAGGGAGCCCCCTAAGCTTGCCTGGGGGAGAAACGCACCAGAAGCTAACTCCTTCTGCGCATTCAGCCCCTAGCTCCTCCCCTATCAACCTCTACTCCACCAGCAGAAAGCCGTTCTGTGGCAGTCTGAGGCCGGCATCGCCGACTCCCCCAGAGGGTCTGCAGTGCAATTTACCACATGCTGAACCTTCACGATCTTGACCCAATTTGGTGAGTCCGACAGGAGTCCTGCCCGTGCTATCTGAATCTGCTGGAGAATGGGGGGAGGGAATGTCAGTCTGTGTCCAGTTTTCAAAGGGGAAAACAGGAACCTGGAACCCCAAAGAATAAGCAATTGAATCATCTGAGGTGTACAACATTGTAGTCGAGTGAGGCTTTTATGAAAGCTTGTAATGTTCTGATCTTCATCATCACTGGGAGACGTGGTGAGGAATCTCAGTTTCCGAATCGATAGAAAGCTGTCGAATTTAACAATGGCAAAACTCCAGCATCACCCCAGAGAGGGGCAATGAGGGATCAGACTGGGAAGGGCACCTCCCAAGCCAGAAAACTAGATTCCCCTATGCCCAGCCCAGAAAAGGACAATGGTGGATTATTAAAATTAATGGAAAGAAATTGAGACATCCCAATTCTTGAATTAAGAGCAGCGGTTCTCAAATTGTGGGTTGTGACCCCAAAGTGGGTCATGACCCCATTAGTGGGGTCACCAGGGCTGGCTTAGACTTGCTGGGGCTCAGGGCTGAAGCCCGAGCCCCACAGTACTGGGTGGCAGGGCTCAGGTTACAGGCCCCTGGCTGGCTGAAGCCCCTGGGCTTGGGCTTTGACCCCTTCCCCACCTGAGGTGATGAGGCTTAGGCTTTGCCCCCCTCCCCCTTGGCCCCGGGCAGTGGGTCTCTAAGTTTGAGACCCCCCAATCAAGAGGAAAAAATAAAGAGAGAAAAAAAGGCTTTTTAAAACCAAACTGGTATCTCAGATTTTGGCACCTAGAAACTGAGGGACGGTTATGGGTGCTGACCATGAAATGCTGGGTTCTCCGTGTGGCTAAGAGGGCATGCTGGAAAACTATCAAAGGCCACAGATAACTTCTACTACAGAAGGGACTTTATCTAATACGGAAGTATAAAGCCTGAGGTTGTGTCTTTATGTTTCACAACTTCAGGGGTGATGAACCAGAGGGGAAAAGTCCAGGTGTCTGGTAGGTGAGAACTCGGGAAGGATGGATTTGGGGAGACTCGTGACTGGAAGGCCTGGAAGGGCAAGGAGTGTATAAGGGGTGGGGAGGTTTAGGAGACCAGAGACAGATTTCCACCTAAAAGAGCTTCAGATTTTTTATCCCTGCAAGATGTATTGCCTCTCATCTCTGTAATGCAGGAGGAGAACGAACGTTTGTGAACCTGCCTGCGGGGCTAATTTACCCTTTGAAAATTTATTTTGTATTACAGTAAATCCAAACTGGCCTCCAAATCACACCTTTTATCAGTTTGATTTCTCTGAGGTGATTTATTCTGGACACAAGCACAGCCTGTGAGGCTAGAAATAGGGTTTTCAAAGGCTTGTTAAGTTCTTTAACATTTGTTTTCCCAATAGATATAATTTGAGTTCTATCTAACGGCTTTTGCAGCAGGCAAGCACTGCTGTGACCTTCCTACTCAGGGAACACGGCGTGTTACTGATTTATCCATCCCACAAGGTATAGTGGACAAAAGTTCTTTGGGACTGGGACTGTCTTTTTGTTTCTGGGTTTGTGCAGAACGCAGCATGATGGGGTCGTGGCCCCTGACGGGCTCTGTTAGGTGCTACCGTAATGCATCTAATATAATAAATAATAATAATGATGGGTAATGGGCTTGAGAGTTAACATCCATTTGTATGTGCCAGAAGCTGGGAATGGGCGATAGGGGATTACCTGTTTAAGTTCATTCCCTCTGGGGCACCTGGCACTGGCCACTGTCGGAAGACAGGCTACTGGGCTAGATGGACCATTGGTCTGACCCAGTATAGTCATTCTTATATGTGTGTGTGTGTCTGTCTGTCTGTGTTTGTGTGCAAACGTTTGGGGTTCGTTTATATGAACCTGAACTGCATGGGCTTTAAAATGCTTACAGCACCAGGGCTCAGATGTTGTGGTAATGGGAGCTAGAGAGACTGATAAAATACATAGACAATCAGGTATAATGCCCAAGAATTAGCCAAGACAATCTCACCCTGATTTTTGCAATTTCTAAGTCCCTTCCTGTGGCATTTCTTCCTCAGTCAGCACATGTTCTCACAATGTATCGTTGCATGGCAGGGTCATGCCGGGGCAGGGGTTGGGAGTGATTCAACACTGGGTGAAAGGAATGCTTTCGCTCAACGTGTGCCATCCACAGAAGCAAAGAATAAATTACGAAGATTCTTCTAAGCATCGGAAAAAGCCATGATCCAAGTCTATTTGAATCTTATTAAGTATGGAGTGTTTTGTCTCCAGCACAAACAGTTATGAGTCTCACCCAAGAATATCCTAACAATGCAATCTGCAAAATGAATTCACATTACAAAGGGCTAATGTGTAGCAACCCAATAACAGACTAACTTTGTCACTCAGCAATGATGGCAGATTCCATTAGCATTCCAGATTACTAACCTGCTGGTGTCCGCCTGTGGTGGAAGTAACTGTGCATCTCAAAAAAGGATTTGGAAGCTAATGTGTGAGTGTTAGTAATTTGGCCAGTGCAGTTATTGTACATCATACTTGTAATGCAATTTCCATCAACTGCACGGTAATCCAATCTATGGCTGTGTTTAGCTAGCATTAATCTTCCAATCATCGAGCCGCGCTCCGCCAAAGGATCCCCTGGTGCTTCGCAGACTACAAACATTTTGCTACAAGTTAAAAAAGTGTCTGTAAGATTCCCAACAGTTGTGTTGGGCAGGGTGTGTGGAATCAACGGCTCTTGTTTAAAAATGGAATTGTTCATTATCTTAATGTAATTTGCTCCCTATCAACCTGAGAAATGTAAGATGTTGACTCCTAGGCCTAGTAGTTGACATCACAAGAAGCTAATGACCAGCAAACATTCTCCTCAGACCCCCAGAAAAGATGCTCCCAGGAATAAAATAATTTAATCCTCCTTTAATGTATAAATTCCCATATGTACCAAGTCTCTGCCCATACAAACTGATTCTGCTCAATTCTTCTGTCTCCGCTGGGAATTTACTCTACTTACCATTCTCTCCATAAAATGAGATCTCCTTGCATTCTTTTTACTTATGCTCCTGCTTAATTTAATCTTGTGTTCCCCAGTGCAGGCCTGCCTAACAACCTCACAAATCCATTTTATAATTTCAGTCATCTTCACAACCACTTAATTGCCCTCTCTCAAAACTACATAATCCCCGTTATTCAGTCCCACCTGATATCAGAGTTTGATTTTGTGCAGTCACTGGAGGAAATGGCAGAGGACTGCAGCTGTTGCTTCTACACAACCTGGAGCATCTGAACAAAGTTTGGTGCTACTTCTGGGCTCAGCTGACCTGTCCTGAGTGTTAGGATAGGACAGCAATGTTGACCCGGTGATGCATATGTGGGACACTTTATGAGATTGTTGATACCAGTATTATAAAACTGCAAGGAATCTGACCAGATAGGCCATGTAAGGTATTATAATTAGCCAAGTATAATAACCATGTTTGTATCATTTTTGTATTGTGAGTTATAGATATGTAGGGAACATCTGTATTTCCAAACTTGTGCTGTGGTTCTTGGTGACAACCCCAGACAGATTGGCATCAGCACTGCCTAGCCTCGTCAATGGCCCATCAAGACTCATCAACTGTACAATGAACCGATTTGAAGGAGCCAGGGGATACACCTTATGACTCAGCAGGACATGAGGGGTGTGCCTATGGACAGAGAACTCTAAGTCTTTTCTATGCCCGTGTGCTGAGCAGGTTGTGTTTGGGGCACAAGAAATACAAGCCACATGGCAAAAGGACTATAAAGAGCAGCTGCATCTCCTCATTTTCTCTCCATTCCTACTTCTTATCTCTGGAGTCACTTTTGTACAAACGAAGCTCTGAACAAAGGATATGTGTTCCAGAGGGACTTTCAAGCCAGCAGACTCACCAATACTGCTAAGAACCTGATATATGGACTTTGAAGTCTCTGTTTGTATGTGATTGCTTTACCATTTAACAACTATCTTCTTGTTCTTTCTTTTTTTTCTTCTTTATGATAAACTTTTCATTTCAGACACTAAAGGATTGGCTGGCAGTGTGGTATTTTGAGTAAAATGCAAACTAATATTGGCCTGGTGACCCTTTGGGGTCAGAAGAACATTTTGTATAGTGAGCAGAGGTTTTAAATAACTTCTCACTGTCCTAGGTTCTGATTCGGAGCCAGGGCACTGGAATGCAATAAAGGGGGCTGTATGATTTCTTATTTATTTATTTATTTATTTATTTGCTTCTTGATAACTAGTGTGTGGAATCAGAAGCACATTTTGTGACTGACTGGGGAGTTTACTTCACTATTACCCACCAGTCTTGGGAGTATCTTCTCCCCTTTTTGCAGCCTGCTCTGACCTTGGAATTTCCAGTGAGGGCTGCCCTAGGAACCCTGGGTCACAGCTGGGATGACTGGCAAGGGGTGCAGAACTGCCCGCCACCTTCCTGGAAATATGTGCTGAGTACCTTCTGACCCTGCAGCACTATATCACCACTAGGAGAGTCCCTCGAAGCGCGTGGTGATCACCGTCAAGGCCCTGGCTGTCCCTGTTGCTGGTGAAGCAGGTTGGTGTTGGACATCCACAGATGGGGGCACTGCACTGGTATCAGGGACAGGGTACAGAAGGGGGGGAAATGAGACAGCGTGTAGCTGCTAGGGCACTGCAAAGGGATGAGCAGTGCCTGCTGTGCTTGCAAAGGTAACGCAGCAACAGACACTTCCCATGTTTAACCTCAGGCAGCTGTTCAAAAAGCGAAATAATCCCTGAAGTGCTCTGGCTATTCAAAATGGGGCATAAGTTCCCTGGCCACGGACACCTCATGATTTCTGCATTGCTACAGCAATAAACATGCTGCCATGGGATGATGTGGCTGTTTAGCCCTTATTTTCCTTTGCCATTGTGCCTTGCCGCACAGTGAGGGACAGAGCGAAGGAAAACTGGGATTGTTCGAACACCATGGGGGCACTGCACGAGGTTATCAGGTACAGAGGTGTTCAGGAGAGCAAGTCCCCCCTCACTCCAGGGAGCAGGATAGGGGAGAAGAAACAATAAGGACACTCCACCCCCTTTTCCAGAGCTAACGCTGCCCACGTAGAAATGGATGTCTTCTCTGGCACATATTCGATTTGCTTGCCATAACACGCCATAGAAGATATGGGTTCGAAGAGACCTCAGGAGGTAATCTAGTCCAACCCCCTGCTCAAAGCAGAACCAATCCCCAACTAAATCATCCCAGCCAGGGCTTTGTCAAGCCGGGCCTTAAAAACCTCTAAGGATCAAGATTCCACCACCTCCCTAGGCAACCCATTCCAGTGCTTCACCACCCTCCTAGTGAAAAAGTTTTTCCTAATATCCAACCTAGACTTTCCCTACTGTAACATATGACCATTGCTCCTTGTTCTGTCATCTGCCACCACTGAGAACAGCCGAGCTCCATCCTCTTTGGAACCCCCCCTTCAGGTATGTGGAAGGAAGGCTGCTATCAAATCCTCCCTCACTCTTCTCTTCTGCAGACTAAACAAGCCCAGTTCCCTCAACCTCTCCTCATAAATCATGTGCCCCAGCCCCCTAATCATTTTTGTTGTCCTCCGCTGGACTCTCTCCAATTTGTCCACATCCTTTCTACAGTGGGGGGTGGGAGGGCCCTCAAACTGGATGTAATACTCCAGATGTGTTCTCACCAGTGCCAAATAGCGAGGAATAATCACTTCCCTCAATCTGCTGGCAATGCTCCTACTAATGCAGACCAATATGCCATGAGCTTTCTTGGCAACAAGGGCACACTGTTAACTCATATCCAGCTTATTGTCCACCGTAATCACCAGGTCCTTTTCTGCAGAACTGCCAGTTAGCCAGTCAGTCCCCAGCCTGTAGCAGTGCATGGCATTCTTCCATCCTAAGTGCGAGATTCTGTACTTGTCCTTGTTGAACCTCATCAGATTTCTTTTAGTTCAATCCTCCAATTTGTCTAGGTCACTCTGGACCCTATTCTTCAGTGTATCTACCTCTCCCCCCAGTTTAGTGTCATCTGCAAACTTGCTTTGGGTGCAATCCATCCCATCATCTGGATCATTAATGAAGATGTTCAACAAAACCAGGTCCCAGACAGACCACTGGGGCACTCTGCTGGATACTGGCTGCCAACTAAACATCGAGCCGTTGATCACTGCCCGTTTAGCCTGACGATCTAGCCAGCTTTTTATCCACCTTATAGTCCATTCATCCAATCCATACTTTTTTAACTTGCTGGCAAGAATACTGTGGGAGACTGTATCAAAAGCTTTGCGAAAGTCAAGATATATCATGTCCACTGCTTTCCCCATATCCACAGATCCAGTTATCTTATCATAGAAGGCAATCAGGTTGATCAGGCATGACTTGCCCTTGGTGAATCCATGTTGACTGTTTCCGATCACCTTTCTCTCCTCTAAGTGCTTCCAAATGGATTCCTTGGGGACTCCATGATTTTTCCAGGGACTGAGGTGAGTCTGTAGTTCCCCAGATTCTCCTTCTTCCCTTTTTTAAGATGGGCACTATATTTGCCTTTTTCCCAGTCATCTGGGACCTCCCCCAATCGCCACGAGTTTCCATAGAATCATAGAATATCAGGGTTGGAAGGGACCTCAGGAGGTCATCTAGTCCAACCCCCTGCTCAAAGCAGGACCAATCCCCAACTAAATCATCCCAGCCAGGGCTTTGTCAAGCCTGACCTTAAAAATATCTAAGGAAGGAAATTCCACCACCTCCCTAGGTAACACATTCCAGTATTTCACCACCCTCCTAGTGAAAAAATTTTTCCTAATATCCAACCTAAACCTCCCTCACTGCAACTCGAGACCATTACTCCTTGTTCTGTCATCAGCTACCACTTAGAACAGTCTAGATCCATCCTTTTTGGAACCCCCTTTCAGGTAGTTGAAAGCAGCTATCAAATCCCCCCTCATTCTTCTCTTCTGCAGACTAAACAATCCCAGTTCCCTCAGCCTTTCCTCATAACTCATGTGTTCCAGTCCCCTAATCATTTTTGTTGCCCTTCACTGGACTCTCTCCAATTTTTCCACATCCTTCTTGTAGTGTGGGGCCCAAAACTGGACACAGTATTCCAGATGAGGCCTCACCAATGTCCCTCGATCTGCTGGCAATGCCCCTACATATAAATCCCAAAATGCCATTGGCCTTCTTGGCAACAATGGCACACTGTTGACTCATATCCAGCTTCTCGTCCACTGTAACCCCTATGTCCTTTTCAGCAGAACTGCTGCCTAGCCATTCGGTCCCTAGTCTGTAGCAGTGCATGGGATTCTTCCATCCTAAGTGCAGGACTCTGCACTTGTCCTTGCTGAACCTCATCAGATTTCTTTTGGCCCAATCCTCTAATTTGTCTAGGGCCCTCTGTATCCTATTCCTACCCTCCAGCGTATCTATTTGATTTAATTGGGGATCGGTCCTGCTTTGAGCAGGGGGTTGGACTATATGACCTCCTGAGGTCTCTTCCAACCCTGATATCCTATGATTCTATAGCTCTTCTCCCAGTTTAGTGTCATCTGCAAACTTGCTGAGGGTGCAATCCACACCATCCTCCAGATCATTTATGAAGATATTGAACAAAACTGGCCCGAGGACCGACCCTTGGGGCACTCCACTTGATACTGGCTGCCAACTAGATATGGAGGGTCTTCACAGGGTGTGTGTGTGGAGAAATACAGTAAAGGTTGTGAGGTTTTCAGATATGGTAGTAATGGGGGCATATAAGGACCATAGATAGAGAAGCTCCCTGCCATGCTTGGAAGCAGAGGAGAACATGCATAAAACCCTAAGAAATTGGCTAAGGGCTGGAGTGGGATTCAAGTGGGCCTTCCGCCAGGCGTGGGGGATACACCTTCTTCCGGTCTCCTTGCACCCTAGACGCCGCGTGCCTGTAGGCAGAATAACCCCCTTTGCTCTCTTTCTGGTTGTGTGTGATTGATCTGTGGGTTTCCACCCTGTCGGCTTCTCTGCTCCAGCTGCTGTGGGTCCCTGGTTCTAAAACCAAGCAGTGAAATATGGATCCAGCCATCTGAACCATTTTAATAGGGAAAAAATCAAGGAAAGGGAGTCTTTAAAACTTCCATTATATTTAATAACTGTCAGATGCCAGCTGATATCTACAGGCACTTCCCAGGCCACAGCCTAAGTGCAGTTGTTAAAGAGTATTCCCAGGGCAATTAATGTAATGCCTCAACAATGGGAGCACTGACAGTTTTATGGCTAGAAACAAGGAAGTTCATAATGTCAGCCGTAAACCGATAGCCATCAGGAGCGGACTATTCCAAGCAGCAAGTGCATGGATGACAGCCAGGAAGGCTTCAGCAGCTCGGCACAATTAAGTTTCAGGGGCGGGGGGAAAAGGACTTGGAATGGCTCACTGTGTCAGTGCCTTTCTATGCTCAGTAGGGTGGCCAACTTTCTAATCGCACTGTCCCGTCCCTTCTCTTCGGCCCTGCCCCCACTCACTCCATCCCTCATCACTTTCACCGGGCTGGGGCAGGGGCAGGGGTGTGTGTGGGGGGAGGGTTCTGGCTGGGGGTTCCTGGCTCTGGGGTGGAGCCAGGGATGAGTTGTTTGGGGTGCAGGAGGTGGCTCAGGGCTGGGGCCGGGGGTTGGGGTGTAGGAGGGAGTGTGGGCTCCAGGAGGGGGTTGGGGTGTAGGACAGAGTTCAGGTTTGGGGCAGAGGGTTGGGGTGTGGTGGGTGTGCAGGCTCCAGGAGGGAGTTTAGGTGAAGGAGGGGGCTCAGGGCTGGGGGTTCAAGATGCAGGCTCCAGCTGGGTAGTGCTTACCTCAGGTGGCTCCCAGAAGCAGCCAGCATGTCTGGCTCCTAGGTGAAGGGGCCAGGTGGCTCTGCATGCTGGCCATGCCTGCAGGCGCTACCTCCACAGTTCTCATTGGCTGCAGTTCCCAGCCAATGGGAGCTGCAGAGCTGGCTGTCAGTATGGGGGCAGCGCACAGATTCCCCCATGGCTGCCCCCACATCTAGGAGCAAGACATGCCGGCTGCTTCTGGGAGCCACATGGAGCCTGCTGCACTTCCCACTGGACTTTTAGCGGCCCGGTCAGCAGTGCTGACCTTAGCCACCAAGGTCCTTTTTTGACTGAGCATTTTGGTTAAAAAGTGGTATCAGAGATTTCTGCTCTGTAGTGTATCTGCTCTCAAATGAGTCTAAATTAGCTCTTTTATTATCCCAGGAAGAGAAAAAGGACCGACCAACCAACTCTCTCTAATTACTGGGCTTTGGAACCCATGTCCCCTGTCTAGCAAGTACCATTCAGTTGAGGGTGAGTCCCTCCATCAGGGTATGCCAGGTACAGTTTTGCTGCCCTCGGTTCACACAACAAGGATAACAACCCTTTATTACTCCTGCCCCAATAACAAGGATACTGGGGATCCAACACCAGCCACAAGTGACCATTTGGACAAGCAGTCCCATCATATAAAAGACTATAAAAATATTGCTCGGGGATGCAGGAGTGAAATCAGGAAGGCCAAATCACACTTGGAGTTGCAGCTAGCAAGAGATGTTAAGAGTAACAAGAAGAGTTTCTTCAGGTATGTTAGCAACAAGAAGAAAGTCAAGGAAAGTGTGGGCCCCTTACTGAATGAGGGAGGCAACCTAGTGACAGAGGATGTGGAAAAAGCTAATGTACTCAATGTTTTTTTTGCTTCTGTCTTCACGAACAAGGTCAGCTCCCAGACTACTGCACTGGGCAGCACAGCATGGGGAGGAGGTGACCAGCCCTCTGTGGAGAAAGAAGTGGTTCAGGACTATTTAGAAAAGCTGGATGAGCACAAGTCCATGGGGCCGGATGCGCTGCATCCGAGAGTGCTAAAGGAGTTGGCAGATGTGATTGCAGAGCCATTGGCCATTATCTTTGAAAACTCATGGCAATCCGGGTAAGTCCCAGACAACTGGAAAAAGGCTAATGTAGTGCCCATCTTTAAAAAAGGGAAGAAGGAGGATCCTGGGAACTACAGGCCAGTCAGCCTCAATTCAGTCCCTGGAAAAATCATGGAGCAGGTCCTCAAGGAATCAATTCTGAAGCACTTAGAGGAGAGGAAAGTGATCAGGAACAGTCAGCATGGATTCACCAAGGGCAAGTCATGCCTGACTAATCTAATTGCCTTCTATGACGAGATAACTGGCTCTCTGGATGAGGGGAAAGCGGTGGACATGTTGTTCCTTGACTTTAGCAAAGCTTTTGACACGGTCTCCCACGGTATTCTTGTCAGCAAATTAAAGAAGTATGGGCTGGATGAATGGACTATAAGGTGGGTAGAAAGTTGGCTAGATTGTCAGGCTCAATGGGTAGTGATCAATGGCTCCATGTCTAGTTGGCAGCCGGTATCAAGTGGAGTGCCCCAAGGGTCGGTCCTGGGGCCGGTTTTGTTCAACATCTTCATAAATGATCTGGAGGATGGTGTGGATTGCACCCTCAGCAAGTTTGCAGATGACACTAAACTGGGAGGACAGGTAGATACGCTGGAGGGTAGGGATAGGATACAGAGGGCCCTAGACAAATTAGAGGATTGGGCCAAAAGAAATCTGATGAGGTTCAACAAGGACAAGTGCAGAGTCCTGCACTTCGGATGGAAGAATCCAATGCATGGCTACAGACTAGGGACCGAATGGCTCGGCAGCAGTTCTGCAGAAAAGGACCTAAGGGTTACAGTGGATGAGAAGCTGGATCTGAGTCAACAGTGTGCCCTTGTTGCCAAGAAGGTCAATGGCATTTTGGGATGTATAAGTAGGGGCATTGCCAGCAGATCGAGGGACATGATCGTTCCCCTCAATTCAACATTCGTGAAGCCTCATTTGGAGTACTGTGTCCAGTTTTGGGCCCCACACTACAAGAAGGATGTGGAAAAATTGGAAAACGTCCAGCGGAGGGCAACAAAAATGATTAGGGGACTGGAACACATGAGTTATGAGGAGAGGCTGAGGGAACTGGGATTGTTTAGTCTGCTGAAGAGAAGAATGAGGGGGGATTTGATAGCTTCTTTCAACTACCTGAAACGGGGTTCCAAAGAGGATGGATCTAGACTGTTCTAAGTGGTAGCTGATGACAGAACAAGGAGTAATGGTCTCGAGTTGCAGTGAGGGAGGTTTAGCTTGGATATTAGGAAAAACTTTTTCACTAGGAGGGTGGTGAAACACTGGAATGCGTTACCTAGGGAGGTGGTGAAATCTCCTTCCTTAGATATTTTTAAGGTCAGGCTTGACAAAGCCCTGCTGGGATGATTTAGTTGGGGATTGGTCCTGCTTTGAGCAGGGAGTTGGACTAGATGACCTCCTGAGGTCCCTTCCAACCCTGATACTCTATGATTCTGTGATTCTATGATCATGCTGAGAGAGATTTTGTGTGTGTGTGTGTGTTTCACGGATTCATAGTCCATTTCTCCTACAAGAATTAACTGTCATTGCTAATTCTAACGACAATTACACTGTCCTACAGAAAAACAAAATGTATCCAGACACTCACCAGCTGTTATCTGGTAACAGAATAAAACTAATGTAACTCTCCAGGCATTCTCACTGTACTCAGTATTTCCCAGGAGAGGTCACTGAGACATTTCCCTACTGTTCCTGATCAACCTGCCCCAGCTGGGCCCCGGTCCTCAATACTAGATACAGAGTCAGCTGTTGTTGGTGGCAGGAGACCTGAATGGGAATCATCTTGACAGTGCTACTCAGAATTCTGAACAGAATTATGCGCTTCTCTTGCTCATGGTGAATTCACTGAAATTGGCAGGTTTGATCCACTGTAGAAACAGTTCAATAACTGCTCCCGGGAAATCCAAAGAACAATTACAGCGTTTCAGCTATTATGGCTTATTGTATTCGCTGTCATAAAAGCCAGTTAACAAACACCCACGGAAACTCATTGCCAGGAGAGACAGTTCCAATTCACCAGCTCTACAGCTGAAATCTTTTATCCCAGACATTGTATCTGAGCTCAGAGAAGACAAGAGAATAAACAGGCAGAATACGTCATGGTTGTAAAGCCTTTGCTAACCCTTCAGCAAAAAGGCCTGCTTATCTAAGCAGCACTTTAAAGGCCAACTGCAACTGGAGAATCACAGTTTCTGACTGAAAATTCTATACCTAACGCAGCGACAGGTAGTATCTAAGACAAGTAGAACTGGATTCACTCTGTACTTAGTCAGTTTCAGTCTTTCTCACTATACAGTCAAGGTTTTATCATTATTCCTTGTACTGTAGTGCCTAGAAGCTCCAGCTGAGATCAGTAGCCTACTGTGTTCAGTACTGTATATGCACATAAGAGACTGTCCCTGCTTCAAAGAGGCAGATAGACAAGGGGAGGGGAAACAGCAGCACAGAGAGCAATCAGCCTATAGTCAAAGAGCAGGCTAGTAACTGAGCTGCAAAAAGAACCCAGCTGAGCTATTAGCTACCGCTGTCATTAGCTAGTCACTGACTACTGACACCACCCTCATTGTGACCTTCGTCATGGGGCAGCAGAAAAATGCATCTAAATGTTTTTATACAGCCATTTTTAAAAGAAGAGGTGATCCTATTTAAAGCAGGAGTATGGATCAAAAATGGGAACACGCATGGCTCTGCCAAAGACCCTACCAGAGGGCTTCACAAGGGCAAGTGAAATATGATTGGTTGAGAGGGGAAGTGATTTGTTTAAAACTCTTTTTGATGTTGGCCACCCTTACTTAATTCAAACACCCAATGATCAGTGGGCGAAAACAGGTCTTTGTTAAAATGCATCATTCCCTAGGCTGAGGGTGCTTATAGGTGTTTCATAGACACTACAGAAAATAGTCTTGCTGTGCAAAATACACATTGTCAAACAAGACAAAATGATGTCCTCCTCCGACCTCCACCCCCAATCCTCCACAAAAAAGAAACAGAAACTACAGTTGTGATTGTCTGAATCAATACAGGACCGTGTCCACTGGCAATTCCTTCTGGACAAGACTTTCTCCCCCGTGTCTGTACCACGGCATAGACAGGGCATATCCTATCCTTGACTCTTCATTGCGGTGCTGTTTGAAGTCCTCGTTGCCCACTGATTTCTGATCTTTCATCCCTTGAATGTTTACTCAGCATTTGTTATTTAGTTCTCCTAGAGCCCCGACAGTGCAGTAGGTACTTTACAAATAGGCCTGAGGGTAAACATTTGACAATCTAGATGATTCTAGATTAAGCTCTAGCTTGAACTAGTTCAACTCACCCTGGAGGAAGTGCTCTCCCCAATCTTCACAGGGTGTCTACTCCACATAGCCAAGTTTGGAGTAGGATCAGGGCCCAAATCCCTACCCCCCTCCCACATTGCAAAGGAACCTTTTGATCTGACGGGGAGAAAATTGAGGCCCAATTTTGTTCCTGTTGCAGGCAATGGAAACCTTGCTGTGTTTCAAAAGGAGTAAGACCTGGCTTTCAGAGAATTCAAGATTAGGTGTTGTCTGGTGTCTTCCCAAAGAAATAGCAACATGTCTGTTATGACCTACATACCCAGCCCTCTATGCATAGAGTTATGAAGCTTTGATTGCTTCCCTGTCCCAGGAAATATCTGTATCTCCCTGGGTGAAGCAAGAGTTTATCAGAAGATTTGACCCCCCACTCCATCATTGTGGGTGGGAACTCAGATAGTCACAGGGAAGTTTTCATTAAACTAACTATTTTTGCAGAGAATTAAATCCATTTTGCTGCATCAATTGACCCCTGGGGTTAGATTTCTCTGACTTACTGAAAACACACAAATCAGCTGGTGCAGATTAGATTCATCCCGGGGCGTGAAAGGAATTTGCATTTATATAGCACCTTTCAAACCCAAAGGATACCACAGGACTTTGCAGACTCCTGTCCTTAGCTGTTCTCAAAAACAGAGCTCTGCACTGGAGCTGGATGAGTGAAGTTACTCAGACTGGAAGTCACATGCAAATGTTGGGAATGAACAGGCCTTTATGCAGCAGTAGAATGTTTTGTTTTATGGCATACATACAAAGAAATTAGATTAAAAACCTCTTGCTTGAAGGCTGTAACATGACACTACTTTATTTCATAGAATTCAAAAACAGAACACACAAGAACCATAAAACAGAAAGAGACAAAACAGGCTGCTCCCTAAGGCAGAGACGCACAACCTACTTAGTGACTGTTCCTGGGCAGGAACAGGCCCAGATCGCACACTTCCTTACAGAGTCCCCTACCCTGCAAGCAGGACCAGGAAACTTGTGTCACTGCCAGGGGTCTCGTCTGTAGCTCAGGGTTGAGTTAATGGGAACATTCAAGCTAAAATATGTGATGGCTCACTAGTGAAGACAAGCCCCCAGAGGAAGGCAGCAGCAGAGCAGAGCCAGTGGCACCTCCGCAGCACTGCTTTTTCCTCAGTTAATTTGTTGTTCAAAATTAGCTGGCAAAAAATTTCATGGAGTAGTTCTTGGTTGGCAGCTTGTTCAAGACCCACTCAATGAAATATTTGACTTTGGAAATTCAAGCTGTTTTGATTGCTTATATAGATGTAAGCAGAGTCAGGATGAGCTCTACCCTGACATCTGGTGGCGAGTCATGGTGGGTTGTGGAAAAGAACTTCAGGAGCTGATCTCATTTGCATAGACACACCCACCCCGTTTAGATGGTCACATTGGCTGCTGTAGGAGCCCCAATTTCTCTGTTATTGGGGCAGGAATAAACTGTTATTGTCCTGATTATGTGACTCAAGGACAGTGGAATTGTACTTGGCCTTTTGTTATGATGGAGGGACTCACCATCAACTAAGCAGCACTCGCTAGGCAAGGGTCATGGGCTCCAAAACCCAGTGAACAGAGAGGCTGGAGATAGGTATTGATATCTGCTTGTATGGGGCCCCTGATGAGGGCCTTACATGCTAACTGCACTTTCTCCTCTCTTGTCTGTGGAACATCAGAGCTAATTTTGATTCTATTAGGAGTCTAATCATAGGCTGCTAAGCTGAATTCCCATTGGGCTAATGGTGCACCAGGACTGAAGCTCCCCTACTACAAGCTGAAATCACAATAGAGCTAAACTTACTAAGAGCTGAAATCACTGAGTTTTGTGTTAAGTAGTGGGGGAGCCTGAAGATATAGGGCAGAGCAGTTTGCAGGACTGCTGGAGCGGCTGGTGGAGTGGAGCAGTTCATGTGGCAGCTGGCAGAGTGGAGCGATTTGTGGGATGGCTGGTGGAGTGGAGCGGAGCCCCATGGAGAGGTGGGGCAATCGGCTTTAGACCATGTAAGGTGCCCCTTAACCCCACCCCCCCCCCATCACCACCCAGGTTGGGAGGTAAAACTCTGCAGATAAACTTTCAAACTCTGGGGCTGCACTGACCAGAGGCAGAGACTTTTGGGGTGTTGGACTTTTGGGACTTTGGGTGATTTTGGGTTGCAGAACTCAAGAACCAAAGGGAAAGGACATGCTCCAATTTCCTTCGGGTGGGTTTTTGCTCATGGGTTATGTTATGAATCCTGTTCGAGGTGTTTCCCCAACATAATGCCACATTGTCTATCTCTGTTATTAAAAGGCTTTTTGCTACACTCAGACTATGTGCTTGCGAGAGGGGAAGCATTGCCTCTTGGAGGCACCCAGCGGGGGTGGTATATATTTGTCCCAGGTCACTGGGTGGGGGCTCGAGCCAGTTTTGCATTGTGTTATTGGAATGGAACCCCTAGATACTGAACCCGGCCCATGTTGCAGCCAATTCTGATGGGCAGAAGGGTTACATAGGTCACATGATATTGTTTCTGCTTCCTGACTGAATGGGTGAGGCTTCTGGTGCAGATATTCTTGACTTCAAATTCACCATTCCTTTTCTGTGAATCTTCTCCGACGTTCCCCCAATATTCACGCTGTCACTGAATGTTCCTGCTAGAAAACCTGCTTGTTAGAGCATCTGTGGAAGGTGAACATGGCTCACACAAACACTTTTGCAGCCCTCATGCAGCTGCAGGTATAAAAGCCAGTTTAGACCTATTCTTTGTTTTCCTCCGCTCTGTACAACATGAAAGAATTTTCTCCATCTGTCCCTGAGGTCAAATGGACCTTTTGGGGACAAAATCTGGGCATGCCTTGAGAAACAAACACCAGCCATGACCTTTATTCCATTCTGAACACCTGTTCTGTGAAAGATCATCTCCTAACACATCCTATGGGCAGCAGCTATGCCCCAAAGAAATGATTGTAGTTAGATGCCAGCAGAGACCCAATTTTACCTGTCTATGTGTCCAGCTTCTAAAAAGAATTGCACTACAACTAACATCTATTTCTTCCAGGATCTGACTGCCTATCCATTCAGATAAACAGCAACTTGTAAGACTTTCTGTCGTAGCGTCCTCTGGCAACTTTATTAATGTTACAGGTGTTTCCTCTTTAGCACGATTGAACTGGATTGAAGTTGTCTATCTACCCATCTCATACTCATCGCAGTAAGTGACTCATCTGCTAGCAAGTGACCCTGAAGGTAGGCTAATGCACACACTGAGAGAAAGACAGGCTAGCCATGTGATAGGACCCCAGGAAGATCTGAAGCTTTGCTTTCTAGTAGCAGTAAAGGGATCTGCACAGATAACCCAGGCAGAGCTCTTAAATGCCTCTCGTTTTACTGTGCCTGCTTCTTCTGGTGCATTGATTAGTCCTTGCTCCTGTGAGTAAACTTACTTGGCAGGATATAAAGAGCAAAGTCCTCATTTATACTGACAACGCCTCTTCTCTGCTGCCAGACACTACGGGCTCATATACACGGAGCAGCAATGTATACTGGACGGGTGTGACCCAGCTGGCGTGCACTGAAAGTTCCCGAGTGTGTTAATGTAGGACTAGTGCGTTTTCTAGTGCACAAACACCATGTTGGCACAAGCTAGAGAACTTATAGTGCACGCCAAGGGGGTGTACCCGGGTCAGTGAGTGTGCAGCTCAGTAAGGTGCTTTAGAAATCATACCCTCTAGTGCACATTGCTGGGCTGCATAGACAAGCCCTGAAAGTACGTCTACACAGTGCTAAGACAGCCATGCCTGGCCCAGGCCAGCTGACTTGGGCTCGGGGCTGAAATATTGCTGTGTAGATGTTTGGCCTTGGGCTGCATCCTGGACCTTGGGACCCTCCCCCCCCTCGCAGGGTCTCCCCGAGCCTGAATGTTTGCACACAAATTTTTAGCCCTGCCACCCTGAGCCCTGCAAGCCCAAGTCAGCCAACCGGGGCTAACCGCGGCCATGGCATGACTCTTTTTCCCCTGTGCGCGATGTACCCTAAGAGCCAAATTTTGAGAATTCCTAGTTAAGCACTGGAACGCTATTGAAAATCTGGGACGCAGGCCTCATATGGGGCTGCACAGAAGGGGTATGTGCATCTCCCCCTTGTGGCACGTAGTAGCTTGCCTGCCCCAGTGAAGCCGAAAGGAGAGGGGTCTCTGCATTCCCTGCCCCCCCGCCACAATGTCCAGGAAGGTGTATGAGGACAGGCTGGGCCTGAAGAGAATAGCTCATGAGGGGAGACGGGTGATGTGACACCTGTTTTGAGACAGGAAGTGAGGCAGCAAACTTTTGCCAATTGAAGCTACAAGAGGAATATTATAATAATAACAACTATTAATTGTTTGTATTCTGGAAGTGTCTTCCATGTCTAGATCCATCAACACACCCAGGAAGACCTGCCCCAAAGAGCTTAGCGCTTGTCCACACAGAAACGAGAATTGAAATCACGAAATCACTTGTGAATCACACCGTTCCTTACTTCAGTGCAAATCTGTGCAGTGAATTTCAGATTATTTTGGATTAAGTGTGGCCTAGTTCGACAGAGTCAGTAAAAAAAAAACACCGTAAGAATAAAATGGCAAACAGCAAACAAAGAATACAATCTAATGGGAAGCTTTAGCCTCGTTTTCAGAGGCGTTGGGCACATATCTGAAGTCAGTGGAAGTTAGGGATCAGGCCAATTGCCTATTTTTAAAAATTCAATAAATACACATTAATTCTACTTGAGCACCTCCTCTGTCTATCGAGGCTCCTATATCATGTCCTCCACCATGGTATCTGATCACCTCAAGCTATCCATTATCAGCTGGCCAATTTGATCCTGGCATCACAGCGGAGGTGGGTCCAGAGGAGGGATCTGAAGGCAGACAAGGGAGTGGGTTTATGGATCAGTTCAGGGGGCATAATTCAAGCAGCAGAGCGCAGTTTAGCCAGGATAATGGGGCCAGCGTCACGGGATCCTCCATGCCCGCAAGAGGCCAGGAGCTCAATTTGACATCTCCTTTAACATACGGCAGCCCCAGCAGCCCGGCGCCCACGAGAACCACACTGGGCATGGGTGCAGTATCGGTTCTGAGAAGCGCGCCACCTAGTGAACTCTTCCACTTCCTGCAGCACCCGCAGTTTTCTTGGGCAGTGGTCTCATTGCAGGCTGTTCGAACTGATGGAGCAGACCATGCTGCCAAGGACCCACCCTCTTACGTGCATTATCATCCCCTCCAGACTGGGATGCATTCGAAAGAACTAGACTTTGCATCTGATTTGCCATCCTTTACGAATAGCCCTGCTGTGTATCGTGGTAGTATTTTGCTGAAGTTTGCCCACATCCCTGGCCTAGTCACATGAGCCTGTGCTCGTTAGGGTGACTCCACCAAAAAGCAAACAAACCATTTCCTGACGTTGGAATGAGAGGAAAGCAGCCACTTCCTTGTGCTGCACAGCGCTCAGTGTGACTGCCAGGAGCCGCACGAACCAGCCGGGCTGAACGAGCAGCACTGTGCAGGGGCTGGCAAAGCAGGCAGTAGAACCCTGCCCCGAGACTGGGATCCCACAGGACCCACTGCCCTGATAACGGGAGTGAGTAAAGTGTACTTTGTGCCAGGTGGGCAAAAGACCCAGATTGCAGGAATTTGTGGAAAAACAAAATGCAAATTTAGCTAGACCTGCTCTTTGAACTTGACCTTATTATTGATCACTTAGTTGTGCCGCTTTTTAAAATTTACTTATATCAAAAACCTAGTGCTATGAGCAGTTTCTCTGTTAAATGGTTTTCAAAAAGCAATAATACTCCTGACACATCAATAAATAGAACGATATGTTTAAAAGTTCTAAAAACGGCAGTTAAGCAATTGAAAAAAATCCAGTTTTTTTAAACAACTTACTTTTTATAACCATTAAAAAAAAAACCTCTGCAAAACAATTTTGCCTTACAAGGTGCACTTTGTTTTGACGTGCTGGGTGAGATACACACGGCAGCAGCTTGTCATCAATCGAATTTATTTAGCAAGTTTTTTAGAAGAAAGGTTTTAATACTTAAATTTAAGCGGGGGATAGAAAGAGATTTGATCTCTATTATAACTGAAGTTAAAGTATTTTTACATGATTTAAGCAATATTTGTTTTATTCTTTTAGTGGTAAATTGTGTCTGAATTCCATTTATATATATGTAAAAAACAACCTTTTTTTGTGGCATGGGGAAAATCTGTCTCTTTTGCAGGATCTAAGGTTTGCGAAGGTGGGAATCGGATTAAAAATGCAAGAAATAATATGGGAGCAGGTACTGCGGGGAGGGACGGGAGAGGTATTAAAAAAAATAGACCCATGCAGGTGTAACCCATGCCGGCTTGGTGTGGCTCTGTCCCCCACTAGTGGCACCTAGCCCAGCTAGCGATGGATGAGTCTGCTACAGCCTTAGCGAAGCACCATGTGCTCTTTAGCTCAGGAAGTAGAGGCTCAAGCATTTAGCTCGAGATCCCAAGGTCTGATCCTGCTCGCCAACAACCAGGGTCTGTTGGCATTACACAGAGGTCTAGCAGGCTGCAACTAGCACTTTACCACTTCCCTCATTCATAGCACTTCCTGGAATCACAGTACATAGCTTCAGACGACTTTCTAAGATGTTCAGCCCTTGGAATGAACATCTTTCTTTCACGAATGAAGCAGCTGAGAAGAGGCAATCTGGCCTAGAGAACTGAGTGCCTGTAGCCAGGAACTCTGCTTTGATCCCAGTTCTGCCACTGGATGAGTTCGGGCAAAATCACTCCAATTTTTAGAAGTGGCCTCCAATTTTGGGTGCCTTGTTTTGGGGGGTGGGAGAGACCAAGGGTGCTGAGCACCCAGAGCTCATGCTTCCAAGTCTTGCATTGTTTTATTAAAGTTCCAGCTCCTGGAGTCAGGGGATTATATAAGAATTAGCGTGTTTATTTTAAAACTATTGTTCTCCCCATTGTGATTGTGGAGAAAACATCCCAAACCATAAGGCCAATAAAAGGAAACCAAAAAATATAAAATCTCAATATTTTTAAGCCAGTCTCATGATTTTCTGGGGCCTGACTAATTAGTTTTTGAACACTTGGGTTGGGCCATATACCGTCACACTGACTTCAATCCACCTGGTCCTGTTGGATCAGCTGTTCCAAACGCAGCAAGACAAATGCCTCCTCCCGTATCAGCCATTCTGATCTCTGCTCACTGTGAAGAGCTACTTCAATGCTTCTCCTCTTTAACCATCCATGTCTGCCATTCCCACTTCCACCTATTGTTAAGACTTCATCTGCACCAGACCATCCATGTCCTCTCCTTCCATCTGCCCCAGAGATTATTTTCCTCCTCTATATTAAAAAGGATAGGCACAGGGATATGTTTTGACTAAGGTCTGGTCTGCAGTACAAAGTTAGGTTGAGCTAACTACATCGCTCAGAGCTGCGAAAAATTTCACACCCTGTGTGATCCAGCTAAACCCCGGTGCAGACACCACTAAGTCAAAAGAAGAATTCTTCCATCAGGGTAGCTACTGCCACTCAGAGAGGTGGATTTACTACAGCAATGGAAGAACCCCTCCTGTCACTGAAGAATGTGTCTATGCCACAGCAGTGTCACAGTAGGGTTTCTCACGTAGACATACTATCACATTCTGGGGTGCAATTGGGACCAGTAAGGGGTTGTCTCATCACTTGCCCTATAGCCCTGGGTGCCCTACAATGCTATTCTGCAGTAACTCCCAGCCTGGGATGCTGACAGTCAGCAAGAAGCATGCAGGTCACACCTTGAGTGTCTGTGTGCTTAGACAGCCCAGGATCAGCAGCTCTCAGTCCAGCAGCCCGGCTACAGCTGCACTCTGGCTTCCACGCGCCTCGGTTACACCCAGCAAGGTGACCCCAACACACTCTCAGTCCTGGATTTCCCCAAGAGTCCAGCCCTCTGCTGGACAGCTCAGAGAAATAATAAGGGTTGGTGCTCCTGTAAAGAGACAAAACCACTTTAAGCATATCAGCTTAACCGGGGTAAATACACCCTTTCCCTTAAACACAGCACTGAGCTGGTTTATAGTAAAATAAAACAACTGTATTAGAGTAGGACATAGGTTAAGCAAGGCTCAGTAACAGGAATAAAGGTAGGAAGGGTTACAAACAAAAGTGAAAGGACGCATCTAAAATGCTAAAACTTACTCTAGCAAGATACAGGCTTTGTTCAGGACCATTTCTCTCCACAGTATTCTTCTTCCCAGTCGTGGCTGACTATCCCTAGGTCGGGAACTTCCACAGAGGTACATGGTCCTGGCTTCCCTTCTCTTCCAGGGTGAAATATCTTTGCCTAAGCAGGTTTCTCACCTATATTCAGTTCCAGAGGCTTCAACACCCATTCCCCTTGGCATAAGGATGTATCTTTCTCAGCGTACACGGGCTCTCGTTGTGTCTGTCTAGTGGTGGATGCCCAAGATGGAGTCTGTCCTTGCTTAGATCTCCCAAGGTTCGATGACCCACCCATGTGCTCAGCTAGCTCTGTCCACCAGGAAGCTGACCTCATGCCAGTCTGTCTTCCTGTGGGCTTCTGATCCCCTGTGTGTAAATGGGGCTTCCATTGCTTTGGAGGCTTGTCTACCAGGCTTAATTTAGATAGGAGATAGGTAAATAGCTGCCGCCGTCCTGTCTGGGTGGGCACTGTTCCTTCCTTTGTTCAGCCACACACTTTTAAACCTACTATCAGTGAGTATTCATAATTCCACCTCTAGTGCTAATGCAGACAATGCACAATGAAATTAATCCCCAGCATGTGACAGGCATTCGTAAGAGACCTCACATGATAACTGACTGAATACAATATCAGTGTGACTCAATTGCTAATTATTTGAGATTTAGACACCCCTCTCCCCGTCTTTATAGCTCAAATAAAGTTTCTCTTCCCTGCTGGAGTAACTGTCTCTTCCTTGCCACACACCCCCCACCACCCATTTGTTAGCTTGTTAGCTTTGTTTATCTGCTATGTAAATACATTCTCACTGTATTGCACAGCTCCATGGAAGTAATTGCTCGGGGGATAAATCACATTCCTTTGTTCAGGGAAGGGGGGTAACTCCTGTTTGGCTGGCAAACATTTTAAGAATTATAATTTCAGCTTGTGTCCATAACTTCGCACAAGTTGCTTGCACCTACATGACACTGTGATGCTAATAACCAGTGAGTTATGAGCTTCCCAGTGACATACGGCGTGACCCCTTTGAGACACAGATTATAACAGTAGTGAGCTGGGGTACACTGGGCGGGTGAGACCAGCTGAAACGCACTGCTGGACACCAGGGTGCCCCTGCCCTCTGCCCTGGGCTGTTCTTAATGTCACACTTACCCTGAGAAATGAGTCTCACCTGGGCAGCCCTGTGACTATGGCACAGCTGTGACATTATCGGAAAAGCCCCAAGCTGCCCATCGGAATGCAGCTGTAGCAGTCCCTGACACTGAACCAGCCTCTTTCAATAGCAAGGCCCTTGAATAATTTTATTAGGCAATTAATATTCTGTATTAAAATGTCAGAATAAATCAGACTCGTAGATCGCACGCCCTGGTTCTCATGGGTGACTTTAATTTTCCTGATATCTGCTGGGAGAGCAATACAGCGGTGCATAGACAATCCAGGAAGTTTTTGGAAAGCATAGGGGACAATTTCCTGGTGCAAGTGCTAGAGGAGCCAACTGCGGGGGAGCTTTTCTTGACCTGCTGCTCACAAACCGGGAAGAATTAGTGGGGGAAGCAAAAGTGGACGGGAATCTGGGAGGCAGTGACCATGAGTTGGTTGAATTCAGGATCCTGACACAGGGAAGAAAGGTAAGCAGCAGGATACGGACCCTGGACTTCAGGAAAGCAGACTTCGACTCCCGCAGGGAACGGATGGGTAGGATCCCCTGGGGGACTAACATGAAGGGGAAAGGAGTCCAGGAGAGCTGGCTGTATTTCAAGGAATCCCTGTTGAGGTTACAGGGACAAACCATCCCGATGTGTCGAAAGAATAGTAAATATGGCAGGCGACCAGCTTGGCTTAATGGTGAAATCCTAGCGGATCTTAAGCATAAAAAAGAAGCTTACAAGAAGTGGAAGGTTGGACATATGACCAGGGAGGAGTATAAAAATATTGCTCGGGCATGTAGGAATGAAATTAGGAGGGCCAAATTGCACCTGGAGCTGCAGCTAGCGAGAGATGTTAAGAGTAACAAGAAGGGTTTCTTCAGGTATGTTGGCAACAAGAAGAAAGCCAAGGAAAGTGTGGGCCCCTTAATGAATGAGGGAGGCAACCTAGTGACAGAGGATGTGGAAAAAGCTAATTTACTCAATGCTTTTTTTGCCTCTGTCTTCACGAACAAGGTCAGCTCCCAGACTGCTGCGCTGGGCATCACAACATGGGGAATAGATGGCCAGCCCTCTGTGGAGAAAGAGGTGGTTAGGGAGTATTTAGAAAAGCTGGACGTGCACAAGTCCATGGGGCCGGACGAGTTGCATCCGAGAGTGCTAAAGGAACTGGCGGCTGTGATTGCAGAGCCATTGGCCATTATCTTTGAAAACTTGTGGCGAACGGGGGAAGTCCCAGATGACTGGAAAAAGGCTAATGTAGTGCCAATCTTTAAAAAAGGGAAGAAGGAGGATCCTGGGAACTACAGGCCAGTCAGCCTCACCTCAGTCCCCAGAAAAATCATGGAGCAGGTCCTCAAAGAATCAATCCTGAAGCACTTAGATGAGAGGAAAGTGATCAGGAACAGTCAGCATGGATTCACCAAGGGAAGGTCATGCCTGACTAATCTAATTGCCTTCTATGATGAGATTACTGGTTCTGTGGATGAAGGGAAAGCAGTGGATGTATTGTACCTTGACTTTAGCAAAGCTTTTGACACCGTCTCCCACAGTATTCTTGTCAGCAAGTTAAAGAAGTACGGGCTGGATGAATGCACTATAAAGTGGGTAGAAAGTTGGCTAGATTGTCCGGCTCAACGGGTAGTGATCAATGGCTCCATGTCTAGTTGGCAGCCAGTGTCAAGTGGAGTGCCCCAGGGGTCGGTCCTGGGGCCGGTTTTGTTCAATATCTTCATAAATGATCTGGAGGATGGTGTGGATTGCACTCTCAGCAAATTTGCGGATGATACTAAACTGGGAGGAGTGGTAGATACGCTGGAGGGCAGGGATAGGATACAAAGGGACCTAGACAAATTGGAGGATTGGGCCAAAAGAAATCTGATGAGGTTCAATAAGGATAAGTGCAGGGTCCTGCACTTAGGACGGAAGAACCCAATGCACCGCTACAGACTAGGGACCGAATGGCTAGGCAGCAGTTCTGCGGAAAAGGACCTAGGGGTGACAGTGGACGAGAAGCTGGATATGAGTCAGCAGTGTGCCCTTGTTGCCAAGAAGGCCAATGGCATTTTGGGATGTATAAGTAGGGGCATAGCGAGCAGATCGAGGGACGTGATCGTCCCCCTCTATTCGACATTGGTGAGGCCTCATCTGGAGTACTGTGTCCAGTTTTGGGCTCCACACTACAAGAAGGATGTGGATAAATTGGAAAGAGTCCAGCGAAGGGCAACAAAAGTGATTAGGGGTCTGGAACACATGACTTATGAGGAGAGGCTGAGGGAACTGGGATTGTTTAGTCTGCGGAAGAGAAGAATGAGGGGGGATTTGATAGCTGCTTTCAGCTACCTGAGAGGTGGTTCCAGAGAGGATGGTTCTAGACTATTCTCAGTGGTGGAAGAGGACAGGACAAGGAGTAATGGTCTCAAGTTGCAGTGGGGGAGGTTTAGATTGGATATTAGGAAAAACTTTTTCACTAGGAGGGTGGTGAAACACTGGAATGCGTTGCCTAGGGAGGTGGTGGAATCTCCTTCCTTAGAAGTTTTTAAGGTCAGGCTTGACAAAGCCCTGGCTGGGATGATTTAATTGGGGATGGGTCCTGCTTTTGAGCAGGGGGTTGGACTAGATGACCTCCTGAGGTCCCTTCCAACCCTGATATTCTATGATTCTATGATTCTATGAAATGTGGGGCTGGAAGGGACCTCGAGAGGGCAGCGAGTCCAGCCCCCTGCACTGAGGTGGGACAAAGTAAACCTAGATCATCGCTGACAGGTGTTTCTCCAGCCTGTTCTTAAACACTCCAGGGATGGTGATTCTACAATCTCCCAGGGAAGCCCATTCCAGAGCTTAACTGCCCTGAGAGTTAGTAACCTTTTCCCAATATCTCCCCTAAATTTCTCTTGCTGCAGATTAAGCCCATTACTCCTTGTCCTACCTTCAGTGGAGATGGAGATCAACAGATCCCTGTCCTCTTCATAACAGCCCTGAACATACTGGAAAACTGTTATCAGGTCCCCCATCAGCCTTCTTTTCTCAAAGCTAAACAAGCCCCATTTTTTAACCTTTTCTTATAGCACAGGTTTTCTAACCCTTTGATCATTTTTGTTGCTCTCCTCTGCATTCTCTCCAATTTGTCCACATCTTTCCTAAGTGTGGCACCCAGAACTGGACACAGTACTGCGGCGGAGGCCTCCCCAGTGCCGAGTGGAAAGGAACAATTACCTCCCGGGTGTTACATACGACACTCCTGCTAAAACACCCCAGAATGAGATTAGCCTTTTCCACAACTGCACCACATTGTTGACTCATTCACTCTGGGATCCACTATCACCCCCTGCTGCTTTTCAGCAGTACTACCGCCTCGCCCGTTATACCCCATGTCCGCGCTGGGGATTTGATTTTTCCTTCCTACTTTGCATTTGTCTTCTTCAAATTTCACCCTGTTGATTTCAGACCAATTCTCCAATTTGTCCTGGTCGTTTTGAATTCTAATCCCATCCTGCAAAGGGCTTGCAACACCTCTCTGCTTGGTGTCATCCACTAATTTTACAAGCATACTCTCTACTCCGTTATCCAAGTCGTTAATGAAAATTTTGAGTAGTACTGGACCAAGGAATGACCCCTGGGGAACCGCAGTCCCAGTTTGATAGCAAGCCATTGATAACTACTCTTTGAGTATAGTCTGTCACCCAGTTGTGCACCATCTTATAGCAATTTCATCTAGACCAGTGCTACTCAAAGTGATGGTCCATGGACCAGTGCCGGTCTGCAAGCCATCGGCTGCCCGTCTCCGCGCACATTGGGAGAAGAAATTGCTGGTCCCCCACATCAGATAAGAAGCACTGCTCTAGGGCACATTTTTTTAGTTTGCTTATGACAATGTCACATGGGACTGTGTCCAAAGCCTTCCTAGTAATTCCAATACCTAGCTCATCTCCTCAGGAGATCTCAAAGCGCTTTATGCCAGAGGTCAGCATCATTATCCCCATTTTGCAAATGGGGAAACTGAGGCATAAAGCAATGCTGTGACTTGCCCAAAGTCACTTAAGCAGACTAGTGGCAGAGCCAAGACTAGACCCCAAGTCTTGTGAGTCCCAGCCCAGTGTGTTGTTCATAGCAGTAAGAGTCACAGTTTCTCTTCTCCCAGCTGGAGCCATGACAGAGTCTCTTTGAACTCAAGTTCCCAGGCAGCTTTAACTTTTTATTTAAATATGAGGGGCCTTAACTTTCTCATCACGCAGGGAAGGGGCTTTTGAAGGGGAAAGAATCTGCTTTGAATCCTTTTATTTTACTTGCCTTCACGTAGACCAGCCAACAGATGTCACAACCTACAGTACATGGGTGAGACGTCACCTGTGCAGGGCACATATTTGCATCCATTGCCAGTCCTATGAGTCATCCAACCTGTTCCACTTACCAAGCATGCTGACAACAAAGTGCAATACTAGGATTCCTCTTCCCCCAGCCCTGAGGCCACGCCATTCATTGCTGGTGGCTCCTGCATCATCCTGATACATGTCAGCCTCATGCCAAAAGGTTTGGAAAGCAAGCCGCAAATGAAAGGAACCCAAAAGTTACTTTTAAAAAATAGTCGTAATTTTTAAAACAGTTTCAGCAATTTGGGAACCTGATTCGTGATTTTTGAACGCCGAGGGTTGGCGACACTGAAGATCAAAATCAGGCCTCCCATGCCCTCCTGACACTGGAGCGTTGCTTATGCAGAGAAACCAAAGTGGGCATGCGGAGAAGAGACGAATGATTCCAACCCACCAGCACCACTACGCTGCAGTGTAAACCAAGGAGCACAGCACAGTGTGTGAGCACACTCATTACCACATGCTCAGCATGCAGGAGGAAAAGAATTCAGTGTTTGACTTTCAATTCCTGGGCACTGAGCATCTTTCAAAGGCACCCGAGCTTCCAGGCTCAGTCACAAAAGATAAACACACGGATCTCGGGAAGAGGGTGTCAGTGCAGCGCGGAAGGCAGAATCGTTTTCATTCCCCATCCAACCCAGCTCTCTTTTTTAAAGTAAGTGATGCAAAAGAACATGAATCTACTGAACAGGAGGGAGAACTGCCAGTCCAGGGGATCCAGTGCATTTCCTGGCCAGGGACAGAGCAAATCATATTAAACAAGCCAAGTACAGATGGCAGCCTCCTAACGAAGATGATTTGCCTACGATAAACAGGGAGGTTGCCAGCAAGGTGTGGAATATTCATCAGCCCCAAGGATGGCTCCCAAACTTTCAGCATCTTGGGGTGGTGCCAGGAGCCAGGAATGTCGGACAGATGGGTGGGGAGCTGAGGTGTTATTGTTACTGCATCACAGAACCCCTGGGAGGACCACAGCACAGAAGAGTAAAAGGAGAGAGTCCTTGCGGTAGTGAACTTTTACCATCTAGGGCTTTACCTTGCTCTTCCTGCAGTCAGTGGCAAAGCTCCTATTTATAGTGTAGGATCAGATACTAGGGGAGCTGCTCCGATGCTTATTCAGACCTTGTGAGGTCTGTTGCACGGCGGGCACCCACTGCTGCGGCGCCTCCTGCTGGTCGTCTGGGAATTAGCTCAATTACAGCCTCAGAGCACCTCCAGCTGGCCCGTGTCTTCTCACCAGTGCCTACTTCCTCCTGATGTCCACCACTTATAGCACTTCAGGCCCCAGATCCCTCCTGGACCCCAGTGCCCCTTAGCTTGGGGTACTGCCCCACAGCAGTGCCCACACACTCTGGGTCTCCCCTCCCCAGGGAACCCCAATCCCCAAAGCCCACCTTGCCTCAGTGACCCACTGCCAGTCCTCATCTAGCCCCTTCCCTCAGGGGCAACTGCAGTCTGAAGTGGCCACTTATCATCAGCAAGGAGGTTTGGACCTGCTACCTTTCCAGCCCCAGCTGCCTCCCTGCAGCCCTAGTACCTCCCCTGGGCTTTAGCAAGGCCTCAGCCTGGGGACTCCCCAGGCCAGAGCTCCCCAGCCCTGCTCTGCCCCAGGTACCCTGCTTGCTCTCCCAGGCAGCCTGGTCCTCTCTACTCCCCAGCTGGAGCAAGAGTCTCTCTCACTCCCTCAGCCTGCCCTTTTATCAGGATCAGCTGGACCCTAATTGGGTGCAACCACTCCTGTGTCTGACTACCCAACCAGCTTCCCCTGGCTGCTTTTAACCCCTTCCTAACAGGAGCAGACCTCCTTTCCCCTTTGACTTATCCACTTCCCCTGACTCCAAGGCCCCTCTCAGGCCAGTCTGCACTAGAAAAGGGCTACCACTATAATTATACCAGAAAACCCTCCTTGTGTAGATGCAGCTTAAACTGGCAAAAAATGCTCCCCAATCAAAAGAACCCTCACTACCAAAAGCACTTTGCTGCCCGTATTACTGTGTGTACACCAGGGCTTTTGCTGGAAAAAAATGGCACAAAAAATCACCCCCCTTAACCGACAGTGCTATACCCACAAATGTTTCTAGTGACCTGGCTTCTGATTCCCCACCCCACAAGCTCCTTCTCACAGCTCCTGCCTTAAACATACAATGGACTGGCAGGGTCACTTAGCCCTTAGATGCCATCATGGCAGCAGGTGATAGTGCCGTGCAGGTTCTGAGTCGCTGATGTAAGTGCAACACCCCCAGGAGGGGATTGAACTGAGAACCTCTAGTTAATGAAATCACAAGCCTTTTGTTAGGGTTACCATACATCCATATTTTCCCGGACATGTCCGGCTTTTTGGTTCTTAAATCGCTGTCCAGGAGGAATTTTTAAATATCTAAAAACATCTGGGATTTTGCCATTATTATTTTTCCCCAAAGAAGAGTTGATCATTCAAGAAAGAGAGTGAATGTTGATCATTCGAGAAAGAAAGTGAATGTTGATCACTCGAGAGAGTGCCCACCTTTTCCCCCTAGCTCCCAGCGCTTGCACCGCAAAACAGCTGTTTAGCGTGGCTGGGAGGGAGGGTGGGGGAGGAGGGGGAATGTGGTGCACTCAGGGGAGGAGGCGGGGCTGGGGCGGTGACTTTGGGGAAGGGGTTGGAATGGGGGTGGGGAAGGGGTGGACTTGGGGCGGGGCTGGGGGTGGGGCGCAAGCACCCACCGGCGCTGGGGAAAGTTGGCGCCGAGCCCTAGGGTTCCAGACAGGTCTGATCATTTTTCCAGATTGGTGATAGTGCAACGTCGACAATTTCAGTGTCTTTTCTGAGTTCGTACCGTACTGCCCCCAAACACAATGCGAAAACAAAAATGTAAATTCACTCCAGAACCAAAGACAAAATTCCCATGTTTTCGAAGTAGAGGAGAAGAATGGGAAGCTGAGTGCTTGGTAGGTAGACCCGGTACTTACGTCTCTGTGAAAAATAAAGGTGCTAATGATTTACACACTCGGGTGGACTCTGACAAGCACAGAGAGGCAGTTCCGAGAGAGCTCGTCAACAAACTGGACAGATTAGTTTGTAAAACCAGGCAGCGAAATCAGAGGATGCTGTTACTGCAGCAGAGGGCACTTTTGCATTTCACACCATTAAGGACCATGATCGCTTTACGTCAATGGATTGCACATCTGTCTGGCTGAAGAAGACATTCCCTGATTCTGAAGTAGCATGGAAATTTTCAAGTGCTAGAACCAAGACAGAAGCCATTGTTATCTCTGTGCTTGCACTGCATCCTGCTGATGTTGTTCTGAAAACGTTTGAAGAAAATGACAGAGCTTACTGTGGAGTTTCTACAGATGGAGGCAATCATGGTTCAGTGAAAATATTTCCAGTAATTATTCAGTATTTCGCCTGGAAGAATGGTGGTTTGCAGTCAAAATTGATTGAGGTCTAGAACACACCTAATGAGACTGTCAACACGATTGCTCATTACGTAAAAGAAACACTTGAAAAAAATGAAAAGGAGTACTTGTGGCACCTTAGAGACTAACCAATTTATTTGAGCATGAGCTTTTGTGAGCTACAGCTCACTTCATCGGATGCATACTGTGGAAACTGCAGAAGACATTATATACACAGAGACCATGAAACAATACCTCCTCCCACTCCACTCTCCTGCTGGTAATAGCTTATCTAAAGTGATCATCAAGTTGGGCCATTTCCAGCACAAATCCACAAAACCAGCAGGAGAGTGGGGTGGGAGGAGGTATTGTTTCATGGATTTGTGCTGGAAATGGCCCAACTTGATGATCACTTTAGATAAGCTATTACCAGCAGGAGAGTGGAGTGGGAGGAGGTATTGTTTCATGGTCTCTGTGTATATAATGTCTTCTGCAGTTTCCACAGTATGCATCCGATGAAGTGAGCTGTAGCTCACGAAAGCTCATGCTCAAATAAATTGGTTAGTCTCTACGGTGCCACAAGTACTCCTTTTCTTTTTGCGAATACAGACTAACACGGCTGTTACTCTGAAACTTGAAAAAAATGGTTTGTTCAAGAACTGTATTGCATTTACAGGTGACAACTGCAACACAATGTTTGGAGGACTCCGGCATGATGAAGATGGAAAGAATGTGTTTACAAACTTAAAGAGGTTGTTGCAGAAGAGAACATTAATTGGTGTGGGATGCCCAGTACACATTTTGAACAACTGTGTTCACCATGCAGCAGAAAGAATAAACATTGACATTGAGAACATTATTTTTAAAATTTACCAGTATTTTCATAGCTACACTGTCTGAACTGAGCGACTGAAGGAGTACGGTGAGTTTGTTGATGTTGAATACAGAAAGCTGCTTTCTCATAGCAAGGCACGATGGCAGTCATTATTTCCAGGCATGACAAGGCTGACACAGATGTTTCCGGCCTTGAAGTCATTCTTTCTGTCACAGGACAAACCACCCACAGTGCTTAAGACATTTTTTGAGTATGAACTAACTGAGATTTACCTCTGGCACATGAATTCACTCATGAGTGTATTCCAAACTTACATCTGTAACCCTTCTGCCCATCAGAGTTGGCAGGAACAAGGGCCGGGTTCAGTATCTAGGGGTTCCATTCCAATAACACAATGCAAAACTGGCTCGAGCCCCCACCCAGTGACCTGGGACAAATATATAGCACCCCCGCTGGGCGCCTCCAAGAGGCAATACTTCCCCTCTCACAAGCACGGAGTCTGAGTGTAGCAAAAAGCCTTTTAATAACAGAGATAGACAATGTGGCATTATGTTGGGGAAACACCTCGAACAGGATTCATAACATAACCCATGAGCAAAAACCCACCTGAAGGCAATTGGAGCATGTCCTTTCCCTTTGGTTCTTGAGTTCAGCAACCCAAAATCACCCAAAGTCCAATGGCCCAGAAGTCTCTGTCCCTGGTCAGGGCAGCCCCAGAGTTCGAAAGTTTATCTGCAGAGTTTTACCTCCCAACCTGGGTGGAGATCCAGGCAGGGGAGAAGAGGTAAGGGGCACCTTACATGATCTGAAGCTGACTGCCCCACAGCTCCATAGGGCTTTGCTCCGCTCCATTCCGCCAGTCCACAAACTGCTCCGCTCAGCTCCACGTCCCACAAGCAGCTCCCACCGTTCCATGAACTGCTCCGCTCCGCTCGGCATCCCACAAGCAGCTTCTGCCATCCCATGAACTGCTCCACCAGCCGGTCCACAAGCCACTCCAGCCATCCCACAAACTGCTCCACAACATATCTTCAGGCTCCCCCACTACTTAACACAACACTCAGGGATTTCAGCTCTTAGTCAATAACCAATAATCTTTTGTGATTTCAGTTTGTAGTAGGGGAGCCTTAGCGCTGGTACACCATTAGCCCAAAGTGAGCTCAGCAGTCTGTAACTAGACTTCTAATAGAATCAACATTAGCTCTGATATTCCACAGTGGAGAGAGGAGAAAGTGCAATTTGCATGTAAGGCCCTCACTAGGGGGCCCATGCCACCAAGTATAAATACCTATTCCCAACCTCTCTCAATTCACAGAGTTTTGGAACCCATGTCCCTTGCCTAGCGAGTGCTACTTAGTTGATGGCGAGTCCCTCCATCATAACAAAAAGCCAAGTACAGTTCCAAGCACAGTTCCCATAATCAGGGTAATAACAATTTATTCTTCCTGCCCCAATAACAGAGACACTGGGGATCCCACAGCAGCCAAAGTGACCATTTGGGCAGCTATGGCCTCATTCTAGGTGGGGTGGGTGTGCCTATGCAAATGAGATCAGCCCCTGAAGTTCTTTTCCACAACTTGCCACACCTCACCACCAGATGTCAGGGTGGAGCTCATCCTGACACTGCTTACATCCTCCCCCCAGCCGAAAATTTGTCGTCCCGACAAATCACACTCCCTTTATAACAACTCATTGGTTTCCTCCAAAGGGCCTCAGGAAGCCCACTTTAGCTTCCACAAGCCTGTGTGCTAAATGTATTGGCTCCTCACTAGTCACCCCAGGTGCCTCATAAGTTAACCGTTTTACTGATCTTATCACCCTGTCTTGTCTATTGAGAATCTCTGTTGCCTTGGTAGGGGGAACATCCTCTTGAGTGACGGATGGAGAGGCTTCCTTTGAGGGTCCCTTGGCTACTGGCGTAGGCCCCTGCACTTCTAGTTCTAACGCTGGAGGGTCCAAGGTGCCCAGGACATCCTCTACCTGTGTGTCTTCACTGTCCAATAACCTGTGTGTGTCATCACACGAGGGACCCATCAGCGGCACAGGGGTGTCAGAAATGGGCCTAAATAATTCCGCCATGGGGTTTAGGGCGGAAGAGGGAGAACTCTCATTTGGTTCAGCTGATCGACTCTGAAACCTTGTCTCCATCCCAGGATACACCAGGGTTGTGTCTTCCTCCTCAGACTCACTCTCGGATGTGCAGCATAAGGATAAGTTAGCTGCAGGGGGCCCGCTGTCTGTGTTGGATGGCGGTTTTGGTCTAGCACTTCTGTTCTGCCCGGCTGCCCTGTCGTGGCCCATCTCATAAGGGGTGCTTGCCAATTCCCCCACAGGGAGCAAAAGGTTTCTATGCACCATCTTTATTTGCCCTGGACCGTCTTCAGGTTTGATCTTGTAGACCGGCAGATCTCCCAGCTTTTCCATCACCAGGTAAGGTATTGCCTTCCATCTGTCAGCTATCTTCTGTTTGCCAGCAATACCCAAATTTCGCAGCAGGACTCTGTCCCCCGGCTGGAGCTCCTGCAAACTCATTCTAGCATCATATCGATGTTTGTTGCGGTCTGCGTTCTTCCGAGCCGCAGCGGTAGCTAAGCGATAAGCATCCCGCAGCTTTTCTCTTAGTCGGGATACATATTGCTGATGAGTTTCATAGTTATCTCCATCCTCTGATACACCAAAGCACAAGTCTATGGGTAATCTTGGTTCTCGCCCAAACATCAAGAGATATGGGGTGACTCCCGTAGCATCGTTCTTTGTGGCATTGTAGGCATGCACCAGAAATGCGACATGCTGGCTCCAGGTTGCCTTCTGCTCTGGTCGCAAAGTTCCCAACATATCTAATAGGGTTCGGTTGAACCTCTCTGGCTGAGGATCTCCTTGGGGGTGATAAGGAGTTGTCCTAGGCTTTTTAATTCCTGCTATCTTCAGCACCTCCTTCAGAAGGTGACTCTCAAAATCCCGTCCCTGATCAGAGTGTATCCAAGCCAGGAATCCATAGACTGAGAAATATTTGTCCCACAATACTCGAGCGACAGTGGTGGCCCTCTGATCACGTGTGGGATATGCCTGTGCATATCCTGTAAAATGGTCAGTCACTACTAGAATGTTCCCAACATTCCTCTTCTCTACCTCTACAGACAAGAAATCAATGCATACCAATTCCAAAGGTTTGTTGCTGGTGATGTTCTTGAGATATGCAGCCCTCGTGGGCAGAGTTTTCCTTTGAAAACATCGAGCACAAGTCTCACATTTCCTGCGAACATCTTCAGCCATTCGGGGCCAATAGAACCTACTACGAATAAGTTCCAGGGTTCTCTCCATCCCTAAATGCCCAAAGTCATCATGCAGGGCCCTCATGGCCAGGGCTCTGTACTCTTTTGGCAGTACTAGTTGTGCTCGTTGCTTTTGTAAAGGGTCGGTGGTCATTCTGTATAGCACTCCCTGAATCAGTTTCAGTTTGGTTCATTCTCTCAATAGTAGTTTACCCTCCGGGTTAGGTGGAACAACCGCAGCTGGGCTTCGCCCCTCCCTTTTGGCAAGTAGTGTATCACGAATGTCAATATCTTGCCGCTGGGCTTCTTGCCAGTCAGCCTCATTGAGCATGGGCAAGGGAGATTGGTCTAATGCAATATAGTTCACTGAAGCAGAAGGCATGCATTCACGGGGCAGGCCCAAAGCTTCTGCAACACATCCCTGAAGGCTCTCACGGGCCTCTGGCTCTCGGCGGCTAACACTGCAAATAGCTCTCACTCCATCCATGGGTATCACAGCAACTTCTGGAGCCTGCGGACGCCTGGACAATGCATCTGCATCCACAGTGCTTCTCCCTGATCGGTACTGAATGCTGAACTCATAGCTAGCCAAGGCGGCCACCCATCTCTGCCCTGTAGCATCCAGCTTAGCACTTGTTAACACATAAGTCAGTGGATTGTTGTCTGTCCACACCTGGAACTGAGCACCATACAAGTAGTCTCGAAATTTCTCAGTGATGGCCCATTTCAAGGCCAAGAATTCCAGCTTGCGAGTTTCACTATCAGACAATCCTCGGCTGGCAAAGGCTACAGGTTTACGTTTACCTTCCACTTCCTGGTACAGGACTGCTCCCAGACCCTCCAAACTGGCATCAGTATGCAGGATAAATGGTTTGCTTGGGTCAGCAAAAACTAGGACTGGAGCATGAAGTAGGCAAGTAATGATTTCTCGAAAAGCCCTTTCACATCTCCCATCCCACCGTGGCCCAAATGGTTCAAAGGGGCCATAGTGTCTCTGCACACGAGGCTTTGGGGACCTCCCCTTATTCTTGGTCTTAGATTTGTTCTTGCTAGAGTGGTGTCCCCTGGTAAGATCATTCAGAGGCTTTACAATCGTAGCATAGTTTTTCACAAATCTGCGGTAGTAGCCACTAAATCCAAGAAAGGTCTTGAGTTCTCTGTAGTTACTTGGATGTGGCCATGTAGTGAGTGCTTCTATTTTATCGGGATCAGTACTCACACCCTCTTGGGACACGATGTGACCCACATACTTCACTGAGGTTCTGCAGAACTGGCATTTCTCAGTTGAAAGCTTCAGACCATAATCCTCCAACCTATCAAGCACTTTAAGAAGTCTTTCTTCATGCTCCTCTAAGGTTCTTCCAAACACAATCAGGTCATCCAAATAAACTAACACTTGCAGTAAATTCATGTCTCCCACAACTTTCTCCATGAGAAGCTGAAAGGTGGCAGGTGCTCCAGAAATCCCTTGGGGCATGCGTTCAAACTGATAAAACCCTAATGGGCAGATGAAGGCTGTCTTCTCCTTATCTTCTTCTCCCAGAGGGATCTGGTAGTATCCACTTAGAAGATCCAACACAGAGAACCACTGGCTTCCCAGCAAACAGTCTAAAGCATCTTGGACTCGAGGCATAGTGTACTGGTCAACCACAGTACGGCTGTTTAGGGTGCGGTAGTCAATACACATCCGGATTTTCCCATTCTTTTTACGGACTACCACAATGGGTGAGGCGTATGGGCTGCGGGACTCTGTAATGATGCCATTAGCTGCCAGCTCCTGAAGATGATGTTGCACATCTTCCATCTCAGAGAGAGAAATCTTCCTAGATCTCTCCCTAAAAGGTCGAGAGTCATGTAGTCTGATATTGTGCTCTACTCCTTTTGCACATCCCACATCCCACTCATGCAGTGAGAACACCTTGGATCTTTCACAAAGTTTCTTCCTCAGGCGATCTTTCCACTCCTCGGACACTGATGAATCTCCAAAGTCAAACTTTGCTGGGTCTATTGTCGGAACTTGAGTTTCACACTGAGGTTTTACAATCAATTCAGGCTCAAAGAGGTCTGCTATCTTTTGTCCTTGCTTCACAACAACATCACGACTCTTTTCATTAGCAATCAGTATAGTCACCCTTTCCTGGGCATCAGCAGGTAGGGTTATGACTCCACTGGGGACCAGCACTCCTTCAGGGAGCTCTCCTCCCATCGGCTGCTCTATCATTGCTAACGTCCCTTTACTGCCTTTCAGACAGGTGCTCATGACCAGCACTTCTTGCTCCGTCCTTGCAGACACTACTAAGGGGGTTGTGCCCGCGTACTTCAGTGCCCCAAGCGGTAGCTCAGATGTGTCCCTTTTAGCATTCTCAATTTTCCTGTAGGCTTCAGCACAAAGCGTATGGATCATCAGGGTATTCAGGTATTGGTCCCCAGCCCGCCTTCTGCAGTAATCCGCGAGTACCTTGAAGAGACTGGAGTTGGTCCCTATCAGCACAGACACATCAGAAGTCCCTTTAGGGTCAGGGCATATTAAGGCAGCTGTGTCTACCTCTTCTCTTACCCCAGCAACCTCCTCTGGGAATTCCAGGTGCACTATGACATACCCTTGATAGGGGTATTCATCCATGCTGAGGCCACACAGGCCAAGGCCAGTCAGTGGCTGTATAGGCAGGTGCCTAAGCATCTGTTGGTAGAATGACTGAAATATAATAGTCACCTGAGATCCAGTGTCAAGCACTGCTTTACACTCCACCCCTTCGATCCTCACCATGACCTCTGCTCGAGGCCCTATCAGTCCTGCAGGGATCCCAGCTGGACAGCCTTTTCTGGGGGAATCTTCAAATCCTGCAGACCTGGGGGGTCCCCGTCCCCAGACCCTCTGGCAGCTACCGGATCTCTCCCAACTGATCCTCAGCTTTCCATACACTAAGGAGGGGTTTTCTTCATTACGGCACTTGGCAGCACTGTGTCCATCCTGACCACATCGGTAGCAGAAGAATTGATCTTTTCCCCTTCGCCTGGGTGGGATGGTGGCTCTAAGTGCAGGCTTCTCAATCGCCACAGTTTGAGGCTTCTTATTCCTGGAAGTCTTAACTCGGTCAACGGTACTTTGCAGCTCAGCTATCCGTTCCGTCAGGACCTGCATTTGTTGGGCAAGTTCCTCTCTGGTGCTCACCATCAGTGCACTGGCTGTCTGCAGTGGTGTTGTGCTGGCTGGATCCGATGTTTGGGCTTCCCAAAACTCACTGGCAGCCTGCCTTTCTTCCTCCTCTCTGACCTCTTTTATCAGCTGGGAGTAACTTGGGGGATGTTCCTGTTGTTCTCTTAGCTGGAGATGAAGTAGAATCGGGTTCTGATACTGAGTTCCTCTTACAATTTGAGCCAGTCTGGTCTGATCCATCTGCTCAGCAGTCACTGCTCCCCTCACGACAACTCTCTGAAGCAGTCTCTCCAGTCTCTGTATGTAGGCTGAAGCCTTCTCGCCCTTTTGCTGTCGGGAATTAAGGAACTTACAGTAGCTGTCTTCAGGGCCCTCTACGCTCCCAAAGGTGTGTGCAAGGGCCTCTAGGTAGTCCTTCACACTGACCCCAGAGTCAATGAGCTTCAGGGTGCGAATTACATCTAATGCTGGGCTGCCAAGGCTCTCTATGAGGCATCTTCACTTTTCTGCATCTGGTACAGCCCACTCTTACAGCATTTCAGTGGTATGCTCTAACCAGGGTTCAAACTCCTCCTCCCCAGCAAATAATCTTAACTTATGACAAGAGTTTGATGCAGCATGGGGCAGCACAACCTTTTCCAATGTTTGCCCCAGAGCTTTTGTCCAATCATCAGCCGAGGCTGCAGCCTCTGAGCTAGAAGCTGCTGAGCCAGGACCCAACAAACCTGACATATTAGCCATTATAGAAACAGTAATTTCCTCAAAATATAAGCACAAACAAACAAAATATAAATTCTTTCCCAATGTAGTGGATGACTCAACAGGTGCTTGCGAGGGGTACTGACCCAGGAATCCCAGACGAGCCCCCAAAAATGTAACCCTTCTGCCCATCAGAGTTGGCAGGAACAAGGGCCGGGTTCAGTATCTAGGGGTTCCATTCCAATAACACAATGCAAAACTGGCTCGAGCCCCCACCCAGTGACCTGGGACAAATATATACCACCCCTGCTGGGCGCCTCCAAGAGGCAATACTTCCCCTCTCGCAAGCACGGAGTCTGAGTGTAGCAAAAAGCCTTTTAATAACAGAGATAGACAATGTGGCATTATGTTGGGAAAACACCACCAACGGGATTCATAACACAACCCATGAGCAAAAACCCACCCGAAGGAAATTGGGGCATGTCCTTTCCCTTGGGTTCTTGAGTCCAGCAACCCAAAATCACCCAAAGTCCCAAAAGTCCAATGGCCCAGAAGTCTCTGTCCCTGGTCAGGGCAGCCACAGAGTTCGAAAGTTTATCTGCAGAGTTTTACCTTCCAACCTGGGTGGAGATGCAGGCAGGGGAGAAGAGGTAAGGGGCACCTTACATGACCTGAAGCTGACTGCCCCACAGCTCCATAGGGCTTCGCACCGCACCGCTCCACCCCGCCAGTCCACAAACTGCTCCTTTCAACGTCCCACAAGCAGCTCCTGCCAGCCCATGAGCTGCTCCACCAGCCGGTCCACAAGCCACTCCAGCCATCCCACAAACTGCTCCACAACATATCTTCAGGCTCCCCCACTACTTAACACAACACTCAGGGATTTCAGCTCTTAGTCAGTTTTTAGCTCTTTTGTGATTTCAGTTTGTAGTAGGGGGAGCCTTAGCGCTGGTGCACCATTAGCCCAAAGTGAGCTCAGCAGCCTGTAACTAGACTCCTAATAGAATCAACATTAGCTCTGATATTCCACAGTGGAGAGAGGAGGAAGTGCAATTAGAATGTAAGGCCCTCACTAGGGAGCCCATACCACCAAGTATTAATACCTGTTCCCAACCTCTCTCAATTCACAGAGTTTTGGAACCCATGACCCTTGCCTAGCGAGTGCTACTTAGTTAATGGCGAGTCCCTCCATCATAACAAAAAGCCAAGTACAGTTCCAAGCACAGTTCCCATAATCAGGGTAATAACAATTTATTCTTCCTGCCCCAATAACAGAGACATTGGGGATCCCACAGCAGCCAAAGTGACCATTTGGGCAGCTATGGCCTCATTCTAGGTGGGGTGGGTGTGCCTATGCAAATGAGATCAGCCCCTGAAGTTCTTTTCCACAACTTGCCACACCTCACCACCAGATGTCAGGGTGGAGCTCATCCTGACTCTGCTTACACATCCAAGAAATCAAAAGGGAAAGCAATTCTGTCGTGGAAGTGCTGAAAAGTTTGAACTCGGTTCACACTATACTTCTTGAACGCAAGACTCACAACTTTATGTCCCTGAAAGTTAAGGGACTACTGGCACAAAAGCGCATGGAAGGAATTGATGAAGAGTGTGACAAATTCTGTGCTGAAGTAGATAATATGTATTGCAGATGCTTAGAATATTTGGAGAAGTGGCTTAGACCTGTAGAAGACTTCTCTTGTTTCAGGTGGATTACCCTGAGTGATACACCGAATTGGAGTGATGTGGAACCTTGTATCAAGTACTTGATTGATAAGGGGGTGCAAATTGATGACGTGAAGCGTTTTGATCAGGTCAACAACCTGAAGAAGTTTAGGGAAAGTTGCAACAGTGATGAAGAGTTCAGTATTTATTTGCTAGCACACCAGAAGTGGACCAAATATTTTGAGAAATCCAAAAACATTGAGTGTCATTCTGAACTGTTAAAGATTGCACAGTTCTTCTGTGCTATTCCTTCTCACAATGCAAATGTAGAGCGAACTTTTTCACTGATGCAAAGCCAGTGGACAAAGAAAAGGAACAACTTGAATGTTGAGTCGCTGAAAGATATTCTAGCTTATGCTCAAATAAATTTGTTAGTCTCTAAGGTGCCACAATTACTCCTCTACTTGTACAGTACAACTTCAGACAAACTTCTTGTAAAGACTTTCATGCTGTCTTAAAGAACAATCAACCACTGCTGAGAAAAATGCGATCTACAGAGAACTACGTGTGGGCACATGAGGAGAAAGAAAACTGAAGAACTGGTGAAAGGAAAGGACTCACTACATATAAAGAAGTACAGTAAACTTTAAATAATTAAACTTCACTTTTGAGGCCACATCACTTTTTCTTATAGATACTCAATATAGACGACATGCAGCGCACAGCATATATAACAGTGTAATAACACATTAATACAATGCTAGTTGGTAGATACTGGTGCAAATCCCACCGCCCCCCCCCGCCCCGTGGAATGTCCTCTTTTTTGAATGTTCAAATATGGTAACCCTACTTTTGTCCCTTAGTGAAAAGACTCCGTTCTGTTAGCCCAGGCTGTCCATAACTGAGCCAGCACTAGTGGGAGACAGTGTATGACACCAGTGGGTCACACAGGCTCTCACCGACAGAAAATAAAATAAAAATCAAGAGATTCAGTGAAAACTATTTCCCTCGCTTTTGTTGGTATCTTTATTGCAAAATTTGGGGGGTTGTTATGGAAAACCAGGCAAAACCTAATCCCCCCACCCCTATTTTTTTTTATTTGCCTTAAAATCCCTGTGAATTTGCCATCAGGGTCTGAGCCTTTCGAGGTCATTTTCCCCCAGCTTTTCTCTGCAACCACAAGGGCTAAACACTTACTTTTGTTTCATGAAAGCCAAGAGGCCCAAGTGATCACATGACTCCAGGAACTGGGGCTGCCAGAAAAACACCCCAAAATCTTGAGGGTTTTTTTTTTTAAACATACAAGACTGTGATGGGCCTTCATGTGAGTGCTGGGCTCTTCCCCTCCCTGGTGCTCCTGTTAAAGCCCTGCTCTAGGGAGACTGGCACCTCGACCCGGAGGGGGAGGGCAGGGCAGGAGCAGGGGCTGCCCTGCCTTGGCAGTGGTGTGCAGAGAAGGTCCAGCCCACAAAGGCACATGGGGGAAGGCTTTGGATGCCATGAAGGGAGCAGTGGGAGAAGATCTCCCACCCCTGTATCCCATGGGAAGCGCAGTTCCTCTCCTTTGGCAGGGCTGGGCCTGAGTAGCACAAGGGAGTCTGTGAAATGCCCGGACCTCTTCCCTGACCCCCCCCCAGCTTCCCTCTGGCTGGGCCTCCCTCCTATCAGTGACCCCATGCCCATCCTGGGGCCCCATCCCATGGCCTCCCGTCCTTCCTCAGAGCTGCACCCTCAGGGCCTCAAGGTTTAAAACCCATCCCGGACTCTCCTTGCTGGGAGAGCTTGTGCCATTCAGCGCAGAAAGGGGTGGGGCGGGGGAGAAGCCAGGTCTGCTGGAGCCCTCACATCCGTCCAGAACAGTCTCTAGACAGTCAGCTGGGAGCCGAGATGGGACTTGAGGAACATGCACAACACAGGGCTAATGCCCAGGGGACTGGAGAGAGGGGGATGGGGCAGGGTCTGGAGTGTGGAGCTGGGAGGTCAGATCCCTGCTCAGCTGGGGTGGTGAGGGGCAGACTCTCCTGCATTTGGGAACCACAGAGTCTTGTTATCAGTGCTTAGCGAAGTCACATGGCTGCTTGCGGGAAGACACCTTTAATAAGCACATTTCACAGACACTGAAATGCAACTGGCCCACATCCCCTCTGCACAGCCAAAACCAGCCCCTGCCCATCTTCCAGGTCCCCAGCGCCCGGGGCGGCTCTGCTCCACCATTAACAGCACGACCGCTGCTCACGAGATCAGAAGCTGGACAGCGGCATGGAAACCACGTCCCTGGACCGCGAAATGCAGGCAGGGCTCCCAGACCTGCGGCAACAGCCTCGTCTCCTCCAGCATCCCGCCAGGATCCCACCCTCCGGGGCTGTGTCCTGCGATGACAAGTCCTGCCCCCCTCCGACAGCCTTGGCACTGCTAGCTGGACTCAGAGAACCCGCCCTGGCCGGGCTCCAGGGCAGGGGAATGGTCAAGTTAGCATGGAAGTGGCCAGACACATCACCGGGTACGTGCAGCAGCCACCATTCTGCCTCGTACGCAAGGGATTGAACAGGGACTCCAGAGCTGAAAGCAGGAGTAGCTACAGCTAGAGCTAAAATTCTTTGCATGAGTTTGTAACAGACTCAGATCCTCGGTAGATGGGGCACAAACGGGGGACCTGTAACACTCACCAGTGGGTTGCATGTACATTGTATACAGCTCCCCCTTATGCCAGACCCAAATCTCAGTGCAGTAGCCCAGCTCCCCGCCAGTTCATTGGCACATACAGCTGGGAAGTAAAAAGCCACTGGACATTCCAAACTGCCCGCTGGCACTTCTGTCTTCTTGGCTCTTCTATGCCAGTAGGGACTTGAGTAGGCCTGAGGCTCAGCCCCCCATTTCCAGGGGGTAGATGGGCTGGCACATAGCAGCTCCAAAGGGAGGCCGGGAATTGCAGAGCCCTCTGCACCTGTCACTTGAGAAAACCACCCTGGGGCGTTTCTGAGAATTCACAGAAGTGTTGCTGTTTGTATGGCAAGTGCCTGAGATGCTGCACAAACACCTGGTCCAACAGAGAGGGGCTCAGTTCTCCCACGCCTGCTGCTCCTTTATCTTTTTCTGTTATTTTTTCCGTGCTGGAGAAAGGCACTGAAATGGGAAGGCTGGACTTTGGAGACCTCTGCTTCAACTGAGCATCCGTCCTGAGCTGCACTCCCCATGGGCCACTCAGTCCTTGGCCTTTCTACCAGTCTGTGTCACCAGGGACCAGGCTGAGCCCCAGCAAGTCATTTCATACAAGGCACTGAACAGCCTTCCCAGCCCCACTGCCCAGGAACCAGGGATCTAAGAGCAAGAAGTTCCGCCCCCCGCTTTGTTACCAAGTCCCTGAGCCAGCCAGTCCCCTCGGAGCATGCTCAAAATACACCCTCCCTTAGATCCCTTCTCTGCCCCATCAGCTGTGGTGGCTGGAGCAAGGTCATAGTCCCAGCTGCTCCCCATCCCTTTGGGTGATTTCTGTCACCAGAGCACTCGGAAGGAGCAGCCATGGTGTCCTTTTCACTGTCTGCGGCCCTTCTCTTGTTCCAGGAGCCGCTGACTCCTCGGCATGACTCGGCCCTGCAGCCAGCTCACTCAGCGTGTTCTCCCTGCCACAGCAGCAAAGTCCTTCCGCTCCAGTGGTCTCTGGTAGTCTGCTCTGGCACTGCCCTGATGGGGAACCCAGGCCTGCCCACTGCCCCACGTTCCAGTCCAGGGCACTGGCAACAACTTCGCCAACGTCACGTACTGGACAGTGAATTTGTAAACATCTGCTTTAATACATGGCCTGACTTTGGGTCACAGCCTCTGGTTCAAGCCTCAGATCTTGCTCCAGGCTCTCTCCCTCCACTACAAGACCAACTGCCTTTGTGTCCTTGGGTGAAACCCTTAGCCTCAGTTCCTTATCTATAACACAGGGCCAATAATACTGCCTGTCTCACAGCTGCGTTGGGAGTTGCTTTTGAGATCTACTGACGAAAGTGCACTATAGAAGAGCTTGGTTATATTATTTAAATGGAAGTTGAGATTCTCACCTATTCGCATGACTCACGTTTCCCATTCATTGAACAGGTCCTGCAGTCGTTTTTCAGTCCGTGTGTGTGACATTGCTCTAACCCATGCCAATTTAAATTAAATTTGCAGGTAAATGCTAGTCAGTTTGAATTGCACTTGGCTACGCTAAATGTTTTACTAAAATCAAGAGATATGAATGCCTGCTGCATTCCCTTCATCCACCAATTTAGCAATTCTATCAAAATGTAATTAAGTTTGTCTAGCATGATTTCCTCTTAATAACCCTGAGCGGCGTATTGCTCACAGCTCTGTTATCCTCTAGATGTTTATAGTCATTAATATTCACTAAGTTAATTTGCTAGGATTTGACATTGTATTCACGTTAAAGTTGTATATATTTTCAAATTAATAAACAATATCAATGCACACAAAAAAAGAACAGGAACAATGCCAAGCTTGCATCATTCACTGACTAATTAAATCTCCCACATGCTGGCTCTAAAGCTGCCCTTTGTGCAGATAAAGAAATTGAATCAGAGAGGTTTGGGTGATTTGCCCAAGACCAAGGAGAAACATGGTGTCTGAGCAGGATTCAAACTCTAATTCATAAGGCATGTTATTTGATCAATTCCACCCTTTCTTTGTTCCCAAATATCCAGGATCAATTGTGAGTTTCTCAAATTTATTATCCAACCTTTGGAACTATTCCAAGCAATGTTTCACATATCTGATGTGTTCAAAATTCCAAATCCAAAATCCATGCTGTATTGCTCAGTTGCGATTAGTCAGATAAATCATCTGTTATTGTTTCTTCTCTCTAAGTGGATGACCACAGTTCTTCTGTTGCAGATGCTCATGGGAAGCCAATTTAAATTCACTTTCTACAAGCATTACAGCGTGCGGGCTTCAGGGGCCATTAGGACTAGTAAAACCCAAATGTTTGCCAAAACCAAACACAAAAGGGGTGTGAACAGTGCCAAAGAGAATTCAACCCCATCTTCATGGGGATTGTTTACACCATTTGCCCAGTCCTAGCTGTTCCTAGCTCTGAACACGAAGCCAAATCTCTCTCCCAAAGGACAGTAGTGTGCGTAGGTCCATAAAGATGAAAGCTACAGCATGTATATGCCCTTCCATTCACAGCCCCCAAAGGCCGGTGTACCGTTAGGACAGCAAGGGAAGAGGTTCTTGGAGGGAGCAGGAGAGAGAGAGGAATTATATTACTTTCCTGAACCAAAATTTAGAAACCCAGTCTGCTGACAGCAGCTAAAGTTTGCAATTTGCCTGAATCCAAGTTGCCCCCAGCAAACAAAGCAAGCTCCCTCGCCTGCCTGCCTTGCTTTCACCTGTGGGCAGCTCTGGCTGGGGACACTGGTGGCAGCTTTGCAGAGTCAGCGCCTGGCTAACATCCTGTGTGGCATGTGTACAGGAATGATGTGACCTGGAGAGCAATAGATCTCACTGCATTTCAGTCCGCTCATGGACCCCCTCCCCCCCCAGTACCCGGTTGAGTGCCAGGTCTGGCACTGAACACAGTGGGACAGCTGCGCACGGGCCTGGCTCTTCTCCTGGGCTGTGCCGTGGCTGCTCCTGAATTCTAGCCCTGGCCTGACCATGCCTCTTGCTGTGGCCTTGGGCAAGTGTCCTAGGGTGCCTCAGTCAGCTCCACTGTAAAATGGGGCTAGCAACAATCATCTGCCTCCCAGGGGAGCTGAGACAAGGATCCAGCAGGGGGCAGTTGGGGCGGGGGCAATATCCCACAAGCAGTCCATACGAAGAGGCCAGGAAGAGACAGACAGGAAGTGGGAAGGTGCAGACCCTTCTGTTGAGCACTAGGATGGCACAGAGGGCTAGGGAGGTGGGGGTGCTGTAGGGGTGGAGGGATTTCCTCCTGATACCCCGGAAAGGGAGGGCTGGAGGTCCATGCCCCTGCATGGGGGGCAGGACCAAGTAAACCTAGACCATCCCTGAGAGGTGTTTGTCCAACCTGTTCTTAAGCACCTCCAAGGATGGCAATTCCACAGGATTACATAAC